>NC_091822.1:199870330-200189164 GCF_038994185.2 Dermacentor albipictus | reverse complement strand
TTTCGTGAAAAGGTTGAAGAAAATTTACTTCTTCTAGCAGATATATCATTCGTAATTTTGATATCTAGTGAACCACGTATCGTAACTACTGTGCAAAATAAAAGGTTAACAAGATAACCATCATCGTCATCATCATCAGCCTGGTTTCACCCACTGCAGAGCAAAGGCCTCTCCCATACTTCTCCAACAACCCCAGTCACGTATTAATTGTGGCCATGTCGTCCCTGCAAACTTCTTAATCTCATCCGCCCCCCTAACTTTGCCGCCCCCTGCTACGCTTCCCTTCCCTTCCATTACATGTCCTGCCCATGCCCATTACTTTTTCTTGATTTCAACTAAGATGTCGTTAACTCGTGTTCGTTCCCTCATCCAATCTGCTCTTTTCTTACCCCTTAACGTTACACCCATCATTCTTCTTTCCATAGCTCGTCGCATCGTCCTCAATTTGAGTAGAACCCTTTTCGTAAGCCTCCAGGTTTCTGCCCCGTAGGTGGGTACTGGTAAGATACAGCTATCATACACTTTTCTCTTGAGGGATAATGGCAACCAGCTGTTCATGATCTGAGAATGCCTGCCAAACGCACCCTAGCCCATTCTTATTCTTCTGATTATTTCCGTCTCATGATCCGGATCCGCCGTCACTACCTGCCCTAAGTAGATGTATTCCTTTACCACTTCCACTGTCTCACTACCTATTGTAAATTGCTGTTCTCTTCCGAGACTGTCAAACATTACTTTAGTTTCCTGCAGATTTAATTTTCAGAACCACCCTTCTGCTTTGCCTTTCCAGGTCAGTGAGCATGCATTGCAATTGGTCCCCTGAGTTTCTAAGCAAGGCAATATCATCAGCGAATCGCAAGTTGCTAAGGTATTCTCCATTAATGTTACCCCCTAATTCTTCCCAATCCAGGTATCTGAATACCTCCTGTAAACATGCTGTGAATAGCATTGGAGAGATCGTATCTCCCTGCCTGACGCCTTTCTTTATTGGGATTTTGTTGCTTTCTTTATGGAGGACTTATGGAGGTGCAGCGGTGGCGTAGAGGTAGAACACCCGCCTCGCGTGCAAGAGGTCCGCGGTTCGAATCCCTGTGCCGCGCAATTTTCCACCGGATTAAAAAAAATCCGCGTATTGATAAAATTGCATAAACAGGCCTGGAGTGTGGCCTGATCCCGGTGACCAGGACCGGTAACGCACTCTCTCACCAGAGCAGTATTGGCCTCCCTGGTGCAGTACTTGGGCACATCCTCCTATATGAACACAACAATCAAGATAACCAAGCAGTAGCAAAACCATTAGGCGCATGACATACACGTGATAGAGATGTCACCAAAAGTTCACTTATTATGGCGATTCCGAACTTCCTTTTTTCAAACTTTTGCAAACTATTTCAGAAAAACGTCAGTGCACGCTGTATCATCCCCGTTTTATGGAGAGTGCCGCCTTGAGTTATAACCGCAACTATAATTTTTTCCTTTCACCTGCTCACGCTTACTTTCACGCAGAAGGTAATTTGTCTATGAGGAATCTAAAAACTTCTCTCGCGCAACTATTCTTCTTCCCTCATCCCAGCTACAACAAATCCGGGATGCAGGTTCATCAGGAGATGGAAGCTCCTGTCGACATCGGCGGAAACGGGGTAAGAACACGACAGCTTTGCCTCGTTGGCTGCCGATGTGGGACGCACGCTGAGCGAAAATCACATAGCTGGAGGCTGACAGATGTCGTTGTTGCGCAGAGAAGTTTCGCATAACGCGTTATGAAGAACGCTATAGAAAAACCTATCAAAGCTGCTGATGTTGCAAAAGGCGTTCTTGAGGATTATTACGAATCTCGCTTTTGAATCTCACATCAGCGAACTTTTCAACCAATATAAGGTTATTCAAGTATATGGTTTCTACAAATACTGCGCGAGGCTCACAAGCACTTTCGCTCTTAAAGACAACAAAGTTCCTTTCCAAGTATTTCTCTTGCAAAAAAAAAAAAAATGTTGCCCGCATAAAACGCGTTTTTCAGACGCGTGGAAAGGCATAGCCGGCATTAAATCCGTGAGCCATGGACATTTAAATACAGTTTGCTTATCTTTCTGAACAAGGATCAGGCGAAGGAAGTCGTTATTATAAATGAAGAATTTGATATTTTTATACGTAAATGAAGATATAGTTCTATATTAGCATATACATTACTTATTGTAATCGCGTATGAGGTCATTTGTAACGTACACAAGTTTAATAGCCGCGATCGTTCTTGTTAGCGCAAATTGACTGCTGCGATACACAGCTTTGAACACGACTGCTTGATGCAGCCACACTACAACTTTCTCCTTCGTTGGAACCTGCTGTATGCACTTTTCAAATTTATTGTGCAGCTCGTGCTCCAGATGTAGGGGTGGCTGCTTCGTCAAGCTACTCGGGGTGGCCGCTCTTCGTGGCTTTCCCTGTGCCTGTGTTAATTTCAATAGTGCTATTATAGATACGTCAATATTTAACAGTTGCCCCCCCCCCCCCCACACACACACACAAAAAAAAAGAAAACATTCGGCAGAGACACTTAAGACTGCTTACGCGTGGGTATTCGAAAGTATTGTGGTCGCTTCTGTGAAATGTTTTTTTTTTCTGCCCGTTCTTTGTCCGCGCAAGCACTCGAGCCTGCGTTTTTGACCATGCAAGGCCAAATGAAAACGCGCCAAGTGTCTCAAGGCGCTCACTTGCCCGCGAGGAGTTCAAAACTCGAAGGACCACTCAATGGTATCCAATGGGATATTAATGCTTTTTTATTTTCTACACATTTCACACACTCCTGACGTGGCGCCACCTTTGGCCCATTGGCTGCGCCGTCACGTGGCCACCTACGCACGATCTACAGGCGGCACATTTAGTCAACCAGAACCATGGAGCCGCCGTGGAGTCGGGATAGAGTGCTTGTCTCGCACCCTGGAGGTCCGGGTTCGATTCGCGTCCAGAACGACATTTACCTACTGATCTTTTCAAAGGCATTAATTTACTTTGTTTACAGGTACCTCCCTGAGAATTTTGACGTCAGACGTTCGAGTATTTCTTTTGTATGGTTTTACGCTTTGCCGTCGGCCATTTTTGATACCATCACTCGGCCACACCGCCGACTACAACGCCTGGTTTTCGCCTATTGGGTCATATAATGCGTTCGCATTAAGATCACCATACATTATAAGGCCTGAAAAGTAGCGTTGTCTATCTCCACGAGACACGGCTGAAGACCGTCTAAAAGAAGATAGATTCATATCGCTTCTCTGTTCCGGATCTGAAGTTCTTGAGTCGGTGTTACTCTAGTAACAAGCAATGCAAAGACAACACTTCTAAATCAGCATGGCTTGTTTGGAGACCACTCAACAAACCTGGTTAGTCTTATGAATTATACCTCGACAAAAAGTAAGAAACTTGGGAGTCCATCCAAAGCAACCTAATTGGATTTAAACAAAGTTTGGTGCTGATAGTTGCCCATCATTGTTATTAAATGCGAAGCATTTCTTGGCGAACATTTGCTACTTTGAGAGTATCTATCTAGCCACCTACGTCTTGGTGCTCTCATGGTCGTTTCGTCCACTTGGTATGTACCAAAATTGGCACAGTATGACAAGCGTGTATGACGAACATAAATGATTGGCCATGACATGAAAATCATGACATGCGTGTCATGAAACAGTCGCCTACGTCTTGGTGCGCTCATAGTCGTTCCGTTAGCTTGGTAGGCTCTCCGCACGCTGCTTCGCATAACATCGATTCCCACAGGGCGTGGGATCTGCCGGTTTTTTTCTTGTCTAGAACTCGAACAGGTGTCTTAAGCTCGAATGTTTCTATGTGCGCATGTCAGTACCTCTGAGGGTAAGTTGACACGTATAACGCTACTTCAATGAAGCTTTTTGGCGTAGTGAGGCGCCTACTTCTTCTGGTTAAGCGAGGCTATGGTTGAGCTCACGAACTTTGATGTTGACTATTCAGTTGTAGCTCTACTGTGCAGCTATCTCATTCACGCACGATGCTATGTTTGCGTGACTAACCAAACATATTATTTATATACAAGGCCACTACAGGCATCCCACAAAGCTTAGTATTAAAACCAATCCTGTTCTTAATTTTATTACTGATTCTTTGTTAATTTTATTAATGAATTTGGCACTTATTGCCCTGTTTCCATACTCTATATTTTGGCAAATGATTCGAAAAATCATTCTGTCTAGACTTTCGGCCTTCGAAGTTAAACACCGCATTTTCACAAACACACAGTATGGATATATCGCCTCACATTCCACAGAACTAGCACATCTTGAGCAAAAAGAATTCATTTTACAATCAATGGAAACAAGGACAGTGTTTTAAATTTGTTTATCAACTTCAGAAGCCTACGACTCTCTTTCACACAAATTGTTATTCATAAGACTAGAGGCTTCCGAAGGCACACACCACCGTTACTGCTGTCTTACCTAGGCCTTGAACGAAAGAACCAGTCAAAAACACAAAGGACAAGAGGAGACGTTGTGGACAATATTTCGAAATGAACAGTGTTCCTTCGTCAGCAGGATCTCTCGTATCGGAGTCCCTAAGGGGAGTATTCTTGCACCTTTATTTGAACATATCCATAAACGACATCATACACACAACACTGGGCGCTAAATTCATCATATATACTGACGACAGAAGGTTGCTCCAGATGAAGCTCATTTGGTAACTTTAGCTAAGGAACATCTATTGGAACTGAAGCAATGGTCCAAGAAAAATACCCTAACAGTTCAGGTCTCTAAAATCAAGGTGATGTTTTACATGCTAATGATCTTCTGGACGGTAGCACGCCAATACCCTACGACTCCAAACCAATTCAGATTGTCAATGACTGCAAGTACTACATTTTCGAGTGCATTGCCCTGGGATCACAACATTCAGCAAATGGTTGGAAAACTCACATCTATAGTTGGGGCTTTCTCAAAACTACCACTATGTGTAAAAAACCACTATGTGCAAAATACCACTATGTGTAAAACTATTAATCTTCAACTCCTCATTCTTATGTCATTTAAATTGCTGTCAACCGGTCTGGGAAACAATGACACACGCCAACAAGAAAGTGGCACAAATGTTGAAAAAAGAAAAGAGCTATAAGGGCTATCGATGATCTGCCTTTAGAAATAAGCGCCGAGTCCTTTCAACGTGCGCGAATAGTAAGCATATTTAACATGTATAAATGGAGGCTATTTCTCTCATGTCGAAAAACAGTCCAGGATACCCACACAACGCTATTACAGCATGTGTCATTAGCAAATAGAAGAATAACTCACGCAACACGACACCCCGAACAATGTCATGTGCAAATGTCATGTGTAATACCCGCAAACAAACTACAGCAAACAAAAATTATGCAACACTCCTCCAATATTCTTAACAAAATTCAGTTTGCAAACGCACAACCAGAAGACACCACAGGTCGGACCTCCATTGACAGTGTTGATGCGATGAAGAGATTGTATTGACGTTTTCCTTTGTTGCTTTGCTACTTAGATCGGTAACCACCCATTTCACCCATACATAGTGCATCGCTTATTGCGATTATCCTTAGTGCTCATCTTAAATAACGCTGTCGCATACCAGAGCCTCCTGCTTTGAACACTGGTGAGTCGAAGGCCAGTCAAGCTGGCTAGTTCAGCTTTCTCCCTTGGCTCTACCATTTCGTCTTTTTGTACATTTTGATTTTTCATTAAACTTCGAATAAACTTGCTGGCATAAGAAATTTCTCGTTCATTTCATATGCCGATGGCATCAAGTTTTTGAATGACACTTTCAGTGTTGATGACTGTCCTATCGTGCGTTCCGACCTTTCTTCGTTCTGTGAAGCGTTTAAAGAAAATCACTTTTAATGCTGCTAAGACAAATAATATGAATTTCACTCGCAAGACAAGAAGTATTCCGCTTTGTCATTCTTTAGATTTGACGTACCATCTTCGTCGTCACCATATAGGTGACAAGAAAACACGATCAAGTCAGAGAGAGAGGACAAACGTTTAGAACGTTAAGAGCTATATATCTGTCAACTTATTGCAGACTGATGTTTTCTCCTCATTATTTCCTTCTTTCGCCCTTCTACTCATTACCACTCGGAGCAGCTCTGCGTGTAGGCTGACGAGTCAACCTTCCCAGCATCGGGGAAGCAGAGTGTACAGGAGAAAGTAGTGTGCCCGATTACAGGTAGGGTGTGGACCTCCGCTGTTCGTCCGCGCCTATCCATCGATCTTGTACACGGCGAACGCAAGCTACAGCCGCTGCCTGCGGAGAGAGAGGTTCGAGGGTAACAAGGCAGCCGACCGCGTCCTCCCGTGGCGGTCATTTCTGCGCGCTGACGCAATGAGCGACTAATGGAAGTCGCCGTATACTGCAGCGCCGTCGGCCGGCCTTGGCACACTTTGCGTGCGCAGCCGACAACGCCGGAAAAACAGGTGCACGCCGCCGAAGGTGTGTATATATATAGGCGCACGCCCGCACCGCCGCCGGCGAGTCACCGATTGTGGGCAGCATCTCCCTGTCGCTCGACGTCTGCTCCTCCGGCCAGTTATGCGCGCATTTCGTAAGATATGCAGGCAGGGCTTAGTATTATTTCTTTAAAAATAGCGATGCTGTTTAAGTCAGGCCGGCGAAAGTGCGCAACAAACCTCGCCGAGCGATGACGTCATAGCACGCGCTGGCACCGCTTCACCGTAGATTTGCCTCGCCGCGCCGTACGGAGGCCGCGCATGCGCAGATGCGGATCTAAGGCGTGACGTCAGTACGGGGGTATAAAAGCAGCTCCGCTCCGCCGCCGCGCTGACAGAACAGCTGGGTCTCCGACGGAGGGAGAGCGACACTCCCGAACAAGCGTGGCGTAAAAGCCGCCGCGGCGATTTACTCGAGAAGGAATGCGACGACTTCGATCCAATCCCGAATATCGCGCCGGTGAAGCGGCGGCGATACGTCAGCGAGTTATCGAAGCACCTGTGTAGCTGTGTCATCGGATGACGAAAGAAATGACTGGTACTCAAAATAAAACAACACATTGTACATACTTTAATGACCGAGTGTTCATTGCTCTTTTGGGGGTAACGAAGACACCACGCAGAAAACTTGACCGGCTCTCGAAGCATAACCACGCAGACAACTTTGCCGCGTCTCCAAGCATAACCACGCATAAACTTAGCCGCACCAAGAATAACCTCAGTGGGGCCGCCAGCTTCGCTGTTTGCCCAGTCTTCGCGCCACTAGTGCGAAGCTGCCCCAAATGTTTTTTTAACCAACTTTGTGCAGCTTTGAAGCATCGTACAAAGACAGATGGTAAATGGTTGGACGCCGCCACAGATCATTTTGAAATCAGAGAAGCGCTTCGTAGTGGCAGCCCGTAAGTACCCGCGTGAGAAGACGGCGGGCTTGTCCGAGTCGTCACACGCAATAAGCCGTTGCTTGCGGATGATCCCTGAGCTTTTATATGCCCAAAGCAGACTGTATCTGCTTCTCATGTCAGATGTGTGTTAAACTAAGGGCAAGCGCTATGGTTCCTCTCGGTAAATGTTTTTCACATACCCATGAAGCCAGGAGGGGAGGACTCCAGTCATCATTTACATGAAAGACGCTTCTTCTCCTTCGATAGTGGGTTGACAGTTGACGCAACACGGAATGTGAGAGAACGCCTTTACTTACAGCTGTTAACCCCAAACTTGCGCATGTATGTGTAGAGGAGACCGTGCATGTTATTTTTTTTCTGTCGCGTCAGAAATATTCACGGCAAGAATGAATACGTGAGCATTGCTAATGGAAACCTATATTGGTTGTCCCACATAACTTGAGCCAATGTTTTAAAAATGAAAGGCACTCCGGACGCGAGTTGAACCAGAGAGAGAGAGAATAATATAGGAAGGCAGGGATGTTAACCAGGCAATAGTCTGGTTGGCTACCCTACGCTGGGGGAAGCGAGAGAAGGTAGAGAGAAGGTGTCGATACGTGTACGGACAGCCCTTGAGTTAAATACGCTCGCGCAAACCAGAAGTTCTGAGAAAGCATAAAAGTGCCTTCACTGCCTTCTGAGCCGATGATCGGTCGCGACTGTGCCCTAGTAACGTCTGTTCACTCAGAGGACGATCATATAATTTCCTCAATGTGTTGGACAAAGATTGTCTTTGTGCTTGAAATTGAGGACAATGGCACAATAAGTGTTCAATGTTCTCCTCGCATCCGCAAACATCACACGCAGGACTATCAGCTATTCCAATTAGTGCTGAGTAGGCATTCGTGAAGGCAACTCCAAGCCATAACCGACACAGAAGAGACGCTTCACAACGGTGTACAACAGCTGGAGGTCTGAGTTGAAGTGACGGGTTTAGTCTGTGCAGTCTTGTGCGCCTTGTATGTGCGGTGTTCCACTCTGCTAAGGAGATCGTGCGTGCTAAAATGCCAAGTTGTCTCGCGCGTCGGTCCTTGAGAGAGGAATGGGGACGTAGCGGTCTTCTTGGTTTGATGTCCGAGCTGCCTTATCGGCGTCATCATTTCCTATGATACCGCAATGACCTGGTATCCACTGGAAAGAGATATCATGGCCTTTTTCTCTTAAGTGATGGACAAGTTCAACGATTTCGCACGTGAGCTGCATGTCGGAGAAATGACTGCACACATTGCAAGGACGGCCTTGAATCGCAGAAGACGGCCCATTTTCTAGGACTTTCAGCCTTTATCACATGAAGCACGTCGCGGAGAGCCGCAAGCTCTGCAGCTGTAGACGTAGTGACATGGGCAGTCTTGAACCGCTGGGTTATTCTCATTTCTGGTATAACTACAGTGCCACCGGAACTGGTTGATGTAGTTGATCCATCAGTGCAGACGTGTGTGCAGTCGCTGTATTTCTCGTACAAGAGAAGTAAAGTTAGTTGCTTGAGCGCTGATGATGGCAAGTCCGACTTTTTCTGAAGTCCTGGGAGTGTAAGGTTTACTTGAGTCCGGCGCATGCACCATGGAGGAATGGAAGGCCTTGCCGCAGGTGTGTAACCTGACCTGAGAGAAGCACGGCAGATAGATGAACACAGACGATAGATGAAGCAGCCCACCCATGTTCATCTATCGCATGCTTGAGAGCAGCACAATAACAGTTCACAATCGCCCCGTCACGTGGTATTTTTTCAGAGTTTGCGGGCTTTTTTTTTGGAACGCGGTAAAAAGGACCAAGTGAGATATATCGCGTTGAAAACAATTTATTGAGAGGTTTATCAAGGTGCTCTACAACTTTGCATATCACACTTGGGGTCTGCAGCCTATACTTAAAAAGTTGATTAATTAAACATAACTAATCCGTTAGATAAGGGAAAAATAGAAAATAGCCTGAGTAACTCTAGGCCAGTGCAAACATTATTTATTTATTTTATTTATTTATTATGCATTATGCATTTGGTTCAACTCGCGTCCAGAGTGCCTTTCATTTTTAAATCTTTGGCTCAAGTTATGCGGGACAACATGCATAGGTCTGAATTTACAAAGCTGCTCGTTCGCAAGTGGTTTCTGCCATCGAATGGCTGCCTTCGCTAACAATATACCCTACGTCATAATTTGCTGGCATATGCTCTTACGCACAGTTTTAGCGTAGGAACCATGTTTTTTTTTTTAATACCGGTCAACTAGAGATCTATAGGTGCCGGTTCATAGGGACGCTCGAAACGCACGTGAACATCACCGGAAAACAACTTCCAACTCGAGAAATGCCATGCCACAACGGTTGATAGTGACAGCCAAGAATCTGGACAAGGCGTTCGCAATGACCTCGTAGAGGTACGCTGCACAATAAGAGGCCCCGCTAAACAGACATTGTTGTATGTTGCTGGATACGAGTCTCCCGTTTGAGGCACTGCATAGTCTGAGAACACGACGACGAGGAAAAATACAAATGACGGCTGTATTGCACTCTGAGGAGACTCCATCACTGACAACATGGAGTCGTTGCAAGTGGAATGGAGGAGGAAACCACTTCATTATGCAAGTGTTATGCCAACAGGACCACACTGCCTGCCGCCGCCTGGTAGCCACGCATGTACTGTGATTTTTGCTTCTGTAGCAGTTAGGAGCTCAAAAGTTGGTTTGCTGAGTATGTACTTCCTTTGACACCGACGACGCGATTCACCTTTTCCTTATAGACAAGAACGGCACCGAGAGCGGCGCTGCTGCGCCGGCGTTGAGAGCGCCGCATGCGGAGCAAAATTCTATTAGCCGGTGGTACCCCTCTCCCATCTCTCGTTCGCGCCGCCTTGATTGCCTCCTGCACTGCGCGTGTTTGGGCACGTTTCGCGCCGCGCGCGGTGTGTGTGCGTGGACATTTCCTTCGATGGGCGATGTACAGTCTCTCTGACATTTAGGGGAAAACTCGAAGCGCATTGCATCGCGATGCGGCGAGCGCTTGAGTCAGGCGGCGGCAGCAGCTCGCGCAGATGCTCGAGGGGCGGGATCTTGAACGGCGTCGTCTGCTACGGCGGCGCACGCTGGCCGCATTGTCGAGAAACGTTCTACTGTCAGGTGCAGGGCGCTGATCACATCGTTACTGCGTGAAATGAGCCGGTATTCTTTGCTAAGCGTTGCGCGACGCCCACTGATACGCCTCGAATGTAAGTTCATCGCTGCATGGCAGGCATAGACGACGTACTGATTCCATACATTCTTGACGGCCCGTTTCTGGAAGGCGACTATATATTCTAACGCGATAGGACGCCGATCCACACTGCTCGTGCTGTGCAAGAACTGCTAGAAGAGCGCGCAGTCACTCTCTTGGAGCGGCCGCCTCAATCCCCGGGCGCCAACATCATTTAAAATGTCTGGGGCTCGTTGAAAGTATCTCTGGCGAAACATCCCCTCTATCAGTCGCCCGAGGATAGGCTTCGATCCACCATCGTCAGTGACTGAGACGTGCAGCGAATGAACACATCCCTGATCAAGTCATTCTACACTTCACTGCCTTCCAGGATGAGCGCTGTCATCGCTGCCGCTGGGGACATGACGAGATACTAACTGAAGTTCCGAGCGTGACGTGTCCAATTCCCCACCGGCGGGCAGGGTCTGTCTGGTGTAGCGAATGATTATCGAGAAAAATCACTTCCAGCTCATTGTCTGAACCTAAAACGTTCATTTAATCGTGTCCGTTTTTTTCATCGTGTTCGACTCCCATTGTTGAGTGCTTTGTTTTCCTTTCGAGTCAAACAAAGACTGAGCACGTTGCGCGCACATCTTGGTGCTTTTTGTCGCTGCTCATTACGGTAGCACACACAGTGAAGAAATATACGTGCACACGCTCAGTACTCCGGCCTTTCGAAAGAACAAATGAACCATGTTGTCAAAAAAAGTTTGTGGAACTCCATTATCGCCAATGAAGGATCAGAGTGTGGCGACGCACAACGTTTAGTAAAGAATATCAGCTCAGTTCCCGCAGTACCGATGAAATCGATGCACTGCCCCTGACAGTACCACGCTTCCCGAAAATGCGGCCAGCGCGCGCCGCCGTAGCAGACGACGCAGATCACGACACTGCCCCTCAAGCGTGTGCGCCTGCTCGAGCTGCTGCCGCCGCACGACTCCATTGCTTGCCGCATCGCGACGCAATACGTTCCGAGTTTTCCCCCTTAGTGTGAAACAAACTGCACACGCTATATTTGCCTTTAAGAAGATCGGTACGCTTGACGATTATTTTTATGGCTGCAATGCGGCGAAAGGGCAGCGTCTGCTTAACCATGTAAGGGACGCTGAGGAGGTAATTGGAAACGACATCGTATGTGCCGCCGGAAAAATCGTCAGCACATACGATGCGGCACATACATACGGCACCTACGAGCTAAAGTCATTTTTGCAGTTTCTCACATTATGTTTGCTACAAATCCGTGTTGTCTCTGATGGCGACAACGGACTTCTATCGACACTGTGCGGAAATAAACAAGATATATCGCTGCATAGCACAAGTACGACATGCGCACACAACTTTAACTAGTACATCCCCTACAATATGGAATAGAGGCAGCAATGTAGACAGCTTGGTCATTTTTTAACAGTACTCAAGAGACGGAAGTTGAAAGTATTATTAATCATTCCTGCTTCAGCAATGCCGGTGCGACCAAGACGCGGGTGTGTATCGTCCAGTAACCCGATCAATCGGTGCGGTGGTGAAGCGGGAATGAACTCCGGTCATGTTCAATGCATCATGCACATATTCAATTTCTCGGCACGCGTGAACTTCGGCCACTGCTAGCGCATACAACAGACGTGGTTTCCATTCTTAGACAGCGCACACACAAACGAAACACGAGAAAGAAGACAGGACAAACGCTCGTTTAACTTAGTTTTTATATGAATAAAAGGATTATGTACCGTGTAATTATTAATTTCACGTGGGTTACATATAGAAACCGTCATACACTCAGGAGTGATCAATGAACGAGCTCGCTTCGTTTGCCAGATGTTTACTTCGCTCGGCGCACCGCAGTAATCCATGTCTGTCGTCTGCTTCTTTCTTACCATTTTCTTGTGAATCGGCAAAATTTCACTGGTGGCATCAACCTTTTCATGTTTACATTGCTGTCGTGACAGTTAACAACACAATCATAATTTCCGGTCATCCGAAGAGGTGCCGTCGCAAACAAGAGACGTTTCGCGCGCAGCGCGAACTGAACGCGGGCGCGACCGTGAAGGGAAGCGGCGACGGAAACCCCCGCTGGAGATGAAATTGCTCCGCCAGGGGAGAAACGAGCGCTGGCGTCTAGGATGAAACTTGGCGTGCGGTCGTCTATGGGGAGGCACCTTTGCTAACCACCACTGCCCCTGGAGCTCAAATGTATGCTTTGCGTCTTTGAGCAACTGGGAGCTGGATGCCCCCCCCCCCCCCATGCGTTAATCTTTGAAAATATGAAATGTATATTTCGAAAACAACCAGGGAATTACTCGCTTATGCAGGACGACCCCTACTAGTTGCTGTCGAACGCCTCTTAAATGTCCCGTGATTGGTGGTGCAGATAACTATAGCTAAAATGCCAGTGGAGTTTAAATAAATCTACAGATTCTTCATGATATTACTTCAGAGATGAAATGCGATGGCATTTGGTGGATTCTATTAAGCGGTAATCTTCCATCACACATTCGCAGTGAATTAATCAATGAACGTCAAATTTTCTTTGACGCTTACTGTGAGACATTTTTTTGCGAGAATTAGACGAATATTTCATCCGCATTGTTTTCATTCTGGGGAGTATTTTAGAGCAACACTAACCTTGATAAGAACCAATGATACTCAGTGGGAGCAAACGTATACTGTGAAGAGTGATTGCTTGTTCTATGATTTCGCTGCTTCCTCGCTGTTCAAGTCTAGCTTTGTGTTGCTCCGCAGTCTAGCATTGACGCCACTATCAAAACAGCTTTGCAGCGAACGCTGTTATGTTATTCTTCGATTGTTTCCTTCTCCCTTTCCTTTTTTTCCCCAGTGTATGGCAGCAAACTGGTTGACCTCCTTGCCTTTCCTTCTCCCCTTCTGCCTCTCACGTGCGCGGGCCCTTCACCACCATTGCCCTTTTCAAACAAAGTACTTTTGACGCCCGAGAGACTTCCAAGCGAGCGCCATGCTGCTTGGTAGTTTCCGCATCCCGACGTTGTTTCGGACTGGCGCCACCATCTGCAACAGAGGTCGTCACCTTTCCAGGCAGGACCGTGCTTCCCTGCGGGGGCGGTGCATTCGGTGACGCGAGAGGCGCAATCCAGCGAGCGAAGAGGATCGTGCCGCGTTGTCACGTGGCGCTCACGTAATGTTTCTGTCCAGATCCTCCTCATCTCTTCACCTAGAAGAAGAAGAAGAAGTTTATTTTACCACATAAGTACACTGATGTATACAAAGTGGTAGGGATGGCAGGATAAAAGCTGCATAAGGGCAGCTTGATTAGTCCCACCTCTCCGTGAACAACAGGCAGCAACATGGCAAGATATTCGTTGTACATACTTGTGGCAAGGTTAATATATACATATTCACAGACACATATGTACACACATCTATATATACACATCTATATACACACATATATATAAATACAAATATATATATATATATATATATATATATATATATATATATATATATATATATATATATATATATATATATATATATATATAAACATACATATACGCGTACATATATATGCAAGAAAACCAGAAATATAAGATTTAAGCTTCCGTTCTCTGCAGTCGTACAGGTTTTGATACTGTGGGCGATGCTCGGACTGAACTGTGACCACTCAATTCTAAACCCCTGCTCAATGCTGCAGTCACTAGGACTAACAAAGAGAGCCTTTAAGCATTAGTCGCACTGCAGTTTGGTGCAGACGTTTAGTGCAAACAGATAAAAGACAAGAGAAAATTGGGATTTGGCAGGACGTAGTCGTCGCTCAGAATTCCGCAAGCACGATATCACTGATGCCGTTGCACATGGCCGTACATACCTATAGTTGGATACAACTTTAGAAAAAAGGGGGCGTTTACTCCTCCGAGGCGGAGGCACACGAGCACCCACCAATGGGCGCGCACTCTGGACTAACGTCATCAGCCGGACGGCCGGTGAGACCGTCGACAGAGAAGATGGCCGCCCGCGCGTCGAACTGGGCGAGGTCGCGTCTGCTGTGAGCTTCAGCCCCTCGTCAGAGTGAATTCCAGAACTGTTTGTGATGATCTGTCATGCCAGAAATATTACTACGAGCTTACGATGCGGCATTTGTGCCGCGCACGTTTATTCTGAGCTGTGATCCGGCGAAGGAACATTGCAGCTAGCACCGCTGGAGCTGCGCTACGCTTTGCCTGAAAACAGGATCCCGCGGCGATCGCTACGAACACACATCCTGCGTGTTTGTTCCATGTTGTTTTATTTCGCTCCCGAGTGAAGTTACGACGAGAAAAGTTTTCCAAAGAATGGTGCCTACTGTTAGCGGCGGGTGTGTTCGTGTAGTGTGTCGCTGCGCTTCTCGTCGGACGGGGTGAAGTGAGGGAGCAAAACCATTCTCAGGAGAAATCAGAAAAGTGCGTGCGCATGAAACAAACTTACGAGCGTCTCAACAGAAAATATTTGCAGAAGAAGCCTCCAACGCAAAGATTTGTCACCGTCAACTTAGCGTGAACGATCATTGTCAGCAGTGAGATAGCCGAGCGTCTAGCGACGGTGTTCGAGCGTTGTGTAGCACCGTCGATTGATTGCTGTCCACCAGTGCTCAATGCACGCGCAAGCTGTAGAATGCGTGCTGTGAAATTGTGAGAACACAAAACCAAAAAAAATGTAAATTTTATGCTATTTAAAACCAAGAGTATTTATTTAAAACGATGAATGAAGCATTTTGTGCCTTCCTGCCTCGACCGTATTCTCGCCCCAGGTTTGTAATTGTTGCAATAAATGCATTGTTTTATATAACTACTTTTTCAATAGCAACTGATTCATTTTAAGCTTGGAAAACGATTAGTAGATACGCCGCGTACATGTAAACAAGCGCAAAAGCCATACAGAGCTGCTCATTCGACTTTGTCACTTGCAATGAAGCTAAAGAGCAGACGACGGGCAGCGTTCTAGAAGGCACGGGGTTATTTTTCTCTCGCTACACTCTTAGGCAAAGAGACACCCTTTGGCTTGCCCCTTCTGCCGCACAACGATAATCGTTATCTGCATTGATGCGTTTCCTTTCTTTAACGCTGCGAGCCCGGAACTTTCCAGTAACGAACGGCCCGCGCGTTATCAGAAGCGGCACTCTAAAGGGTGTAAACTGTTCTATGCTGATACTAGCCCGTTAGTGGAGCCCGTTACTGGAAAGTAACGGGCTCGCAGCGTTAAAGAAAGGAAACGCATCAAGGCAGATAACGATTATTGTTGTGTGGCAGAAGGGGCAAGCCAAAGGGGTTAACTTTGCCTAAGAGTGTATCCGGCATGTGCTGTAGCCCATGAGAGCTCTACTAAACCAGTCATCAAAATACAGAAGTCTTTATTTATACCAAGAATACGCGTTTCAGGAGCATGATTTTTCGAGCGGGACTATTTTAGTCGCGGAGGCAATCGGCTGTCGCGCTTCGGTCATCTGGGCGGGGCCTCACCTTTTTTTCTAAAGTTGTATCCGACTATATTTTCCTGTAAAACAGTGGAATTCGTAATATTGAAACAATGAAGTGGGGCTTCTGCACCGCAGGAAGGCGCGCGCAAAGGTCGACGCCTCGAGAGACGATCAGGCGCGTTGGCTGCACGTTATTCTTCTGGCCCGCCATTAAAGAGACAGCATCTATATTTCCATCTTCAACTTACATTACAATACGTGGGGAGACACTTGAAAACGTTTCGATCCTACTGCGATACAGCGTGGGACGCAACATTACTTTCAAGTTTTCCTTTTGCCGCCGCGCAGCCTGCAACATATCTCCGCTACATTTCCGGACTGTTGGATGTTCCACAAAACGGAAGCTACTCCGTCTTGTACAATCACCAGGCTCATGGCCAGTGAGATTAAGGACAGGATACAAAACCCGATTATCTGGGGACAGAGAGCTATTCGTGATTTTAACGAAAGGGATGCCGCAAGGTGGCCGCGCCGCGAGGTGGAACATCCAACAGTCTGGAAATGTAGCTGGAGGCTAGTTCGAATGGCAGCGGGCAAGGGTTGGATAAAAAGTCGCTCGCTCGCAATAGACGTGATTGTCCATAAGTGACAGAATTGTTCTATTTATCGCAACTCTTAGGCACATACGCACACTTCTCGGTGGTACTTACTTAGTCATAGCCAACCTTTGCCTAACATAGCCAACCAAATTCAAATATTTATGTACCAGCCTTCCTGCGGAGCAGCCATCATTGTTTGCAGAAACATATGCTCCATCCTGGCTTTATTTCATTGTTTCAGAGTACTGGTAGTCAAGAGGGTGATTAAATCTTCGTGCTAAGTGATCCAGTCCGCAAGAGACCTTCGGTCGGCGCAGAGACGTTTAAATTGAGCATCGACAACCGGAAGCGGCAACTGCATGCGACTACTGTGCAGTCATATTTGGGAGGGCCATCTTCCAAGATCAATTCAAGGTCGAAAAATGGCCGCACGCTTGTTTACGTGATATTCTCACTGCTTTAGATGACCGTCTCGTTTACTCGGGAATGCTGCATGCACACTAGTTGTGTTCCGTCCTTGCGCATCCAGGACGACCGAATCACGGCAGCCATGCACGATACATCGTCGTAAGCCTCGCAATTCAACCGCCCACTATCGCCCAGTACACATAGGAAGTACTCCTGCTTTATTACCCGCATATCTTGAGGAGGTTCGCGAGCCTTCAGATAAACGTGACTTGAGAAATATGCGCGATTCGCGTAGCGTTGGTCTCGTCCAGAGAACTCGCCATCTGTGTGCGCGGCCGCCATTATAGAACTTAGAAACTCGCACCCGGATCAAACTTCGCGGATAGCATCGGAAAAAGTTCGGCAGGGAGAAAAGCGAGTTTCACTGCCTTCTTAAAATCCAATTTAATTGCGTGCCGTGGCTTCAACTGCCACGTCGTGTGGCGAGAGTAATTCTCGTATGTATTGGGCTTCCCTCAATGCGTTCACAACTGACTCGACTGGAGTGCCCGCTTAGCAGCGGATTCACCACGTCTGCGCCGGCTTCTGTCTCTTTGACTCCCTCTTCCTTAGGTGTGTGCGTGTCTACTCCTCCCCCCCGTCAGAGAAGTCAAGAAACCAGCGCTAAGTGCACGCGCATTTGCATTGTCGCTCGCTTCGAACGACCCTCGATAGTCGACCTCGACGGGCTCGCAATGAGCGTTCCTCCATTTCAGCGGCATGCGCGATCGCCGCCCGCAGGCAGTCGGAATGGCACGGAGGTGCGCCGCCGCGGTTACGCGCAAGGCGCGCCCCATTGGCAGACACTGTGTCGCCGGATTCGCGCGCGCCAAGTGAACGATCATCGCTGCCTTCATTTTTCTCTTTCCTCGCCTCTCTGGTGCGACTCAAAGAATGGCGGTTTTGCCCGTGGCGAGAGCGGACGAGTGCATTCGACATCACGACTGCCGCGGTATTTCTAACATCGGCTGAGAAACGCGCAGCGGTCGACTGCAGTGGCGCTCTGCTGCGCTGTCAGCACGCGATGTTGCCGGCGTCGGTGGCCGCGGAATTTGGTGGCGACGAATGCGCTCGGTGCACTTGGTAGATTCGAGCATGTTCCTATGGGTGGGCAGATTCGAGTGCGCGCTAAGGAACCACGGGTGTTCACAATTAATTCGGAGCCTTCCACTTCGGTCTCTCATCGCCTCAGTGTGGCTTTGGGACATAAAACCCAATAAATCAGTCAATCATCGGTAGAAAAGATGGACTGGCGAACGCACCATTTATGCTGTGAAGAACATCGCTACGGGCGCGGCTTATTTCTAGCGCCGCTGTCAGCTGCATGAGCTGCCGAAATGGAGCTTTTTCCCACGCTATCTTTGCCACTCGTGTAAAACTTTGGCGTGCGATGTAAAATAAACTACAAACTTCAAATGGAGGACAAACTGGACACACGCTGCTAATGAAGGATTTAATGCAGATATCCCTCCGCGAAAGAACGAAGGCGAAGAACTCACTCGTATACAACCGGACGAAGCGCATAATTTTGACTCCATCAACATAAACATCAGCACACGAAGAATAAAAGGCGACTCCTGCACCACTGCTACAGAATACAAGCGCAACGTGTTTTGACTCAACCCTGAAATGTGTAGTCATTCAACTATGCAAGCACGCAATCACAGGCGAGGTAAAACGCAAGAAGAAAAAGCGTATAAAATAGACACTTCGCAATGTGCACTGTTACATGGACAACCTTGAAAAAGAACAAATTCTTGTAAACCTATAACGGTTACGACATGATCACGAAGTAATTTAAAGCATGTAGTGAAAAGCCGTCAAAATCACAATCAATAGGATGAAAGAAGTGCGTAGCGACCGGGCAAGGAAAGAGTAGAAAATTGAGTTCACTTATTGTTATTTTTTGCTTCACTGGCTTAAGTTCAACAACAAGGCCTCAAAGACGTTCTGCTTCCGATCCATTGCGCATTGAGAAGCTGGCTCTGCCTACACGCCAGATAGAGCCAGTATCTCAGCTATTAACACGTTCAAGACAAGCCGTGCAGCTTAAAAAAAGAATGTTGGAGATACCACGCAATGTGGGAATTATTTGGGCTTTTGCAAAGCAATGCCAGGCACATGGACATGATTGTGTAATGCAAGCAAAGAGAGGGAGGGGGGAGGACAGTTGCAAGGCGACAGTGAGGCCGATAGTATCTCGGCAATGCCACGACGCCTCATTTGTCGTACTCCAACAATACAACATTATGTGATTGTGCCACACACCGCAAAACTTTATTATCATACGATGTTTGTGTTTCTGCAGTAAACCGCTCGCAGGCTATGCCGAAACTCAAACACCATGCATTTCAAGCAGATGCAGCGTGAGACGACAACGCAGCGATGCGACCAATATGACTTCTCGAGGAAAGAATAGCGATGAGAGGCGTGACGATTGTGGTGTTGAACAGTGAAGTTGTGGGTCTTGGTCAAGAAGTGTTTCTTCAGCATAGGTCAACACACTTTGTTATAATTAGCAACTATCGCATGTCGTTTCCCATGGTGCTATATTAGTGAGATATTAGTGAGATCAGTGTGCGTGCGTGCGTGCGCGTGTGTGCGTGTGCGCGCGCGTGTGTGTGTGTGTGTCCGCGACTGCTTTATTTGGTGAGTGCCTCTGAAACTTTTGTTTGTGCTCGTGGCGATTTTCTCTCTGCACTGTCCTTCAAACTTTTGTTTCTATGCAATATGGACCCCTCATCGTATGCCCATTTTCGTTTGTAGGTTTTGAAGACTCCGTTTTCACGTCTCTTGTCACGTCGTTGTTACAAATTGTGCACGTCTGTTATATTATTACACGCTCCATTAACAGTCTACTAAACTCCCTTTCCGTTCCTCCGTTCGTTGGGCGATATTGAGGCCGGCAAGGGTAGTCGCCGTGCTTGTCAAGTGAGATCGACGAAAGCTCGCGGAGCTTCCGTTCTTCAGTGTGGGTGCCTCGCGCCGCGCAGTGACCCTCGATGCTTCGTGGTTTAGCGAAAAGCCTGCGTACGACATGTGGGTAGCAAGTCTCGTATCTGTACTTTACAATCGCAGGTGGGTCTGTCTAGAATTCGTCACCGAACAGTCGCAGGTTTATTTAGTTTCTCTTTCCTGTAAGGCTTGTGGCACGTGTCTAGACGTGACGACAGGTATCAGGGCAAACTAATTGGCAGGTAGCTGTTTTAATTACACGAATGGCATATTCATGTGCTTTGTTGTAAAGAGCACCAGAGATTGCATACATAATGCTAGCGTACGTCCTTCACAGTGTTATCATCTGTCATAAGTCACGTGGTGTTCAAAGGGACCGCCTAAACAATACCAGCTGATTTATATCGAGTTGGTCCAATCAGGCTTATACTACTGTTCCTCCATTAAACGTGTAATATACAACCTTACCTACCGCCAAGGGGAATTCCTTTGAAACGTGACAACTTTACCAGCATCTGACATGAAGTGCCACGTGATCGGCCACATTATAATTGCCGCTGGAGGCGTAAAAGGCCCATCAATCGAGGCTCGCGATGCGACCTTGGACTGCTGCCATGTACGGGCGGCGGGCCGCTGCTGCTACGAACAGTAACTGCAGGCTCACGCCAGCCCTAGTAACAACGAACGACACGCGCGCCCAATGACGGAACACTCGCTTTTACCGCGGTGAAGCGAAAGTGGACAGGGCAAACACTTGAGGTTGGCCGTCCCCCGATAGCAGCGGCTTAGTCTCGGGCACTGCAGGCGTCCTTCGGCTGTGTGAATGAAATCGCTGATGCAACAAAAGTAAAGAGCGCGCGTGCAACGAAAGGTAGCAAGTAGTACGCACGATGGCCACAGCACCGCGCCAGGTCTCATTAACATGTGAGCGTGTAGCACAAGAGGCACCCAGGGGCACCCCTTGTTGACATCATGGTGAATCCAAAACAAAAAGAAAGTTAACTAATAAGAAAATTAGATTCTGTGGTTTTACGTGCCAAAACCACGATATGATTATGAGGCACGCCGCAGACTACGGAACAATTTTGACCACCCAGGGTTCTCTAGCATCCACTCCACCTACGGTACGCGGGCGTTTTCGCATTTCGCCCCCATCGAGATGCGGCCGCTGTGACCGGGGTTCGACCCCGCGCCCTCGGGCTTAGCTGCGTAACGTCGAAGCCACCACGGCGGGTATAGTTAACAAATTCCGCAATTGAACAAATGGCATGTTGAGATACGTCCACGGTGTAAGCACACCGGAAATTCCATTATTAGACATAGAAAATCGTCATACTCTAAAGAAACGCGCTTTTATTTCACATAAGCAAAACAATATAATTAATACTACGTGCGTTACATGACTGCACGAATACAGGGAAAGGAAAGAAAGGCTTAACTACTCGCATGCTGACGGTAGTTATTACGCATGCAACAGTGTGCCATTAAAGGCACAAATTTATTACCAGCTCGACGCTATGCTATAGTCGGCGCTTCACATTTGTAAGCGAGTGTAAGTGCACATGCTAAATGTGCACAAAATGCCATTCTGGGAAATGCCGTTTTAAGATGGTTAGTTGTACCTACGAGAAATTGATTGTTGCGGCACACGTATGGGCCACTGGTGCAATAAATACATCTGAAGCTAACTATAACTGTTAAACCAACCGATTCGGTCGCCTTCAGCCAGGGTGGCATTGCGCCCAGCGGTCACAGGCCACTTTCCGCTGACCTTCCGCGGCTACTCTGCTACTAAACAGAAACGCGTAACCAGTTTGGAGAGCGATGACGTACACTTTCAAGCTCCCATTTTCGCTTAAAAGATTGAATATTACAAGAGAAAGTTAAAGTCAAAGTTCCTTTTGCTTAGCAACAGTTCCTGCAGCTTGCTGAGGTCACTCTTAAAATACGATGCAGTCCGTCTCACAAGCTAACCAGACCCAAGCATCTACCGTTAAAATCTGTGACGTCGCGGCGCGCTGCAGGGGAGGGAATTGCGAGGTGGCGTCGCCACTCGTCCTTCATGGTTGCCGAACCTCCGGAATGAGCAGCTTTTTTTTTTTTTTTTGCCATTGCAGAAGCGCAACCTTTCAATTGGGCGACTTTTATCTGTAGCATCCCTTTACTGTGCAAGTGTCGCCACAAGTTTACGGCACGCAGGACCTGCTATAAGGGTGAATTGCGAGCGCGCAAAATCGCCTAACTGACACCGACGAAAACCAAGGGTGCGGCACAGGTACTCTCTCTTTAGTCGACATATGTTCAGTGCGCTTACATGCTCGCAATGCTCAGCAAGCTCGCGCACTAGCTCAGGTCGACCTCTCTGTCTTTCCAATCAATAAATTCTATTCATTAATCGCCTGTGAAGGCTCAATGTCCGAGAATGCCGGCCACATTTTCCCAAGATTGGTGCGGTAAGTATTTGACAACAGTCATTTGTCGCGCCATAACTCCATGTGTCCACGGAGTGAGGATCAACGGCGAATATCTCAGCAACCTACGGTTTGCAGACGACATTGTCTGTTAACCAGCACTGGAGATGCATTGCAACAAATGATAAGGGACCTTAACAGAAAAAATGCAACAGTGCAGTTGGAGATTAATATGCAGAATGAAGACATAAGTAATATTCAGTAGCCTGAGAAGGGAACAAGAATTCATGATCGCCAGTCAGCCTATAGAGTCTGTGAAGGAGCACGGTTATCTAGGTCAATTACTCACGAGGGACCTTGACCTTGAGAAGGAAATTTACAGGGGAATAAATGTAGGTTGGAGTGCATACGGCAGGCCTGATCAAATTCTGTCTGGGAGCTTACCACTGTCGCCGAAAAGAAAAGTGCAGAATCATTGCATTCTGCCGGTGCTAACACATGGGGCTGCAACCTGGAGGTTAACATAGAAGATCGAGAGCAAGTTAAGGACCGCGCTAGGAGCAATGGAATGAAAAATGTTAGTCGTAACGTTAAGAGACAGGAAGGAAGCGTTGTTGCATCAGAAAGCAAACGGGGATAGTCGATATTCTAGTTGAGATTAAGAAAAATAAATGGAGCTGGGTAGGCCATGTAGTGCGTAGCGTAGATAACCGGCGGACCATTAGAGTTAAAGAATGGGTGCCTAGGGAAGGGACGCCCAGTCGAGGACGGCAAGAAATTAGGTGGGGAGAAGAAATTAGGACATCTTTAGGCGCAAATTGGAATCAGCTAGGGCAAGACAGGGGTAATTGGATATCACTGGTAGAGGCCTTCATCCTGCCGTGGACATAAATATAGGTAGATAATGATGATGAACTCCATGTGCAATGCATGCATTTGTCTATCACTTGGATGATTTTTGACATAGTTCATGAGTCTTCTGTGTAGCATTCACTTAATAAGAGGACAGCAACCGTAATCATACAGGTAGTGAAAAAGAATTTCAGTGGGGATTTAGGGGTATATGCGAGAGAAAGGCGTTAGTATTACGTCGTACCTCTTTGAGGTCCCGGATCCACGATTTAAAGCACGTTCACTACACAGCAAAGTGTTGTGCAGGAGCTCACTCGACACACGTCCTGCCTCTTCGAGGAGCGAATCGCCAGTGATGGTGGTCCACAGCAGACCACCGTCAGCTGACATACATACATACATACATACATACATACATACATACATACATACATACATACATACATACATACATACATACATACATACATACATACATACATACATACATGCATGCATGCATGCATGCATACATACATACATACATACATACATACATACATACATACATACATACATACATACATACATACATACATACATACATACATACATACATACATACATACATACATACATACATACATACATACATACATACATACATACATACATACATACATACATACATACATACATACATACATACATACATACATCTCTACCATGTGACCGGCTCCCACACTTCACACACACGCGCGCGGGCGCATTTTTCTGCTTTGAGACTGTGTTACCTTTCCCTTGTGTCCTCGTTTGTTGTGTACACGCCTCAGTATCATAATGAATTGACACTCCTAACTGCTAATTCATTTTGATTTAATTTCATTTATTTAATAAAGTTACCAAGAACAGCTCTACGACATAGTATTGGGACACTTGCGTTAAACAAGGGACATAAAACAGAAAACCTGAAAGAACAGTGCTACAAGATGGGAAAAAATCATTATGCAGTGCCTGTCGCATTTGCTACCGACATACATCGATCGTGACATTACAGCATTCCTACACATGCCACGATCATTTGTTTCCAAGGTGACGAAACACCTCCTCGACCAAGAAAAGAATCCGGCTTCAGTGGCAAAAAGTAAAAGCATTAACGGGCGAGCGGATACAGTCAGGACAGCTTGGCTTTTTTGATCGAGTGCAGGAGATTGTTGATTATGGTCCCAGCGAATGAATTTAGACAATTACGAAAAAAGAGCTCTACGCCAAGAAAAGAGGGCATCATGAAAAAGATTATGGTGCAGAATTGTGTCGTTAGGCACCAATAGAACAAGGTCGACAGTTTTATAACTGCGCGAACAAACGCCCACAGAGAGAGCACGCAAGGACAGGCCTGACCTTGTGTGCTCTCGCTGGGGTCGTTTCCTTGCGCAGTTACACAACTGTTTGCTAATATGCACCAACTCTCCCAACAACTTCTTCTAAGAACAAGGTTGAGCACCCCGAGCAACAACTTTAGTCGTTTACAGCCGATATAAAGTTTCCGCGCTGTCAAGTATTGAAACGAAAGAGGCATTTGAATTTGTTTTATCTCTCCGGAAATCCCCACTGCTATGAAAACCAAGTTTCCAAGTTTCTATTGTCTGTCACGCAGAGTGGGAATTTTCAGCAGTGAGAATCACGCCATGCAACGGGATTTCTTCTCAGGAGGCATCAGAGTCAATGCTGCTGCATATCTTGAACTTCTGGAGGCAGTCATAAAGCCTTGGATTGAGCATGTAGCCCAGAGACAACCGTACAGAATTCCGCAAGAGTTAACTTGCCTTCAATGACGTATGAGCTGAATTTCCGCCACTACGTAACTGCTGACATTAGGCGCCCTAATCCTCCCTACATGAACAAGGTGCGTTGTTGAGAGGAAGTCCGACAAGAAACTGCACAGCAACGGGGACTACAGACGCTTCTATATCGAGGACGTCGTTGTGGTCAATAGTAATCAGATAAGCTTAACAGTCCTGTGTTTTATGAAGTATGTGCAATATTTGGATCAAATGCATTGTTTTTTTAAGGGGTAGCAGTTTCTTTTTTTTAACTCAAATGTTCGCTCTTAAATGCTTTCCTCGTACATAACACGTGTGACCAGCCCACTGTCGCTTTTAATCTAACCGCTGCAGATTCAGCATGAGCTATCACAAACTGTAAACTTTTGACACCAACTGCACTTAATTACCTATTCTTGAAGTTCTGAATTTAAATAATTAGTTTTTGGTGAAGAGAATGCCGGCTAGCAGTCTTTTTGTTTGTATTTTGTAAGCGACAGCTAAATACCAAACAAGCTGTCATACAAAAACAGCAACGAGAAAACAAGAAGGTACGGGATCAATAACAGCCCCTTTTCACGATAGAGTTTCAACTCTAAAGATGAGTATTTTCACCACTCGGCAAGTTTGGATTCTTCGAAATTATTCCTTAGTATCTATAGCCGGACGCAGCATTTTCGGAACAGATATGACGTTCGGTTCCTGAGCCCGAGTTCACGTGTGCTATTTCTGGCAACATTGGCCGCATCCCGTTAATTGTTCCTTGTGTGTGATTTCTATTCGATTTCAATTTTTGTAAGCTTTGTTCCCTGTACAATTCTGCGAAAAGGTGGTGACGCGGAGAAAAGCTTCTAATAAAACCCTAGGGCTTCACAGATGCTTCTCTGTACTTGTGCCCTTAATGCGGCAAAGCCAACTTTTCGTGTTATCGATATTGTCTTTGGTACATCCAGTCGCCTGCCAATTGACATGCATAACAGAACTATCGGGCAGCGCATGTAAGATTTCATTCTTTCGTCGAAAGACTCTCAAGAGATCATAGAAATAAGATTGAAATTGTGACTCACAAAAAAGTATTTGGCAGATATACTCAATTTTTCGTACGCGTACATCGAGAAAGGCGTCAGGTGAGTAGGTACACCCAAAAGTCAGCAAATAGCTACAAAATGTATTAAGGCAATAGAGTTAAGGGAACCGTGTCGCAGAAAATCCTGCGGCGGCAGCGTTGTCCGTGAGCAAAAATATGTGTAATATTTAGGTGTATGTAAATGCGACGCCTTGCTATATAAGAATGCGAAGAAAGAGGGTTAACGAAGGGCCCAATTTTTGTTAATCATATCATCAGAAGCCAACAAAGACATCAAGGACAACACAGGGTGAAATTACTTGTACTTACTAATTGAATTAAGAAAATGATAAATTAATGGCAATGAAAGTGGATGAAAAATCAACTTTCCGCAGGTGGGGAACGATCCCACTTCTTTGCATTACGCGTGCGATGCACTAAGCAATTGAGCTAAGGCGGCGTCATTTCACAATCGAGTTTATTGGGTATTTACGTTTTTACTACAACAAATAACCTTGGGAGTGTTAGCCAGCGCCACTACTCACAAACCTTGGCGGCGGATGTGGAACATCCTTTCTGCCGCAGGCGTCACGAGTACGTGATCTGTCTGGGTGATGACAACTGGTCAATAAACCCACACACGCTACCTGAAGGCATCAGTGTTTGTAAGTGGTGGCTAACACTGCCAAGGTTAGTTGTAGTAGTAAAAACATAAATACCCAAAAGAGTGATGGGGAAACGGCGCAGCGGTAGCTCAAATGGTTAGAGCATCGCACGCGTAATGCTAAAACGTGGGATCGTTCCCCACCTGCGGCAAGTTGTTTTTTCATCCACTTTCATTGTCATAAATTTACAATTTGTTTATTTCATTTAGTATGTACAACGAATTTTCCCTCTGTTGTTCTCGGTGCCTTTGTTGGCTTTTCATGATACGCCTTGCTATATGGCACACGTTATATGTGGATTATATTGCCACACTATTCTGTCCCTAAAATTGCTCATACCTTGTGTTACATGCCTGACAATGTCATTCTTAGGAATTTTGAGAATGACAGCCCACAAACAAACGTCATGAAACAAAACACACACAGCGCATGCTGTTATGTCAGATCGTCTCAGGCTTAAGTATTAAAAGTGCGAAACGATAACAGGAACCTAAAAATGATGTTTCTTTTTTTTTGTGCGGCTGTTCACTACCTCCGGGATCGGCCGATACAAGAGGCCGGGTTTCTACCGGAAGCTCGCCTTTATGTATAGCGTTGGCGGCCAGCATTTCCCAGTAATCACAGTGGTTACATAAGTTGCACTTTCCGAGAAGCGTGAGAAGCGGTCAGGGATCTTGGATTGCTATGGCGTTCCACCCTTAAAGGCAAAGCCTAAGCATTCTACATGTTTTCAAGGCTGGTTATAATCTTGTTAATAAATTGCAGGTTTCTGAGTTTCACGAGATACGTTTCTTGGGAATTGCCAGTATCCGACACACTTTGTGCAAAGTTTCAGCCCGCTCCTTCTCTGCGCGTGATTGCGCATAATCGCGCCTGCACTCGCCGAACGTGGGATGGACGATGGAGAAGGACAAACATGACTGACACTGTAAATTATGTTTCTGCGAGCTCCTGGACGAGCGTTGATGTCCTGCGGATCGAGAATGCTGACTTGACAAGTGCAAACAAAATATTTAATCTTGAGAAAAAAGACAGTGAGCGATCCAACAAATATGTTGCTGTGAAAGGTTCAGGAAAAAATATGCCCTTCTTTCTTATCCTCTATTACGCGTTTCTTTTTTTCTTTTTGGGGGTGGGGTTGGGTTTGGTGTAGGTTGTCGCCAAGCATCCCTGTGCACGCCGTTTCAATTGAATCTGCGTTGTTGGTCTCCCTCCTGTTCGTTTGTCCTGGCCGCAGCAGTGGTTCAGCAGCTAGCGCGCTGTACCACTGAGCCCAAATTTGTGGCATTATTCTTTTGCATTGGCGACTTCGTGCCTATGAATGAGGGGCGCGGAATACCTTGTGCGCATACTGCGACTTTTACTCAAAGTACAAACCCTTAGGGGCTGATATATTATTCAGGACTGTCCTTCTACGACATATTTGTGTGTATCCATGGGTTGTTGTAAACAATCTCAGTAATAATTGTGTCACCGTAATTACTTCATTCAAATAAGAAATGCTGAAGCGTCATAATTTTTTTGTCGAAGTGGCAATTATATTATTTTGCACAGCTATTGAACGTTAGCACAACTCGTGCACGCTGGTAGGTGTGATTTTTCACCGAGCGTTGACGCTGAAATATTGTACTGTGCACGGTAGAACTTACGTTGTTTATGGTCTAACCCGTGCTCTTGGGACAAAAGAACGACAACACTGTGGTGTGAACAATCACACGGGCATTTATTGAACCTTTCACAGATTAATGCCTGCTAGCCGAGTTGCTATCCGCAGAACATGCCGATGGGCGTGCGACAAATCTAGGAAGCGCGTCTCACTGCGACTGGTTATCGAGCGAGTATGTTCACCCAGTGTTGGACGCCAACATCGTTTGCGTGTACGGTAATGCGAACGATGGCGTGTTTGAACGATCGTGTTCGTCTAGTCCGGTGTGCTGCTCCTAGGCCTCGCGAGCCGGTCTCGCAGAAGCACGGATCGGCGCACGCGTGGAACGTCCGCGTCGCTTGCTGAACCCGAGCCAAAGAGGAAGAGCCTACTCCCGGTCGCGCTCAACTAACCCCACCGTCAGGTGGCGATAGCAGCGCAACACTCGCGCCATCTCTCGTAATATGCTGCAGCCACACCGATTGCCGCCGCCTCTTTGCTACGGGGAGAAGCCGGATTACAGAAGACGCGAGAGCCTGTGGCGAAAACATCAGAAGACACGTGATAGTCGAGCATTCCCACAGTTGACACACATCGATATTATTATTTCTTTATTTAGAGAATACTGCAGGCCATCAGGAGGCCCAGCAGGAGTGCATATAGATACATTCAACTAGTACCAGTTTACATACAGTACAGACGGATTCATACAAAACACCAAGTGCTATAAGAATACGAACAACAACAACAAATTCGCCAATCTAAACCCGCATGTTGCTACAATTCACCACCATCACAACAACAACAAATGAGGTAGAAAGTTTGATAACTAAAGGAGGATGCTTTTACCCACCTGAACGCTACACAATACATACCAACACAGCAGAACACCCCAACTCTTCGAGCACCCCTTTGCTAGTTTAGGCTTACAATTAGGCTAGAATAAAAATGCACCAAATGCTGCAAAAAAAGCAATCCAATAACATACAAATGACAACTCAGCAAATGGGGACGTATATGCGTAAAGTAACAAGGTACCAACAAAGCAGAAACGTACCAACACAAGGTACGAGCAAAACAGAAATAAAGATACCACTACGACCTATATAACTGTTTGCTCGAATATCTCACAGCTCTGCAACCATGCCGATCGGACAACGTGCCACTCATTGACCGTGTGCGGGAAGAAAAAAGACAGCTTAACGCATTAGTTCTGGCGCTGAAGGGACTGAGCATGGCGATGCCTTGTTTCTCGGGTGAAGAAGGGTGATATATAATCATCTGCAGTTAAAGCTAGTTTCCTGTGCTTCAGCTGCAAAAGAAACTTCAATTTCTGAATCTTGCACCGAAGCTGCAATGTTTAAACTGCACACTGCCTGATGGTAAATTAAAAAACTAGGATTTTTACTGATATTTCAAGGAAGGTTATCAACATCCAAAGGCTGCAGTTGTCCGCAATTCTGGACAGGCAACGATGTGGCTATTTGTCGCCATTCGACGGCAGAAAAATATTGGGTTCATCTTTCACGTCGGATTTGTCTACCGAAAGGCCATCACTAACGTCACTGATTATGATCTGCGGATAATATATGTGCCCATTAAAGCTGACACTATGCTAAGTTTATGAAGAGTAGTCACATGACTGGCAAGAGAATTCCTTGCAGCTTTTATTGAAAGGAACGAGTGAACACGGCACCAGCGAGGCACAGCTAGTCTCCAGGGCATCACCAATGGCGCGACGGTCAAGGGTGCGGCGCGGTGCCTGCCAGTGACGGATGCTTGCTATCTTGAAGACAATGCTGGTCTTTGAGGGGCGAGCGGCCTGAGGCTGGGGGCGACTCGTTGGCAGCGAGCGGAGAGGAGGGTTCGCCAATGCAGTAGAAGAAATCCAGCGGCAGCCCTAGTCACAGTGACGTCATCTAAACAAGAGTAGGGCCTAAACTGTGGGAACGTTCACTTTGGGATACCAAGACCGGGAGAGGGGGCGGGGGAGCAGATTCGAGTTATCAGGAGGCCTCAAGGAGACGCGCCTCGTAAGACGGCGTCCTTGTTCGCATCCAAGGCCGTGCAATCGCCGGAGTGGCTCCTGTATCACGGAGCAGGCTCCTGTTCGTAAATGTTCTTGCTTTGAGTGCACGTCACCGAAATCACGAAGCACACGGCGGCGTAATATCACTCTGCTTTTTCACAGCGAGCTTCGAGGAAATATTAAAGGGACAGGAAAGGCAAATATCAAGTCGAGCTAAAGTGATAGATTACTGCTCGAGAATCCCTAAGGCGTCAATATTATCACCAACAAAGCCTTAATAATCGAGAACTTGAGTTAAATGCAGGACATAATTAGAGACTCCCCTAGGGCATTCAAATACTTGCCCGATGACGAAAGCACTCCTCAATTAAATTCTGTGACTAGTGCTCAACCATTCGTTGCAAAAAACTTCCTTGCGTTGTATTATCCGAAGAAATCAAATGCTACTTGTCCATCCAGTTCTATTTCATTTTTAGAAAAAAAATAACTCGTTGAAATTACCATTGACAAAGACAAGTACGGTCGAAAGGTGTTGTTTTCGCTCGACTCTACGAAATTAATCTGTGTCAGTAATTTCGTTATCACGTAGTGCTGCTCTGATTTTACTGGCTCACGAAACTAACACAAACTGCAAGTAGCGGAGAATTCAACTTCCATCTGATGTCGCGTGATGCCCGAACGGTCTACGCCACTTGACTATAGAGGCTATATAACTCGACAGCTGCAGCGGCAAATCCACTGCTCTGTCTTGGCTCGGTACCGCCGTCTGTCGGGCGCCGTTTTACTCACTGACGGCAGCAAAAGGTGGTATGACGTATGCAACGTCACCCCTCCCCGCCCCCCGGTTGCGTGGCAGGTGATTTGTATTTAGAAAAATGTATTCGGACCCTGCAGATGCAATTTTCTCGTAATCTAAGCCTGTTCTTGGCCCGAAACAAGCTTTGCGACGTTTCTGGAATGGTATTTGAACAGTCCACGTCGACTTAGTATTTGCCTTCAGTGTCTTTTTAAGGAAAGGAACATTGCAGTCACCATTGCTTAAGCATTCTGGCTCTAATGAAATGCATCTGCTTGATTCAACACAGTCTGTATATGGCAAAAGAAATATTACAAGCGATGATGTCAGGCTTTGGGATAAGCTTCCTGTAGAAACAATACTTAGAAGAGATTATGATATATATATATATATATATATATATATATATATATATATATCATCATATATATATATATATATATATATCATCATCATCAACAGCCTGTTCACGCCCACTGCAGGGCAAAGACTACCCCGGCCATGTTGCGGCCGTGTTGTCCCTGCAAATTTGGGGATCACAATTACACATAACTTAGACTGGCGTAAACATATCGATAACCTGTGCTCGACGGCTTCACAAAAACTGTATTCACTGAAGAAAAAGCTGGAACATGCAACGAAAGATGCTAAATTAATTGCTTATAAAACTCTCATACGTCCATCTTTAGAATACGCTTGCGTTGTCTGGAGCCCCCACCAAAAAGTCTTAATACACAAACTAGAAAGAATTCAGAGAATGGCTGCTCGTTTTATTGCTTCAAGGTATCGAAGGACTGACTCGGTAACAACAATTCTGCGTTCGTGTGGGCTTGAGTTGCTGGAAACCCGAAGGAAGAAAGCCAGACTTGAGATTTTTTTTTCAGATACTTCAAAGGGCTCTGAAGATAAAAAAGGAAACATATGTCCAGTTCCCTGCAAACCGCAGTGAGAGAATAAACCACAGCAGAGCCGTCAAGCCTTATAACACACGTGTTGATGTTTTTCGTTATTCTTTTTTCCCGGACGTGATTGAAATGTGGAATGCCTTACCTGATGTTGTCGATCAGACGGATGTGCACAAATTTGAATGTTTGATTGATATTTTGTATCGTGAACACCCATCCTGATGCTATGAAATGTAAAATTTGCTTGTGTTGTACTATTTGCCCTCCCTGTAACAACCCTCAAGCGAGGGTTAACAGTACTAATAAAGAAAGAGAAGAAACTTCTTAATCTCATCCACCCACCTAACTTTCTGCCGCCCCCTGCTACGCTTCCCTGACCTTGGAATCCAGTCCGTAACCCTTAATGACCATCGGTTATCTTCCCTCCTCATTACATGTCCTGCCCATGCCCATTTCTTTTTCTTGATTTCAACTAAGATGTCATTAACTCGCGTTTGTTCCCTCACCCAATCTGCTCTTTTCTTATCCCTTAACGTTACACCTATCATTCTTCTTTACATAGCTCGTTGCGTCGTCCTCAATTTGAGTAGAACCCTTTTCGTAAGCCTCCATGTTTCTGCCCCGTAGGTGAGTACTGGTAACACACAGCTATTATACACTTTTCTCTTGAGGGATAATGGCAACCTGCTGTTCATGATCTGAGAATGCCTGCCAAACGCACCCCAGCCCATTCTTATCCTTCTGATTATTTCCATCTCATGATCCGGATCCGCCGTCACTACCTGCCCTAAGTAGATGTATTCCCTTACCCCTTCCAGTGCCTCGCTACCTATCGTAAACTGCTGTGCTCTTCCCAGACTGTTAAACATTACTTTAGTTTTCTGCAGATAAATTTTTAGACCCACCCTTCTGCTTTGCCTCTCCAGGTCAGTGAGCATGAATTGCAGTTGGTCCCTGAGTTACTAAGCAAGGCAATATCATCAGCGTATCGCAAGTTACTAAGGTATTCTCCATTAACTCTTATCACCAATTCTTCCCAATCCAGGTCTCTGAACACCTCCTGTAAACACGCTGTGAATAGCATTGGAGAGATCGTGTCTCCCTTCCTGACGCCTTTCTTTATTGGGATTTTGTTGCTTTCTTTATGGAGGACTACGGTGGCGGTGGAGGCACCTTAGATATCTTTCAGTATTTTTACGTACGGCGCGTCAACACCCTGATTTCGGAATGCCTCCATGACTGCTGAGGTTTCGACACAATCAAACGCTTTCTCGTAATCAATGAAAGCTATATATAAGGGTTGGTTATATTTCGCACATTTCTCTATCATCTGATTGATGGTGTGAATATGGTCTATGGTTGAGTAGCCTTTACGGAATCCTGCCCGGTCCTTTGCTTGACAGAAGCCTAAGGTGTTTCTGATTCTATTTGCGATTACCTTAGTAAATAGTTTGTCGGCAACGGACAGTAAGCTGATCGGTCTATAATTTTTCAAGTCCTTGGCGTCCCCTTGATTTATGGATTAGGATTGTGTTAGCGTTCTTGCAAGATTCCGGTACGCTCGAGGTCATGAGGCATTGCGTATACAGGGTGGCCAGTTCTCCTAGAACAATCTGCCCACCATCCTTCATTAAATCTGCTGTTATCTGATCCTCCCCAGCTGCCTTGCCCCTTTGCATATCTCCCAAGGCTTTCTTTACTTCTTCCGGCGTTACCTGTGGGTTTTTAAATTGCTCTAGACTATTTTCTCTTCCATTACAGTCGTGGGTGCCACTGGTACTGTATAAATCTCTATAGAACTCCTCAGCCACTTGAACTATCTCATCCATATTAGTAATGATATTGCCGGCTTTGTCTCTTAACGCATACATCTGATTCTTGCCAATTCCTAGTTTCTTCTTCACTGTTTTTAGGCTTCCTCCGTTCCTGAGAGCATGTTCAATTCTATCCATATTATACTTCCTTATGCCAGCTGTCTTACGCTTGTTGATTAACTTCGAAAGTTCTGCCAGTTCTATTCTAGCTGTAGCGTTAGAGGCTTTCATACATTGGCGTGGACGTGGAGGAGCTCGAACGATGAGACTAGGAATGAAATAGACTCCATACTCTGCGCTAACCCTGGCATCATACAAGATGTGGACGTGCTCGGGAAGGTGCGCTGTAGTGACCACAGGATGGTAAGAACTCGAATTAACCTTTCGCGATACGACGCAGCAAAAGAACTTCGAGCGACACTGCGTCAGCTAACGTTGGATCAGTGAATCCTAATTTACAAGCGCACACCTTCATACCTCGAGCCATAATTCATACCTTCGTATTCCGCCTGACCTCTCACGACGGCTTAGAGTGGCACTTTCAAATGCGTATTCCTTTATCATTGGAATGGCCAATAACTCAATTTGTGAATTTTGTAGGTGCAGGTAAATAGTCGCGCACCTTCTTTTCGAGTTCCCTCGCTTCAAGCAGCAAAGAGCAGCGCTATCAGCCACAAGCTGGACAAGTGCCCACTCACGGACATCAAAATTATTGGGCACTGGCCAGACATGAGCACCGGTCACTATAAGGGCGCTGCTGCGTTTCCCAAAGGGCACCAGGATCGTGCGACAAATTGTGACTGAGTGAGTGAGTGTCAAAGATTGGTGGTGAGCTAGTCGCACTCTCCGAACCGGAGGGGATGGGGCGACAACAAACCCATCCCGCGTGCGTTTATTGAGGGTTCGACTGCTGACCGGCGATAAGGTCCACGCCTGATCGACCATGAACCAGAGGCATCAGACGGGAGGTGACGTACAACACACACGTTCAATTTAATAAAATAAAATCATGCGCGAGACACACTGGAAAGACATACAAATTACCAGCAGCGGGGCCTAGTTCACGGAAGGCGTGCGGGTCACACAACACACGCCCTGACGCCGCTCGCGCGACACTAAGCCCACCACATGGGAACTATTAACACTCGCGAAATAACAAAAAAATACGCGACAAAAATAAAAAATACACGTGACAATAAACGCGGCAAACACTACACTAACAGAACATACAAAAAAATTGGCTGAGGCTTAGCTTGGTTAAGCCTAGTCAGATGCGAAGCATATTGGTGGCTAAACTTGGTAAGTAACCTGTCGCCGAGCCGCATACTGAGCACGTTGCTTGGCCAGACGTGCTTCCCGCTCTTCATCAGTCTCTGTAGCACGCCGCAACCTTCGCTTCTCATTCCAACGAGCAGCTCTGTCTCCAGGAAGCATCTCACCTCGTGAGTGTCTAGCAGAGGCAAGCGCAGCTGCTTATATACCGCCGCGACGCCGCGAGCGACGGCGCGAGTTGGAGCCCCGTTTCTCCTCTGTCGTGACGTCACGGTGTCACGTGGTCAGCCTTGAAGGCGACGCCGCGAGCGACGGCGCGAGTTGGAGCCCCGTTTCTCCTCTGTAGTGACGTCACGGTGTCACGTGGTATTGAAGGCGACACCGCCGCGCCTGAGGAGCTGGGTTGAGCTCTAGTAATATGCTTCGCATAATAATTAACACGCGATGGATAAATAAATATGAAAGATGAAACGCGATAAAAAAGAACAGTCCGGCGGAAAGTTTTGAGAGCGGGCTGGAACACGAGGCTTAACTGCGGCGTGCTTGCCGAGATCCCGGTCTGAAGAGCGTCGGGCTGCTGGTACCTCGCTGCCGAAGATCCTGACGGACTTGCACCATCTGTCGGTCTCACGGCGAAGACTTCGGCCTGGAGGTTTCAGCCTGCCGACCACATCTTCAGCTGTCTCCCGGTGCACGACCGATCTGCTCCGTCCTCCAAGCCGCTCTGCCGCTCGCCGAGCCGCCTCGTCCCTCCGGCGCGCTCAGGCGAGCCACGTCACCAACCGGTCCGGCGAGCTCAGGGACAATGGGAAGCTCTCTTCCCCATCGCCGTTCAAGCGGCGTTGCTGCTGCAGCGGCAATGGCGGCCATCTTGAGAGGGGCGCGGGCATGCACTCTGTGACAGTGAGGCATTGGCGTTGCTTATGACTATGCTGTGTCTTCATAGGCTGTCTGACAGTGCCCACAAGGACAGTGCAACATTATCAAATCAAATTTATTCAGCGTCACACAGGTGTCTAGAATGAAAGTTGTTCATTCTTGCCTGCGTTTGCGTTCTTCTGTCTTTTCTTTCAATCTTTCATACCCATCTTATATTTTCTCAGTACAGGGTAGCAAACTGAGGCTATCGTCTGGCTAGCCTTGCTTGCTCTCCATCTAGGACTTTTTCTCTCTCTATTGCTCTTAACTGCAACTTTTACTTTCACTGGAAATTCACCTCTACGTGTGAATCTGTCTCCATCCACAAAATGTAGTTTTCCTATTCAAGTTCTTTCTTCGTTCATTTTTCGCAGAATGGAGATGCAAGGGGAGAGATCAAGGTGAAAGCGTACTCACCCGCAGGCAAGACCTTGTTGTCCAATGATGGAGAAGCGTCTGAATGCCTGGAAATCGCGCATGCGCTAGTTGATGACTATATAGCAGAGGTGCGCCAATATCAATTCTTCGAATACGAATCGACTACGAATAGCAGGTATCGAATAACGAGTCGAAGATTGAATAGTCAAACGCAGAAGCATATGTTTGCAACAGGAATATCTATTTCGGTACAATCAGGTATCCCCCTTGTATTGACTAGCAAAAAAGAAATACGACAGCCAACTCTCCAGGGACAATTCGTATCAGTTTTAAAGACAAAGTCACTAACAGTCAAGAAAAGAGCTGCGCGAATGGCCTGTCAACATTTTTAAAACAAGATTTCCGAGATTTAATGCCTGCTGTATGACTAGCTTTCCAAAAACGCGAAATAACATTTGTTGGAAAGCAATCAGAAGTTGCGGAAATAGAAACAAAAAAGCCACTAAAGGATTTGTGCACCGGGACACATGTTAAAAGCCCGTGTCAAGTAAAACATCACTGGTTGTAGCGTAAAAGACAAAACTGTGAGATGACAAGACCGCAAGAAAAACAAAAATACAGTTTACAAGCAAAAAAAATATTACACGTTGTCATACAGGACTCCACCGCGAAGCCGAAAACAAAGCTTGAAATATTAATTTTGTCTCTGCATTGCTTTGAAAAATATTGTCGTTCTTTTACTTCTTATAGTTTACGATACTTCATTCATCAGAAGGAGGGCAGTAAGCCTACTTTAACAGTAGGTTGTGGCGAAAGTTTTTGTTAGTTTTGATATTTGGAAATAACGAATACATCATTTTCGAAAACGAATAAGAAAAGTTAATGTCTAATATTCAATTCGTTTTCGAAACTTGGCATATCCGCCCACCCATAGGCGGAGAGTTTTGATGTCTGCGGGGGATGCTATGGCCAGACCAGCTTTCCGAACCCCATATATATATATATATATATATATATATATATATATATATATATATTTCTTGCACTTTACGAAACTTCGTATGACCTCGAAGAAGTGAGCGCTGTAGTGGCGGCGTTATATGACCTCATTCAAGACCTCATACAATACCTCATAGTACGAGACAGTTCAATTTCCTTACCTGAATCTTCTCGTTGGTGTAATCTGCCTTCGTGTAATTGTCTGATTACACTGATTACAATAGAACAACGGATGAAGGAAGGCGACACGGGACAACCACGTATAGGCGCACGAACAACTGAGCGTTTTATTTCTTGACACAGGAGCTGCGGCCAAGAATCAAAACAACAAGAAAAAAAAAGACAAAACAGTGCCGTCATCTGCATCGCACAACGAAACCACGATACACAACAGCTTCTTAGCGCCGCTCTCAAGATACGCCAGTTCCTCTGTCGATAGAGAATCTGAGCGTTCACTGATACGAGCATCACCATGCTCCTTGATCTCAAGCGCTTCCAATATCTCCCTTGTCTTTTGATCATAAGCTCTGTTCAAAACACAGGTGCTATTAAAATCTGGAATGCACTTGTGAGCCTTACAATGAGCACTAATGTGACCGGAGTGAGTGAGTGAGTGAATAAACTTTATTGTAGCTCCGGCGAGAACGCGAACTCGTCGCGCACCCGGCTAGTCCCACGTCGGGACTGGCAGGTCTAGCCCACCGGCCCGGTCGCGGGCACGCCGGAGTGACCGGAGTGAATCATGTATAACCAACTCGCCCACCAGCACGTGCTCAGTGTAACTGTGGCATACTTGGCTATCACTAATGTCGCTTCGCCTTTCCCAAGAATCTGGCGGCTTTCTCTCTCTCCCTCTCCCTCTTTTTCTGTGAGTCCGAGTATAAGCGCTGCTGCGCATGACTGCAGTTGATTCTGATTTAGAGTTAATCCGGCTTGGCCTCATTTCGGTTGCTGAGTGAATTATACACGTTTCCCCAATTGTCATGCACTAAGAATTAAAAAAGAGCACTTGCGTTATTCCAAGAAAGCCTAGTGCATATTGTTTCCAGTACAGTGGAGTAGCCGCCAGTAATTATTTCGTTAGTGAGATTTAATTCGATAATTGCAATTAATTAACTCGGGAAGTATTCTCCAAATTTTCCAAGTGTCAATAATGCATTCGTAAGCACCCAAAATGACATCCAACTGCGGTGTTTGCAGAGACGTAATAACTGTGTGCAATTTTTTCCCGATCACTGGCAAACAAACCTCACGAAGTACGATATATACCACGTGAGTGCGCTCCCACCCGCGTCCATAAAGCAGTGCCCTCAAATAAGCTGACTGAAAGCAACTGCACTGCCTGTCGCAAACCCGAAGAAACTGCGCATCACCTTGATAATAGGGAGTTTTAGAATAGGGGCCCCTATAGTTTGGGGCCCCAAAGAGCTTTGCGGGTGTTAGCGTTGGGGCACGTAGGAGTGAAGAGTTTTAGAATAGGGTTTTACGTTTGCGGATAGCGTCTTGCGTTGACAGCGCCACTACGGCGTCAAAGAAAAGCTATTAGAAATAATTAAATAAAATATATCATTTTATGATAGGAATAATAATTTTGACTTGCGTGTATTCGCATTTAATTACAATTTAGAGGCTATTCTGTAAGTAGCAAACAATTAGTTGCGTTTAGTTTTGAGCAAACCAACTTTACTAGCCTTCACCAGCCAAGCTTAGCCCTGTTAGGCCTACGAGCCATAAAATCCACAATCGAATTAAAAATCAGCGGCGTCTAATGAGTCAATCTACATAAGACACGCTAGTTCAGAGAAAGCGATAACCGCAGTCACTTCTCCTAGCTTGCCAACTTCACGCGTTACCGCGAATCGAACCCAGTTTGGTGCTAGGTTGGAGCCGTGGCTTCGATGGGTGCCGCCATGTTTGCCGACGCAAAACTTTTGGGGCCGCTATTTGGGCTCCCGCTAAATCGGTGAAATAGCGTTCCCAACGCAAAATCCAAAGGCAGCTTGCGTCTAGCGCATGCGCAGTGGCTTGACTGCTGGCACGTTCGTTCATCGATGCGCATTGTCATTTTCCCCGATTGTATCACTCCCTTCCCCCTTCACTTCTGCCTTTCCCCTTGTATAAGGTATCCGTCTTCCGTCAATAAAATTTAGTTGACAGTCAGTGCTTGTGTCGTGTCCTTCATACTTTGTGGTTGCATGTGTTTGCGCTGTAACAATTTTTATGTCAAGTGCGTCTGTTTGCTGGGGGAAAAAGATTTCACAATAAGCAATCGAGTGGCCGCATGAATGGCTCACTTCGAGAGCAGGACAAACAATGCCATCAAAACCACTGTAGCGCCAACCTTGGGCACTCTCGCCGGAGAGAGTCCCGAAAGGAAACAAGAGAAAGAGAGAGAGAGAACCCGGCAGAAAAAAGCTCAATTTACATGTTTTTCGGCCTTTCGCGGCCCGACCGCGGTCGGCCGGCCAGGCGCCGAGGTCGCGGTATCAGCAGGAAGCGCGCGCACTATAGCGCTCCCTCTGGGCAAACCCGCGACCGGTGACGACGTGACTCCCGTGGACGTAGCAGCAGCACGCCAAAGCCCAGCGAGGTCAGGGCGCAGAGGCTATGCGATAACACTGCGCGATAAAACGGTGCTCTTTCGCGAGCGGAAGGCGCTGCTGAGCAAAGTGGCGGTCTTGCTGACGCACGGCCGCACCGCGAAACCCGGTCGGCCGTGGTCTGCCCTGGTGTGGATCCAAGCGGTTCTCCAAGGTCTTGTCACGTGACAAAATGTCCACGCTATGGCGCGGAGCTTCCGGACCGAAGGGAATTTACCCGCCGCCGACCACCCTCGTTCTTTTCCTGCAATTTTGCGCTCGCGGGAATAAATTCTCGGTTCCTGTTATGGCTGGACTAGAGGCCAGCGGTATTTCGCGGGAGCGCCTATTTTTTACGCCACCCAATCAGCAATGGCCTTCCGTGTTCTTTTCTTTTTTTCGTTTTTGTCACGGTGGCACGTGATAGGATAGAGGTTGCCGGCTTCGGGTTCCCGCCAAGACGCCGCGCCCGAAACATTAAAGAGCGCAGACTGCCTTTACGATAGGGCCAACCCAGCGTGGAAATACTTGATACAGATGATAGGTGCGGATGATTTGCCGCACGTACAAGGCGCAAGGCCAGTAATCTGCATTCTTATGCAAATTATATTTGCTCATGGTGTAGATTTGATTATTTTAAAAGGTATTTATTGGCATCCCCTTTGAAGCGGGGTGGAGACAAACAGTCGCCTAGCCTGCTTGATTTAGTCAGGTTTTTCTACATTGACCGCGATCTAGCATTCTCTTTTTCTCTTCCTTTCTTTCTTCCTTTCTTTCTTCCCGTCTTTCTTTCTTTCGTTCGGGATATTCAATGCAAATTCAATGCCAATCTGATCTCGATCTTCAGGAACCTCTATCACTATATTGTACCGTTACCTACACTTGCAATCACTCCGGTTCTATCAATTCCTTCCCTGTTATAAACGCCTCTCAGTTATCTCGACTGCTGAGCGGTTAATTCGACCAGCTTTAACCCCACTACGGGCCTTGGAGGAAGGTCATATAGCGGAGAAGTGCGGGAACGCGTGCGTTTTCCTAAATGTGTGCCGAAATTTCATCTCCGGGGCATTTTGCATTCGTTTGAAAACGTACTGGCACAGTTGCGAGCACGAGATGAAATGGCGCCTTTGTGCAGCACGACAGCAGACGATCACCATCTCTGTGCCATCGCTGCCTTCGGGCTACAGAGCGGTGCAAAAGGCACGCACACCCAGCGAACAGTCTCTACGGTCTTCTACATGGCTGACCTGCACTTCTGTTCTGTATTGCCGAAAAAGTATCGCTAGAGTATATTGTTTGTCAACGCACAAGACAGGACGTTCGAACGGTACAGCTCCAACGATGTGATGTACAAAGACTCACATTGTATCTGGTTAAATTTGCACTAAGGGAAAGCAATGGTGCGAAATTTTTACGGCAGTAAAATCGGCAGCGCAAAGCAAACGTGCTAGCGTTTATACGTGACTCGGTCCCCGCCGTTGTTGCAGCTTTTGTTGGGCAACTATGCGGCACCGCCTGTGTTGCGTTGGTTATACAACTCTCAGAACCCGCCATGGAGCGTGTGCGCGCTGCCTTTCTCCCACGCAATGTTTCTAGATAGTGGTTGGGGCCGCTTATCGACGCTGAAACGTTTTCCTCCGTTTATATCTTACTTCATCTAACGCCCTGCGCCCGCGGCAATGACTGTAATTACTTCCTTATCACACGCCCTGTGCGACATATTCAGCAGCCAATTCGAATAGCCACTTTGACCAGTTACGTTCAAACTGAACAAACGTCCGCATATCGACGTCAAAAAATTAAATCGGTTGTTGTGCAATGAATCATGCCTACAAGAAACACCTGCATTCTTTTGCCTTAGCGATGCAGCTAACGCACAGAGAGAGACACACAGACGCTTCAATAGGAAAGTGCTGGAAGTGTGCGCCAGGCCATCGGCAGAGCCTCCTGCTCCAGATGGCGCTGGGGATGAATGAAGGAATCCACTCGTACGCAGTTTAGTTTGTGCAGTTTTGTTTATGCAGTTTAGTTTATGCAGTTTATTTAATGCAGTTTACTTCGCCGTATGCTGAAGTTTTAAGGCGAACTTAAGCATACGGCGAATTTAAGCAAACTCACTTTAAGTTTGCTGCGAAATCACTTTAATTTAAGCAAACCCACTGAATAAGTTCAATAACTGAATAACTGTGAAATGAATGTTGAAGATTTATTTTATTAAGTTCCACAGCCTGAACTCCTGTCTTCGGTACATCAATGTAATGAGTATAGTGGTATGATCTCATTCCAGACTCATGCCGGACTTTCAGTGGATAATTTTTAAAGTCTTTTAGAACATTACCTTCGAGTTACTTTTATTGTTTTCAATGACCAGCCGTACTTACAACGGAATTGTATTTTTATTGGGTCATGTGTCGCTCCCGTTCTTGTTGAAATTTTTTCGCCTAGTATGGACCATTCTTTAGACCATGCTTTTATTGAGCGGAAAGTTTTAAATGTTTTTAGATATGCCGATGATGTTTTGGTATTTTTATCGCTTGACTCGTCCTGCCAGGATACGATCAATAAGGTTTTAGATTATTTTAAGGAACATAGACAAGGTCTCGTGTTTACCCGTGAGAGTCCACAAAACAATGTATTGCAGTTCTTGGAACTGAAGCTTGAGTTCGGTGAACGCCACGTGTGTTGGGCGTATCAAACCCGTGCGAAAAAAGGAACTTTTGTCATTTAGGTCTGCGCACTCGAAGATGCTGAAAAGAGGCATTGCGTCGTCATGTACGAAATTGGCTCTTAAGAGTTCGTGTGTGCTCAAGATCCAAGAAAGTTTTGATAATCAGATCAGCTGACTTCTGGCAGCTAGGTTAATTCCCTACGTCGCTTTGGCTGCCGTGGTTGAAGCTCTGATTCAGAAAAGGAAAACCACGAAAAAGCCGGCCGCCGAACGTAAAACGCGAAGGCCTGCGGTGGTCCCTTATATGCACAAGGTCACCCATCAACTCAAGAAAGTTGCTTGCACGCATGGTGTTCCTTTGGCGTTTTCTGCGCCTAACAAGCTTTCAAAGCTATGCTCCCGCGCCTGCGGAGGGAGCAGTGGAGGATGCCAAATTCGGCATGGTGCTTCATACGTGTCGTGAGCTGTCGGCGTGGTTTATTCCAATCTACTCTCACGTGGTAAGACGTACGTTGGCCAGACATGGCGTTGCGTCAATGAGTGACTCAGGGAACATACACAAAGAGTAAACAAAAATGTAGATAGAGGAGCGCACCTTGTAGCGCATATAAACTCTTGCAGCAATTGTGAGGCGCGACTTGATCGGACGTTGATTCTTGGCAAAAGCAAGAATGAGCATGCGCGGCTTGTCTTGGAGGCCTGCCACATAAAAACACAAGGCGATAAATGCATCAGTGACACATCTTTGTCCCTGCACCCATCTGAATTTGAATTCCTACGTTTGCGTATGTGATAATTTGGCAGATCTCAGTAACGTAATCTGTGTGCCTGCGCGGTTGCGTGGCCTGTGCTTTATATATGCATCGACGACGAAGAAATACAGAAGTTGTTAGTCAGCGCCAGTGTGTGTCGTAGCTTCCTTTTGTGGTGCGTCTTAGGTGTTTGCGCTGTAAGTTTAAGTTCAGAATTATGTACCAACTAGGACCAAATGAAGTTTCACTGATACTCCTTGTCACTTGGCAAAGGAAACAAATTTGCGTAAAAAGGGAGAATAGTGACGCAAAATATGACACTCAGTAGAACACTGAATGAATAAAAAATAAACAGTCCAACAGTACATGAATCGCAAAGCTTTGTGTATGAGGTCAGTACACGTACGCATATATAACGCCAGATATTTTGAACAGCCAAAATACCCAGCACATGTAATACACTGCAAGTACAGAATAGAATCATACATATTACTTAAAAGTTGCGATCACCACATAAATCAATTTTGAACCCAGAACATTTATGTTACTCAGTTAGCTTATTACGATTATCTGAAACTTAATATTTTCCCAAAATGTTGGTGCCCTCTAAAAACTTTTTCAGAACAAGAAGTGCTCTTTTCTGAAGGCCCGCAGTTGGTCATGGGCCAAGTATCTTTTTTAGGGTGAATGGCCTTCTGTCTAATATCAACAACTTTGCCTGCAGTACCCTTCTTTGTGGATCGTATTTAGTGCGCTCGAGGAGAAGAGGATGCACATCTTCGTCTGGATGGCGACAAGAACACTGCGGACTAGAGACACGTTTTATCCTGTACAAAAAGTGTTTCGTAAATTCAGTACCAAGACGCAGGCGGTGTACCAATGTTTCAAATTTTATGTTGTCTCTTAGATTTTCCGGCATTGATAACTTTATACATGGGTCTATAAAGTATAACTCCGAGTTTTTAGTTTGCTGATCAAACCAGGTAGTTCTGTTTAGGCAACAATAAATCTGTCTCACGATCAGATGGACTTCATTACGCAATAGGGAAAGATTGGTTTTATCTGCATTATTGTGCGCCCGATTCGCAGCTGCGTCCGCTGCAGTATTACCAGGTATATTGCAGTGCCCTGGTATCCACTGAAACGCAATTACGTCGTTCATTGCGCTTGCTTTTGTAAGTTCTTTAAGCGTCTCATACAATAGCAAAGTTTTCAAAGAATATTATTGTTGCTCTGTAGTAATGTGAGAGCGGCTTGCGAATCGCTAAAGATAACCCATTTTTGCGAATGCTTTTCTGATGTTATGAAACGCAAATCACACAGGATTGCAAACAGTTCTGCCATGGTGGAAGATGTCTCTCGGGATAATTTAAATGTTTGCTCTAGCACTAAATGTGGAGTGACGAACGCTGAAGTCGAGGAATTTTTATGACACGAACCATCTGTATACACGTGGATGTACTGGGGATACAATGAGTTTATTTGGAAGAGTGCCAGTTGTTGTGCGACTACTATGAACATGTCTCTCTTAGATATAATCCCGTCAACCGATAATTTTATTTGAGGACATGTTAACATCCAGGGAGGGTAACTAACATCCACTTAGCATAATTAAAATCTTGGTAATAATGCTTTATGTTTTCGATCAATATCGTGAATTTTGGCTTTGTTTCTTTCAGTAAGTGCGAGGTTTAATGGATGCTTCTCGTGTTGGGTTAAGATGCGATAAGTATGTCGGCATGTTTCAACCGTTCGTATGGCATGAAATGGTGGGTGACGAGCTTCAGCAATTACTGAAGAACTCGAGGTAGCCTGCGGAACCCCAAGACACACTCGCAGCCCCCTTGCCAGTAAACGTTGAAGACGTTCCTCAGAGGTTTGCAATAAACCATGAAGAATAGGTGCCGAGTAAGCAATTTTTTTTTGTTTTATAAGTGCGTTATGAACATTTAGTGGTGAAGAGACTGATCTCTCACCCCCCCACGTTGTGCCAGTGAGTCGTCGGAAACGTTTATTACAGCATTGGTCTGCTTTTCAATTGCGCGGATGTGTGATGGCCATGCCAGCTTCTGGTCAAGAATAACTCCAAGAAATTTATGCTCTTTCACAAACATCAAAGTTTGCCCATTAAGCGTAAGTTGTAAATTATTCAGCTGTCGTCTCGTGAAAGGAACCACGGCTGTCTTTGCGTATGAAAGACTAATGCCTCTTTCTTTTAAAAAGGTGTCGATACTATCAAGACCCTCTTGTAGCGTTGTTTGAATGTCTTGTATATGAGATCCAGACGCCCATATGCAGATGCCATCTGCGCACAGAGAATACTGTAGACCAGACGGGAGCTTTAGCGGCAAGGCTGCCATGACACAGTTGAATAAAAACGAACGGAGAACACTGCCCTGCGGAATTCCTTGCGTGATGCTGTGATAATTACTCTCTTCTTCGATTGTTTCCATAAATATTGTGGCGCGACAAGTGACCGATGTTACGTATGAAATCATCCCCGCCAGCCTCTCAGCGTCATCGTCGGCTGCAGGTGACATCGTTCACGTGGCGAGACTGACGCCATATCACACACCTTTCGCCGCGGATGTGTAGATTAAGCACCGGGACGGCGCTTCTACTGCCGGGCGTGATGCTACGGAACAGCCGCCACAGTGTGGCTGCACTGAGGAGAAGAAAGACGACGTGTCCACCGCTTGATATAGCGTCGCCATCATTGCCACCGTTTGTCTACGTGTAAATATATTGTAAATAGACTCGTACGTCAGCTACACGTAACAATATTTTTCTATTTTTCAAGAAGTTTGATGCCCATCGCAGTGTTCGACTGTGTAGGCCAAGCTCTAACATGCCAGTAAGGACGTTTATGTGACTTACAGTGTCGAATGCTCTTTGAATGTCCAAGAATACTGCTACTGACACATTTCCACAAATTCGTTCATGTTCGACGCATGTGGCAATGTCTAATACAGCATCCATTGTACACCTATATTGTCGAAAACCGGTCATGTAGTTGGAAAACACATTTGTGTGTTGACCCGGACATTGTAGTCGACTGCCTATCATCTTCTCCATTAGTTTGGAAAAACAGCTTGTGAGACTGATGGGTCGGTAGGAGTCAAGACAAAGGGGAGTCTTACCTGGTTTCAGTTCTGGAATTACCGCAGCTAATTTCCATGAATCTGGAAGAGTCTCTCTTATCCAGGTATCATTAAATATCTCCAAAAGAGCCATTCTTCCTGCTGGGCCTAGGTTCTTTAACATCACATATGTAACACCATCTGGGCATGCGGTTGTCTTTGTACAGCATGACGAAAGAGCACACTTCAATTCATTTAAACTAAACTCACAGTCAAGTTGAGGATGTTGTGACATCAAGCACGCACGAAACTTCTGTTCTGCTAGTGTTGCCGAACTTGTAAATTGTAGGCAAGTAAACGGAATTCCTGGTCTGGATATAAGTTGACAGAATTCGTCAGCAACAGATGTTTCCGGAGTGCTTCAAACTACGGCAAGGGTGCCTGGATGTCCTCCACCTCCCGCGGGGGAGGAAGACATCGAGGGACCCTACTGCGCATAAAATCGTAGCGCCATCTGTCGGGAGCCGTTTTACTTGCGGACGGCAAATGGGTGGTGATGACGTACGCAACGTCACCACTTCGCGCTCGGGGGCGGGTGATCTGAATTACGCTAAAGGTATGCGCACCCTTCAGAAGCAATTTTCTCGTAAATTAAGTCTTTTCTAGGCCACAAAACAAGCGCTGAGAGGTACCTGGAATGGTATTTCAATAGTCCACGTCGACTTAGTATTTGCATTTACTGTCCTAGCGCGAAACACACGGCACACTTTGCAGCGTATGCAGTGTGTTTGCAGTGATGTCAACGTCCCTCGGGGCGTCTAAATGAAACCAACAGTTCACGTTATCGCGCTGCGATTTGTCCGTCCGGCACGTGTAAACACAGGGTGGTCAGTCGATAGGGAGACGTCCAGATCCTCTGAGTCGTTCCAACGGCGGTGACGCAGAGAGTGCATGTGAAGCAGAAAGTGCACTGTTCCTTGAAAGCGTATACAGCGTGACGGATCCTAGCCGCGTTCACATGAATGCGCCAGTATAGCACATCGCATTTATTCGTGCATCACGGTAATACTAAGCGACAGCGTTTACATTCGCCGTATCCCCCGCCGTCCGACACCAGCCAGTTTGCGGCGAGCGCGTGCCGCTGGTCAATGGGGGAGTCGCACGCCGGCAGAAGTCTCTTTTTACTCTCTCTCGGTGCGATACGCCAGCGTTTACATGCACCGCGTGAGTCGAATCACCCGTCTCGATCGACTCTCTCCTGGTGCATTATTGCCAATCGCTTTCCTGGCACATTGCCGCCATGGATGCGATTCTCTCAAAATGCGATGCGATGCGGCACTTCTCGCATTCATGTAAACGCTGCTCTTGTTGTTTATGAGCGCAAATTCTGCGGTGTCATCTTGCTGCCGTTAAAAGGGCGGCGACAGAACATTGCCAGCTTTTTCTAATACCGATAAATTTACTCAATGCCGCATTGCTTGGAACGCAGGACGCGACGATGCAGTTCAACGCGGACCACCTGAAGAACCTGATCGAGCAGGCGTACCCACCGCAGGACATGATCCTCCACTGCCGTATGAAGGCTCGCTCGGACCTGTGCCGGGACTTCGAATGCAGAAAACTGCAAGCACTTTCGCTCCTCTCTGCTTTGAAAGCGAATGCTGTCTTTGTAAAGCCGAAAGCATTTTTCTGCATCTGCACCTGATGAGCGCGCTCGGAAATTCCGTTTTGTGTGCGGTGGACTGGCTGTGTAGCATCACTTTGTGCGGCGAGAAGGCGCCAGTTGACTGCGTGGGGGCGTGCAGGAAGGAAAAGGTTAGGATGCAGCATCGCGCCACGTGACTGAAGCCAAGAGTGGCGTCCCAACACGTGGTGAAAGCGTCAGAGCATGGGGGATAGAGCGCGCTGTCGGTTTTAGTACCCCCAGTTGATTTTTTTCGACACCCTTTCGCATGGAGAAAGGAAAAATTCCCTTCATGTCAGCAAATCTCGATTTTTGCTCCGTGAACTCGACGCAATATGTCGCGTTTTGGGCCGACACTAAGCAAGGGGACTGGCCTCACGCAGCGTTAGCTTGCTAAGGCGGCTGCGTGACGTAATGCTGTCTTCTTACTTTTATTGAGATAGCAATAATATGAACACTCGAGGAGCATTTCTGCCGTCGCCGTGAGGTTCCGCGTAAAGTTCAAGGGCGATAGAACTGGCGCCGTGTGCTGTGTGTGCGAATGAAAGCGTGCGATGGTGAGGTGGCGGTCGCGGCTCCATCTCGCGCAGGGAAGAAGCTCGCACTCTTCCGTCGCGCGCAAGGCTCCTAGGGAAGGGTCGTCTGTTGAGTCCTTCCTTCCATTGTGAACCCTTTACCAAGTGGGCCATCAACAAGACCTACTCTTGTGACACAAACTTCCTCTACCAGTTCACTCAATGGTCTTAACGGGTCACATATGAGGTAATCAGAAAATATGAAATACGCAAACTGCGTAACACTGAGTAAAATTTCTGAGTGGTCGCAAGCGAACGCTAAAACGCGCGTCTTTTGTCATTCTTCCGACAATGCGACACGGACTAACGGGTTATGAAACCGCCCTGGATTGCGATATATTCTCGTCAAGCCCTTTGTGCATGGGGTTTAAGACGGGGATACGGTTAGCTTCCCTGTCTCTCTCTCTCTCTCGTCAGCCTAAAGATAGCGGGAGCAGCGACATAAGCTTGCGGGTGAGCTCACTTCGCGCGTCAGTCGTAATTTATGCCCCTTCGCTAAATGCGCTGACGGGATGAGCGTGGAAAAACGTCGACGTCAACAACAAATGACAGCCGCCATCACCCTGAGGAGGGCTCACAAGAAAGTATCACAGAAATTGATCAATCAAAAAATGCGGCCTCTGAAACGCACCATTTAGAGACAGCGCGCTTTGGTCGAAAGAAAATAGCTGCAGCCTTGGCAAAAAGTTGAAGGTACGCCAAAGCTGTGCAGGAAGTTGGCGTTTTGTCGCTTTTAACATGGCCACTGACGTAATTATTCCTTTATGTCCAAATCAAAAGCTCCGTCTACGAGTGGTTTCTCCGCGTTTCCTTCTTCTGCCATCAAGCGTCGATATGACTCGAGGCGACGGGCGGCTCGCGGAAGCACCGCGCCTCCAACTGCGCATGCGCCGCACCCTCGACTACCTCGGGGTAAGTAACGGAAGCGACGGACCCTGCTCATGCCTGACTTTTAGCACGCTCATTCCACCCCGGTAGTTGGAAATATTTCGCGGACCCTAAATGCAGCTAGACGGAAGAATTTTTCGCGTATCACAGGCTCTTCTCAAATATGGTGCAAATTCGATTATTTCGAACATCGAGAGGTTTACGGTACGATGGAAGGTTGCCAAACTCCGCCTCTATTAAAGCTTGCTGCTACAGCTGTGGACAAGTGTCGGTTTACCCGCATTGTTATTCGGATCAAAGACATCCTGCTGCTGAGAGGGTCACCGTCGGTTCAAATGCAATCACGGCCATTGGCCCAATAATGTGCGCTCGTACGCTCCGGAGCGCCGGCGGTGAACGAGCGCATTACCAAAGGTGTGATGGCGGAGTGAACTAGTTGCTCAGCGGGTACAGGCAATGGTTTCTTTGATTAAGACGTCTCGACCGTGCAGTTAGCGCTTTTCTATTGGCAAGAACAGTGCAAGCTGGGATCGTGCTGTCCATTCGTGTGACCGGTACCTATTCGCGCAGCTCTTGACAACGTGTTTGAGCTTCATGTTTCCGGGTCGCAAACATCGTGTCGGGACTAAATGGCATACGCTGGTGCCCGATGAAAATGTCGAGCACACTGTGGTCTGCGGGGCTGCGTGCTTGAACGCTTGCAAACGTGACCCGACACGATGCGGCCGGGTGTGCAGGGAAAGCTCGTTGAGAAACCGCGTTCCTGTTCCGCTCGGATGAGACCGTAAAGAAGTGCGACGGCGGCTCCGCTGAGGTCGTTTACCTCGAATGTGTCGACGGCAGTGTCAGCCAGCAGATGTGTTGGCGTCGCGTCGCCGTCTGGGGACGCAGAGCTGCCGAACTGGGTCAGGCCGCAGTCAGGCCTCGCTCAATTACGCACGCGCTCCAGCGATAAAGCGACGGATACCTTGGGCGTCGCTTCGGCCCTCTTATCTGCGAGGTTCCGAAAGATTAGTCCTGCGTCTTCACGCCCTTAACAGGCTCAGTGTCTGTTATTCATTGCAATGGAGGTTGAAAGGAGGGAGGGGCAGGAAGTCGATTTGGAGAGTACTACACTCTAAGGGCATTAACTCTTCCACTCAACTTGTTTTATCAGTAACCCGAAGGTATTACAGGGACGAGCTTAGTGACAGATTTGCTAGCGTCCCATCAAGCAGAAGGCCACGTATCTGCGTGTCTGCGCTTGCTGAACAATGAGATATGTTGTCAATTAGATAAGTTGCTATTGCATGTAACACACAGAAAAACGAAATAGAAGGAACGGAAAACAAGTTGAAACGCCGTAAGAAAGGCGCCCCAGTGATTTTGTCGCCTTCGTTTCGCCCGCGTGCGTTATCACACAGTGCGTAAGATGATTCTAGGCTTACTTCGACCGTGCTGTGCTTCGATCCCCTTCTTGAGAAATGCATTGGCACACAGAGTTATTGCGCACATCAGTAGCTGCTCTCGCCAAAGCCCCCGCACGCGATCGCATTGTGTCCCTTCTCCAGGAGTCTCCGCCGACGTGTGCAGCACAGCGAGGGCTCGGCGAGGCGAGGAGAACTACTGCACGGTGCAACAAGTTATCACCAGAAATAGTTTCGCTCGCAACATTTTCCTCTCACGTTCTCAAGTGAACAACGAAGAAGAGCGCGCGTGCAACCAGCACACTCTAACACGGCACGCGAGCGCTAATGGGAGAAGGCCGTGTGCAAAGAGAAGGCGCGTTCAATTCGCAGCGGGGACCTATAACGGCCTCAAACATCTGACTGACCTATGCTCTTGAGCTCAGCTTCCTAAAGTACGCGAATTGCGTGAAGTTTGCTTACGGCAACGCCAAACGTCCGCAATTACCGTCTTACTCATTAAAGCGACAAGAAGTGTAGCGGGAATGTGTTCGGAATACAGTGCGTTCTGCCTGCACGTGCTTTTGTTTTTAGTATTCATATTTTGCTACTCTCCGTTTGATTGCATGATTCACAGTGGGCGACTTTTCTATGTTTCGCTTTGAGTGTGCTCAGTTGCTAATTGTTACATCATCATCATCATCATCATCATCATCATCATCATCATACTTTTATCCTTTTCTTTCATCCCCAATTCTTCCCATTCCATGTCTCTGAATACCTCCTGTAAACATGCGTTGAATAGCATTGGAGAGATCGTATCTCCCTGTCTGACGCCTTTCTTTATTGGGATTTTGCTGCTTTCTTTGTGGAGGACTACGGTGGCTGTGGAGCCGCTATAGATATCTTCCAGTATTTTTACATATGGCTCATCTACACCCTGATTCCGTAATGCCTCCATGACTGCTGAGGTTCCGACTGAATCAAACGCTTTCTCGTAATGAATGAAAGCTATATATAAGGGTTGGTTATATTCTGCACATTTCTCTATCACTTGATTGATAGTGTGAATATGGTCTATTGTTGAGTAGCCTCTACGGAATCCTGCCTGGTCCTTTGGTTGGCAGAAGACTAAGGTGTTCCTGATTCTATTTGCAATTACCTTAGTAAATACTTCGTAGGCAACGGACAGTAAGCTGATCGGTCTATAATTTTTCAAGTCTTTGGCGTCCTCTTTCTTATGGATTAGGATTATGTTAGCGTTCTTCCAAGATTTCGGTACGCTCGAGGTCATGAGGCATTGCGTATACAGGGTGGCCAGTTTCTCTAGAACAATCTGTCCATCATCCTTCAACAAATCTGCTGTTACCTGATCCTCCCCAGCTGCCTTCCCCCTTTGCATATCTCCTAAGGCTTTCTTTACTTCTTCCGGCGTTACCTTCGGGATTTCGAATTCCTCTAGAATATTTTCTCTTCCATTATCGTCGTGGATGCCACTGGTACTGTATAAATCTCTATAGAACTCCTCAGCCACTTGAACTATCTCATCCATATTAGTAATGATATTGCCGGCTTTGTCTCTTAACGCATACATCTGATTCTTGCCAATTCCTAGTTTCTTCACTGTTTTTAGGCTTCCTCCGTTCCTGAGAGCATGTTCAATTCTATCCATATTATACTTCCTTATGTCAGCTCTCTTACGCTTGTTGATTAACTTCGAAAGTTCTGCAAGTTCTATTCTAGCTGTAGGGTTAGATGCTTTCATACATTGGCGTTTCTTGATCAGATCTTTCGTCTCCTGCGATAGTTTGCTGGTATCCTGCCTAACGGAGTTACCACCGACTTCCATTGCACACTCCTTAATGACGCCCACAATATTGTCGTTCATTGCTTCAACACTAAGGTCCTCTTCCTGAGTTAAAGCTGCATACCTGTTCTGTAGCTTGATCTGGAATTCCTCTATTTTCCCTCTTACCGCTAACTCATTGATCGGCTTCTTATGTACCAATTTCTTCCTTTCCGTCCTCAGGTCTAGGCTAATTGGAGTTCTTACCATCCTGTGGTTACTGCAGCGCACCTTGCCGAGCACGTCCACATCTTGTATGACGCCAGGGTTAGCGCAGAGTATGAAGTCTATTTCATTTCTAGTCTCGCCGTTCGGGCTCCTCCACGTCCACTTCAGCTATGTCTAATTAGCCCTACCTAGGTTGGGATCACACGGATGCACGGTTTCTTCCTACGTTTCATAATTAACATAATGTCTACGTTAGCACCCGCCGCATTTCCTGCTTACACGTATGGCAGCGCTCATTCACTGTAGTAAAAGCGATAATCCCATCCCGTAGCACAGAAGTGAAGTCAGGAAAGAAGCACCTTGCTTCGACGCTTCGCTTGCTCAGAGCCATTCCCTACACTCTTCTAGTACAAGGTAGGAAGAAAGAAAACTGCAGACTAACTCGTGCGAGGCGGGTATTCTCTTGACCCATGCCGGGATTGGCAGTCGCCCATCTCCGAGGCGCAGGGTTACGCAGACTATATTCCTCTGTCACACAGTTCAGCGTACGGTGATCATGCAGCCCAAAGCTCCAGCCATTTTCACACATGCCCCTCTTTTGTCTCTCTCCGGTTTCCACCAGGTGGAAGGTCGCGTACACGTACGTACTTCACACCGTCTGCTATTCCATGGACTTCGATTTGGCGGCGGAGCTTCGAGAACCGGAAACCGCATTCGACGAGTGCCCCGAGCCTTGGAAGTATAGTGAGTGGGCGAGGACATGTGTGGCTTAGCGACACCAAGACAGGCGCGGTTTATGCTGCCAGCTGCACCGCACCCATCAGCTAGTGGGAGCACTTGACGCATGCGCACACGCATACCTCCGCACTCGCGCTTCCTTACTATTCTCGCTGCACGCTTACGTATTGCTGAAACTCGATCTCAATTTCCGGTGAAAAATCCTCAATATGTGCACACAGGCAGTGTCGCTGTGTTTGAAGGGTCATGTTTCACGCTTGTGTTAACATCTGCGAAAGACGGTGGGAGACCGACTCAGGCTTCGCAAAGCACGCGCCCTTTCTTCGGCATGGTTGCGAAATGCGCGCGGAGACTCGCGCGTCCGTATGCTGCTTTCGATACGGCAAGAACTGCACGTCTGCTTCCGATGTGCACGGAATGCGGTGGTTGTAAACGTGTGCATGAGAGAACAGAGGCGCCACTTGTATGATGTACGTGCGTGTGCCCGTTCGGGTGTATTTCATAGAAGCACGTGATCTCGAAATATGTGCCAAGCGCCGTCGACTCGTTATGAACATCCGCTGTTTCAAGGAGACCATTGTGGTATTTTCTGCTGCAGCCTACGACTTGAGACGCAAGTTGATCGCGCTTTACTGGGTGATTAGTCTAAACGTCTGAAAAGATTCCTATTGAATACCCACCTCAGGATTAGTCAGCTCACAAGACACTGAACACGCTACTGTTCTACTTGTGGATGTTCTGCAACTGTTGAGCCTATATTCTGCCTATACCCTTGCTATGGAGTCTTCCTGATTTTTATAGTCTCGGCCACACCAACGCAGCAGTCCGAATGTTATTTCGGTCAACCTCTCTGACTCCCGGTGACCTGGATTTTCTTGCGCAACGGCGATGGTTAAAGGGACCCTGAACCTATTTTGACGATTTTGCACAAACGTATCGAGTCGCTAACGTAGGTCCTTTTGATCATTAATTGACGCATCTAAGTGCTCCGCCTAAAGCGTGTAACTTATTATAAGGTTTTAAGAAGGTACATCGCTGCCGATCGCAACACATCGCTCGGCTGAATTTTAAGCTGCCCCTACCCATTTGAAGTCATTCACCCTAATGACGTTAGTAGGGTGAGCTATCCGATTGACTGCCCAGGGCGCGTCATCGATAATTTTTCCAATTTTATGGCGAACGAATGTTGTTCGTAATAGTTGAAATGTAGGTAATTTGTTTCTATAAAAAGAAAGTAACATAAAGAGAATGCACAAGAACAATTTCTCGCTACACGTAAGCACTTCTGGCACACAGCAAGCGTCGTCTGCTTGTGTTACAACATGCTCCATTTTGACGAGAGCTCCGCTGTCAGAGTCGGTCTGAGTCTTTTCACGAGCACCATGATTCGACTTTGTTGCGTTGTGGGCTGCAAACGTAGCGACTGGCTGCGACATCGTGTCCCTCTGCAAGGCAGCAGAAGAGCGGATTGGCTGCAGCGCATCGGACTGCCGCTATCCGATCAGCGCCAGGATTTGCGCGTTTGCGGCCATCACTTTACAGCGGAGGATTACTACCGCAATAGCGCTTCGCGAGTCCGGTATTCGGGTAAACGCAAGCGCAAGGGGATAGCTAGGGCCTGTCCGTTTGACCGTGGCGTTTCAGGGGTTGATCGCAAGCGCAAATGTGAATGATCTTCACGGTGCAGTCACCTTGTGGCACAGAGCTCAACCACACACAGTAGCAGTAACGAAATGTAGTCTTCCTTGCTGCTGGCGTAAATTTTTCGCAGAAATGCAATCGTTAACACGTTGTTTTTTGTATATGTTTAAAATCTTTTACACTTGGTTAGAGCAATATTAGCTCTTTGTTGGGCTGGTCAAGAGCTGCGCCAATAAGTGACTGGACCGTGCAGACCTATCAGGCCGCTCACGTACGTCTACGCTAAAGTTCCTTCATCAGCGTGAGTTTATGCCTCCAGCCATCCGTTGAAACGCCCAGCTCGCCTGTGGTTACCGGAATACCAGACACGTTAGGCGCTGCGACAGAATGCTCGCAACTCACGTTGCTGCGATCGCACTCGCTTGGAGTCGACTGCCAAGCAGCTGGCGGAGAGTTGAGAGGCTTCGCGCGCTCGCTCCTAGAGAACCGGAAGTCGACGACACGACGCGCCATCATGACGCAGAGCCAGTGAGGGCGGAGCTTAGCGCCGATCACTCGGCGAACAAGTTGAGGGGAAAATGCATGACTGTGGAGGAAGGTAACTCGTAATCGTCTGTAGCTCGCTTATTATGAGGCGCTTCACACAAATCGTTGTGAGAATCAGGAACGGACCCAGGATATTTTTTCGCGGGGGGGCAAAGCAAAGTAACTTTTCTATGAAAATGAGGGGGGGAGGGTACCTTTACTAGTACAAACGTGAATAAAGCCTGCCGTTCGCCATAAAGACGCGTAAACCCGCAAAACAGAAATTAAATAAGTTGTATCTCACAGGCGTACCTGTGAGATACACGTCTCCTTTACTTGACAAATGAGGAACCACATCAAATGGACTCGCGCAGGAAAGAAGCGCAGGAATAACACTGCCAAGAGCAAGTAAACAAGCGAAAATCTGAAATAAAGATTTCTAGTAGAGTTTTTGAATTAGGTCTGGAATAATTATAAAGAAATATATATTTGCGGAACAATCACAATTCTTCAGGATCCCTCGTTTGCTATACCAAGTGCCAAAACCGACTCGTATTGTTATTCGGGAAGTTGCGTAACGATACGTGGTCGCCAGTTCCGTACAATTGCGTAGAGCACAGGATGCTGCGGTTCTAGAGGTACTGCGCCCACCGCAGAAGGTTAGAAAATCACCTACATTAGCACAGCACAGAAAAGGCTACGTGAGGCGGCTCGACTGATAACTGTATAGGCGTTATTCGAAACACACAGAATCATTCTCCACTTCCGGCAGCGTGTCTCTACTTCCTCTTTAAATGAAAGACGTTGATCCATAAATATTTTCACAAACAACGGTTAAATTTGTTAATTTTCGCTTTTTCCTCCTGCTTGGCTGTTGCTTTAGCTCTCTCCCTTAGCAGATCGCTTAATTTCTCAACTCCTTCCGACTCTTGTTTGCAGTTGCCAGTTTTGCACGAAACGTGCAGTACAATTAGGGAAAAGCCAGAGAAGGTAACGGGTGACACTCATATCGCCCATGGGTTTAACGGTTATTGCAGTGTCTGATGATGGACGCTGTTTAGCATTATTTTATTTTCTACCTTGTCTGACCCATATCGCGGGTATATGATTCCGAGGATCTGCCAACGTCGTGGCGAGCCGTCGCACCAGTAAATAGTGAAGCAAAAGGAAGAGTTAAAAGCAAGTGGCGTTTTCTCCGGCCACAACTCGTTTCTCGTGCATACAGACCAGCTGACTACGAACCGAATCCATTTCCTGGTCCCTCGATGAGGCTAAGCAAAGAAGGTTGAACTAACGAAGCAACAGCAATGTGCGTGAGCGTTGAATAGGTGGTGACAACTGAGCGCATCTCGAGTTAATCGCGCTGGCACCAAATCGATGAGAAAACTGGCCTTCACACCCCAGGACATGCCGATAACTACCGCCTTCCAAAAGGAGTGAAAAAGGCAGGAAAATGTTGACCGCCGAATGGCTGTCAAGTCTCAAGCTTGATTTGGCGGCGCTTTAGGAATGTGTGCGAGGAGTGGTGGCGTGCATGGGCAGAGGAGTGGGAATGCCACTTAATTTCGGGAGGGGGGCGGGGGGGGGGGGGGAGGGGGGTCCGGCGCACCCGGGCCCACCTTGGGTACTTGCCTGGTGCGAATGATTAACTTTAGCCATACCCTACACGTCTACAAAATTTGTCCGAACCGTTTCAGGGACTCGTTAAAGTGGTACCGAAAGAAACAGAATATGAACATACGAACGTGAGATGCGCTCGCTTGTGACGGCCACGCTGCCACCAGTGTCAGCAAGTTAAGAAAGATAAAACCAAGGTTTCGCATTCGCCTCCTCACCTCCTTAGTGCCGCCCCCCCTCCTTTTTATAATTTTCTTTATTCGTTAAAAAAAGGAAAGCACTGCCAACGTATGCGTGTTATTGCTCGTGGCGGAATATTTCCTTTTTTTTTTTTAGTAAACCTCAGTTGCAAGTGAGCGTCGTTGCTGTGCATGTCCTCTGCTTCTTTTTACGCCAGTGTAGCGCTCCCGATTGCAGAAACCCTCGTGCCAACCAGCCCGGTAATTGACGTTTCTGGCGACCTATATCTCTGATGTTGTTGAGGCAATTGATGTTGATGAACACTTTGATGCCACCTTAACTTTTTCTGCTCACAATAAAAGCGTCACAATGCGAGGTGTGCGCTGTCTCAGTTTTATTTATCTGATATCAAGAAAACAGAATTCTCCAACATATTTCCTCAGACTGTCTTTGTGAACTTAAACATGAACCGGTGGTCTTAAATGGCACCTGTATATCCAACAGCGCCATCGTAGAATAGGTTTAGAAAGTATATAAGTACATACCACCTCCATTTCAGTAACAGCAAGATTGTGTTTTTTTGTTTTTTTTTTGTTATGCCACTATTACTTTGTCGTAACTGCTATAACAGTGATGCCGACACATTCGCACGGACATTCTGCTTCTAATGGAACTTCTTTGTGGCATCCTCACTGTCCCCGAAACATTCAGTTGCACCTCGCTTCAGATTCCGCATAACGTAACCATGGAGCAGAAATCATTCCGCGTTCCTGCCAGTTCCTGTCACGTTCCTGAAGGTTTCTCTTGACAGGGGTGACTTACTTTTGGTAATAGTTTGCTCTTATAGAAGGCAGGTGCGCAGTCGCAGGCGGTAAAAGCCAAAGAGAGCTTGTAAATTGCGATGAACAATTTAATATTTTCTTTATTTATTACATACCGCAGACGACAACAGGGTCCAAGCAAGACAGGCACTACATAGTAACTGTACAACAGGAATAAGAATGGGGAACACAAGACAGTACAGGTGGCGGAAGGAAAAAAAAGTGTTATTAAAACACGACGAAGTTGTAAGACGGTTCCATTCAGCTATGGTACGTGGGAAAAAAGAAAATTTATAGCAGTTATTTTTCGCAAAATATGGCGTTAGTGACTGCGTGTGATGCTGTCGGGTATGTCGGGTGGAGAGGGGAGATAAGTATAGGGAGGAGTCTATTGCGAGTTTACGATTCAATAGCAAACGAAGAAAGTAAAGGCGAGGTTTACTTCTTCGATCTTCAAGTGTTTCAATATTGTTAGTCGCCATAAGATCGGCAGGAGAATCCGTTATTCTAAATTTTGAATAAATAAACCTGACAGCGTTTCTTTGAATTCTTTCAAGTTTATTAATGTTTTCTTTAGTAAAAGGGTCCCAAATTATAGATGCATATTCTAGTTTCGGTCTGATGTAGGTGTATTATGTTAGGAGTTTAATTTTTAGGGGGGCATATCTAAGCTTATGCTTTTGAAAGCATATAGCTTACGGAATGCAGACGAGCATGTTTTCTATATGCAAGTTCCAGGTAAGATCGTTAGTTATCGTTACACCTAAATACTTATAACAATGAACCTGTATTAGTGTTGATGAGCCTAGTTGGTAAGTATGGCTTAATGGGTTCTTTTTATGGGTTATTTGAATAAAAAGTTTCTTTTTCCCTGTGTTAACAGTTATAGAAAATTCACTGCACCAATCAAGCACATTATCTAGACTCGCGATAAGTTCGTGTTGATCTTCCGCGCACGTAATTGGACGAAATAACACACTGTCATTTGCATACAATCGAATTTGTGTTTCTGGTGTAATGACGGTAACAATATTTAATATAGAGCTGAAATAGCAATTGCCCCAGGACACTTCTCTGGGGTACTCGTGAGGTGACTGGAAGACAATCCGAGTCGCTCCCATCAACTGAAACAAACTGCACTCTGTTGGTTAGATAATCGGCAATCCAGGAAATGAAAATATCGGGAAGGTTAATTTCTTTTAGTTTTTGTACTAGTTTTAAATGACTAACTGTATGAAACGCTTTGCTAAAATCCATAAATACGGCATCAATTTGACCATTATTATCTAACGTCTTTGCAAAAGCATGGACTAATGTAACTAACTGTGTCACTGTCAAGTACCCTTTTCTAAAACCATTCTGCAAGTTTCTTATTACGGAGTGTTGTTCAAAGAACTGTTTATATTTTGCAATGATGTGCTCCTGCATTTTAAGCATGCAGAAGTTAAAGATGTAGGACGGTAGTTTTGTATAAGTAAGCGGTCACCTTTCTTAAAGACGGGAATAACTCGAGCGGTCTTCCAGTCCGATGGAAATTTTGATGACAACAGGGATTTACAAAAGAGCACAACAAGATACTTCGCAATGATTTCAACATAGCGCCGAAGAAAGACATTCGGTAAATTCTCAGGCGCATGTGATTTTTAAGTATTCAATTCTAGAAAGAATACACCATGGTAGCTAATAAAGTTAGTGTCCGAGGGTTGAAAATGCGTCGTGTTTCTCGTCACAGCTAAATTTGATTCAGAGAATACACTGTGGAAATAGTGGTTGAATTTCTGCGCAATATCGTACGAACCTGTAACTATGTTCCCATCAACCGATTCTTTCTGTAACAGCTTTCTTTCCCTCGCTGATGTAATTCCAAAACTTACTGGGGTCACATTTAAAAAAACTCGGCAACGTCGTGTTAAAGTACCAGTCTTTTGATTCATGTACCACACATTAAAGTTATTTTTTTTAGCGTTTGGATAACACAAGAGTGGCGGTTAACTTTTTTGCGCGTTCTATTTTTCGTTTAAGATGAATAATCTTGCGCGTCATCCAAGGAGTGCGTTTATGCACTTTGTTGCGCTTTGTTGGCACAAAGGCATTTATGCAGTATAGGCATATCTGAGTGAAGCGCGGCCACAGGTCGCTGACCTCATTGCTATCATCAAAATCGGATAAGCATGTTTCCATGTAATGTGTAATTAAAGTATACGCGGCCCGAGAATAATCTTTAAAAGAGCGCGAGTGGCTGGCTTTTTCGTTACGAGAAGCATTCGTAACAAGAGGTAGTGCAACACTAACTAGGTGATGGTCTGAGAGGCCTTCCTCAATGAATGCGTTATGCACAGGATAATCACGGTTTATGAAGACCAAGTCCAATACAGAGGATGAACAGCCTTGCACACGAGTGGGTTCACTGCCAATTTGAATGGCATCATGCGTGAGCATGATATCAAACATGATATCCGCACTGCTGTTAGATTCATTACATCTTTGGCAATGGTCCCAGTTCATACCCGGCAGATTAAAGTCTCCAACCAAAAAAAAAAGACCTTATTGTTTTGAAATGGGCACATATGGCTCTGTAGTGGAATTAAGTAGTCAAGCGAAGCGCATGGTGGCCTATAGCATGCATAAAGTATAAAATAATCACCCTAGCAAGATAATTTCATGCAAACACATTCGAGATCTGGGTCGTCATGAACGACAACACAATCAATAGAGTCTTTCAGGAGAACTGCTACGCCACCATCCCAAGTAGCCCGGTCCTTGCGAACAACTTTATAACGAGAAGGAAATATAAAGTCATCGCTTATCTTATTCTGTAACCAAAATATGGTATGTAATATGGTATGCGAGAAACTATTCACGTAGTTCTGTCCACATCGCCACCGCTCTTTCTCTAGCCTTCCCTTTATCCCGGCAGATAGTAGCAGGCCAAGGGGCAGCAACCTCTGCCATTTCTTGAACAATTTTCTCCTATCTCTCTCTCTCTCTGAGCCGATCGTGAACGAGTTGGCAAGTGTGACGGAAATGATACATTTGAGCATTACAGGCCCCCATTGAACGGAAAGAGAAGGCTGAACACGAAGCACAGCTAGCTCTATAGAAGCAGGATGCTCAGGTGCTTCCACAGCACAATTGCCAAGTATGCTTTCACCTAGAGAATGCGACCTTCTGGCGACTTTACAGCATTAACCATCGAGACTAATGCACTGCGCTCCAGCATGGCACTTCAATATGTTTGACGCCTCGCCCTTCCTTAGCGGCTCAGTGCCAGTGGCTTGCTGCTGTGAAGGCCGAGGTCGCGCACTCGACCTTTGGCTGCGGCAACCGAATTTCAGCGAAAGTAAACACAACCGGGCGAATAACGGCCGTACCTCATAGCCCACTCGGCAGCGTTGTACGAAAGCGCATCGATTAGTTATGAAATTACTGATGGCCTAGCTTTTCCTTCGTAATAATATGGAACAATACAGTCCTTTTCTATCCTTATCAACTGCGGTTAACACCGCCAGAGAGCTCGAAATTGAGACTGAGTAATTCAAATACATCAAGCTTGGCGAATGAGAGTGACAGAAAAGCGACCGCGAGTTAAACAACGGATTCGCAACTTGGGTTCCCCTCTAACAGCAGTAATCATCACCATCGATGCGGCAGCAGCTCAGTGTGAAGGTGCACTCTCAAACGCACACCTCGGCATGCGACGAATAAAGAGGAGAATGGTGGAACTTGTTGCACGAGGCCACATGAAAAGAGTCAAACAACGGGAAAGGCTTCGACGTATGAATACGGAGACACAGAAAGCTTTTTTAAGGGCTAGTTCCCCCAGGATCGCGGCCATGTGTAGACGCAAAACTCCCCATACGTGGGCCGATACTGAAGATAGTGTAATGCCGGGCCGACCCGCGGCGGAGGTGCAGTTCGTAATTTAGGGGCGCACAAACACAGCTTCGCTGGTCATCCTCTTTCGCAGAGTGGAAGGGCACTGGTTGTTTTTGTTTTTTTTTTTAATGGCGCTCCCTACCTTAGCCAGTGCCGAAAGGACAAATGTGAGAAATAAATGGGTTTTTTATATGCGCCATTTTCTTACATCTGGGCCCGTAACCACCAAACGCTCTTTCGCTAGGATTTACTCACGCTAAGGGCAAAATTCTCGCCAATTGTGATGGCGAATTCACAAAGCTTTTGCAGAGTTCACAAAGCCATTCGTTTGTAAGCGCTCTTTGCCATTAGCCGGTCGCCCTTCAATAATGATATGTCGAGAATCAGGATCGGCTGGAAGTGTCAAGAACTATCCTATAGCGTAAAAGCTTTTGGCGTATATGGGCGGTGATACTTTGGCACTTGTTTAGCCCCTTAATTCATGGTGTAGATATCTATGCGCGCTATTTGTTGTTGCCATTTCTGTCCAGTGGTGGCAAGTAAAAAAAAAGAACACAAACATACAGCGGCGCGTAAGCACTCGACGTGCCTTCCTTTCACTACAATGCGCTGCGTATTCGCCACGTGTGGCGACTTTGCTGAAGGCACGAGCATGTTTGACGGGATGTTCGGAGTGTCGTGTTCCGCTGGCAATAGCGAAAAAACGGTTTCTCCCTTCTCACAAAGTTATCGCCCAATAATTAACTTGCGTATCTGTTTGGGCCGCTTATCAGTTACCTTTATTTCAAAAAGGCGATGCGAATGTCCGTATGATACATGGAGATTTAGTAGTCCTGTAATAACTCACTACATAGTGCACAAAGTTTCATCCTACCACCTATATACATTCAAATGGAGAGTGCAGCACCATGCAATACAGTTACGAAACTTTGACACATTTATTGACAGCCCATGCTAATTCATGACTGATAGCAGCACTTCCCTTGTATTGTAGAACGTTCCTCCATTCGTCGATCCCGAATGCGGATGCTGCCACTGCCCTTCGGCAGAAGTGGTCTCTGCGCTTCGTTAACGCTCTCCGGCAAAACCATCTCGAGAAGCGCGCGTACCGTCTTCTTCAGTCGAGGGTCGGCGCCACTTGCTGGAGTGGGAACACGTTTCCGAGTCGAGGATCGCGCGAGAACGCGTCGCTCGCGAGCGACCAGCCGGCCACGGTTCTCGGGGTCTATGCAGGAATTGTGCAGCCGAGAAGTGCTGCGAAGCGAGCGGTGTTCGGCGACTGTGGAAACCTCGCCGCGCTTTCCACCCCCATCGCAGGGCTGGAGATGACAGTGAATGCGGGTCGCGACCCTATGGGCAACCAGGTGATCATGGCCACTGTGCACGACTCCGGCAGCTTCTCTGGGGGCCTGCCACGCACCATCATGATGACGGCCACACACAGATACGTCATCTCCGCCAAGCAGGTGAGCCATCGTGCGCCGTTTGTACGATCGAGGATGATCCTCCGTGATCGCCTATAGCGGCTTCGATGTTGCACTGCTGAACACGAGGTCGCGGGATCGAGTCCCGGCCGCGCCGGCCGCATTTCGTTGGCAGCGAAATCATCCGTGCACCGTGTATTGAGCCCACGTAAGAGAACCGCAGGTCCTTGGAACTAATCCTCAGTCCTCCACTACGGCGTGACTCAAATCATGTCATCACGTAAAACCGCAGCATTTATTCAATTTTAATAATGGTCAAGAACTCCACTGAGAAGCCGTGTTCGACGTATAATTCCACGACGCATGCAGCAGCGCTGCGCCGCTCGAATTCAGCAGAGACGCCGACCACACTCCTCGCGTGCAGCGCGTGCGCGGCTCGTGAAAACTCGCAGAACGGCGGACGCCAAACGGCCACTCACCTTGTCGCGTAGTGCTCGAGAAGTATCGTGAGTATCGAGAAGTATCAAGTATCGCGCACCACGGGAGGCGGTTCTCGAAGCGGCCATCGAAGAGTGTCCCACAAAGTGTGAAGGTTGCCATTCTGTAAAATAAACATCTTGTCGGGGTTGGAGGTGAAACAAGGGCGAATATGTCATTTGGTGCACCGAGTTTTCGAAATGATGCAGTGCAAGATGACATGGGTTTGGTCCCTTTTGAAGTCAGAGAAACGCAGATGAAAATTAGTTTTGAGAAAGATTGTCCATATTATATATGTACCTCAAACGTGTTGACAAGAAATGGAGGAAGAGGTCAGGAAAGTTGCCAACCAAGTACATGGTGACTCAAAGTGCAAATACGCAATCCCACATTATCAAATAGAAAGTGAGAGAAACAGAGGGGATCAATTGAAACCAAAAGATGGAAAGAAAGAAGTACACGTGGTTGACAATTAAGGCAAGAAAGTAGTCAGGAGGAAAAATTTATGGATTATGGCAGAGATTTGCTATTTGTGGCCTTGCTACTTAAGTCTGAGCTAGCGGCCTTGGGAGAAAAACACAGTTGATCAAGTATTCGCAATGGGATGAGACATGCGCCTCCTGCAGTAAAAGTCCGGAGATGACTCAGCACAACGTAATAGAAATCCAAGATATTCACCCAGCAAGAATTGTAGGAAACGTTCACCTCCAGAAGCGCCAGGATTCACTGAAGCAGACGGGAGGATTAACCGATGAGCGGTCGAGGTAAGCAGCAGACATTTAAAGTATTGGTGGAAGAAAAGCAGGGAAGAGATCGATTGAGCCTTAGTCGTCACAGACGGAGGTACAATATATAGATATAGGTTTGAATCACAAGAAAATGTCAACGAAAGATAGCCAAAAGGCTGTATTCCGACAAGTGTAGTAAAACCTAATTTGATCAAGTAGGATAGGTGATTACTTTTCGGCGCCCCGTTTCGAACGGTACGCCAATGAAATCATCATAATTTTCATCGAGCATACCCGTCAACCTGGGAGATATAAAATTCGTAAAAATATCGCGAAGAGGGGTATGGATAAGGGGGGGGGGGGAGGGGGTTACGGCACGCATTCATAATATATTTGCAATCCGCAAACTTGAAAAGCAGACTGGCTATCAACAGACTGTCTTTAGGTCGTACAAACTTTTTTAGGGCTTTGCTGTTGCCGATTTCGCCTGCTTCAGAAACTGTATACTGAATAAACTTAATGTAAATTAATAGGTACGGACGGGCTAGTTGGTGATTAAAATTCTGAGGTTTTACGTGCCAAAACCACGATTTGATTATGAGGTACGCAGTAATAGGGGACTCAGAATTAATTCTGATCAGCTGGTGTTCTTCAATGTGCACCCAATGCATGTATGTATGTCATCATCATTCATGTTTGTCTGAGCGTATTTTTCTTCTAAGTGTGCTGCTTGACCAGCATTAAAACAGCTACCCCACTATTATATGTCATCTTGCACTGCGTCAAGAAGGCGACGCAAGTATCACATAATACTTTTTGCATGCATTGTTTTTTTTTTCTTTTTGCGTTATTCCATCCATCAACAGCTTTAATTTAACTGGACTAACGCTGACAAGTCACTCTTTGCTCTTGAAGTCTTAGCATGTCGGCGTTCAAATCAACTGCGAGGAAGCGGAATTATTTGTTAACCCGAATGTAACAAAGCTACTTTTCAAGAAAGCAGAGGAAAACAAATGTCAACATCTGGAGGACGGTAAACAACAGAAAAAAAATTGTATCCACTGCGCGCACACAGAACCTCGACGTTAGCATTTGAAACAGAGAATTCTTCAACAGTGCTCTCGTTTACACCAGTATTAGCTAACAATACACCGCCTGCTCTGTGCCGAAAAAAAAGAGAGGTAAAGACGTTTCTTAATTAAAAATTATATACAAATAATAAAAAGCAACCCCAGTGGTTTTTTCGGTGAGGTGCCTAGATTAGGGTAATCGTTTCGCTTTTTATTAGGTACTGTAGCAAGCTGTCATATATAGCTGTGCAGTGTCCACGCAGTGTCCCCTCTTGGAAAGACGGTTTATTATAGAACTGTGGTAACCTGGAATACCAAACGGCACAGCATATCTCGTGTACTAAACTTCAGACGCCATAATAATGTCAAACAGTACGCCCCGTGCTAGCAATAAACAATTCAATCTTCTCATTCTTACACACAGATCGCGTATTTGCATGAAAAAAAGGCTGATTACAGCTTCTAGCCAGGTACTTTAGGGAAGAACGTTTTACGGGCCACGAAAGCAGCAATTAAATAAAATAGCAGAGTTTCGCCATAATGGTGAAGCAAGGAATGCGATATCAATATGTTAGAGTATTACACAAAGTGTAAGACCCGTAGCTGTAGTGGCATTAGCTGTAGTATGAATTGAAGTAAACGTAAGCTGACTATGTAAAACGAGCTGTTGTGCTAGGAGTCACCTGTTCGAATCCTGCCATCTAAAATTTTCATTTCATTTCTCCTACCATCCTTCACAGAAGGCCTTGGTCAGGAGTGGGACGTACTATGTTTATTAAATAAATCCGACGTCTTTCTCAGCGACTTTACCACCATTTTTCCGTATCGCGTATATCTCAAACCTCTTTCCTAGGCCGACCCCGGGGGGAGGGCACAGGCGCGCTAATAAAATTACATCATTTTAAGCTACGAGCTCTACTACTGTTTCGCGCTTTTAATATTTAACTCTTAGAATAATTAAAATGAAAGACATGCGCTGTCGGTGTTTTCTTTCACGACATTTGTTTGTGGGCTGTCTTTCTCAAAATTCTGAGGAATAACTTTGTCTAGAATGTAAAACCTGGTGTGAGCAACTTTAGTGATAGAATGTTGTGGCAATGTACCGTGTAAAACCTCATGTAATATAGCGTGGCGTGGCATACATGTACCTAAGTATATACGGAACCTCACGGTGGCGACGACGGCGAAAATTCGCTTGGAGTGTAAGTATAATTGCTATCGCAGTAAAAACTTACCACATCTGATATTTATGATATTCGTCCGTTCGTTGCCCAAACATATCGCCAGCCTGTCTGCCACTTCTCGGCCACAGTATCCCCAAGCTTATTCTGACGCGTCAGGTGATTATTAGCAAGCGCAGGCTTTAGTAGAATTGTAGCCAAGAGATGAAGCCATCATGCGTTTTTTTTTTTTGTGCCTATAGGCTAGGAAGGGATTCCGCTTCTCTCGGCGAACAAAACGGACTATTAGATATTGCTCATTTTTTTCCATCGTGAAGACACGATTACATATATCCATATCCTCTTTTAAAACTATCTCGCCAATAATTTCAGCTGATTTCGAGATCACATCATTTGTATCTGGTTCAACAGGAACTCCTATAATCTCCATACTATTAAAGCGAGAACATTGCTGCACTTCATAGGCTTATTGTGCAAGCTTGATGTTTGCTTTCCTTAGAGTGTGGTTGATTACATTAAGCGCCTTGATCTCCTTACGTTGCTTGTTTACATCTTTGTTCATCTCAGTCACCTTGTCACAGGAAGCACTACAATACTGGTTATTTTATTGCGATAACAATTATCCAGACACTCCAGGCGCATTTCTGCCGTCGTCGTCGTCGTGATGTTCCGGATAAAATCCATACGCGATAACATCGTCCCCGCGTGTCGTACACTGCGTGTGCAAGTGAAAGCGTGCAACGGTGAGCTGACGATGGCAGCTCAATCACGCGCGCGCGCAAGCGAGGAAATCGGGGGAGGAGGCGAGCCGTCTTCCGTCACACGCAAGGCACCGGGAAGAGACGAGGAAGGGGTGTGCGTTCTACTCCGGCGGCTGCTGCGTATGGCGCGGCACCCATCTCGAAAGCGATCGGCTGTGGGGACAGAGTCCAAGCGTCTATACGTACCGACGGACGATGTAGCTTCGTGTGCGCTATGTTCTCTCCTCTTAGTTCGCGTTGAAGTGAGATGCAGCACGAAGGTCGATTCGCTCGCTGCTGCTGCCGCGCTTCGTCACTCGAGCGTTTCGACAGCGAGTTTCCGCGTAAATCGAATGAGATGTGTTCAGGTTTGCTTGTGCGCGCGTGGCACCATGCTTCTTAATTTAGTTAGTAAGCGCATGTTTACAAGCTTAGCACGGCCATTAAACCTACCATTCTTACTTCGTATGGCTGTCTACTAGTTTGCTGTCGCTATCCGTGCTTTGCCTTTCGGGTGAAACTGCGAGTTTTTTCTTCAATTAACGAATTTCTGAGAGCACTTCCTTTCAACAACAACAATCTTTTGTTGCACTACTGTACAATAAGTACATTTTTCATCAATTTCAGCTTTACCAGTCTTGCGCGTGTTTCGGCCAGCCATTTCAACAGTTCTCGATGACTAGGGTAGTCAACTAACGAAAAAATACAAGCCTTGCACAAAACTAATTCTGCTGCAGTGCAGAAAATGTTCAATGAAAGGTAGCAGCACTAGTACTGCAATAAAGTTATAGTGCTGACCTGCGAGATGCAATCAGCCACATCAGTGCGTGCACAGCTGATGCATGGCTGCCGAATATTTTTTTTTCTCGACCATATGGCAAACGCATGAGTTCAGTTCCATCCTAATGACTGCCTTTCATCTTAGCAATAAGAAGAGAGAGAGAGAAAATAATGTAGAGAAAGGCAGGGAGGTTAACCAGAGGTAGTTCCGGTTGGCTACCCTGCGCAGGGGGAAGGGTTAAGAGGGATAAAAAGAGAAACAGAGTAGAAGGGGGAGATAGAAAGAAAGGGAGACAAGCACGAACAAAGCGCGTACACTACAGAGCGGTAGGGGGCGGCATTCTTAGATCAGTAAAGTCGAAAGTTGGGCTAGTTGGTGAGTGATCATCGTACCTTGCTGGTGTAGCAGCGCACTGACACGGACACAGAGAAGACAAACAGAAAAAGACGACACTCGCTGCACTCGCAACTATTTTATTTCAGAACACATACTTCATATATATATACCCGCGCACCCTCAGGCGTCAAAGAAAATCAAAGGCAAGATTACAGGCATCTTTTAACAATCATTTTCCCGCGCATACTCGGGCGTCGAAGATGTGGCTCCTATCTATCATGGTGTGCAATCCCATCGTGAGTAGCAACCCTAACGACCATTTTTATTAAACAGTTTTTTTTATTCTTTTTAGTGTACTTCCAAAAAGGTAACCTCACCATTGCTAAGATGTACAGATGGCTGACTGATACAACCCTCTCCCCTCTTGTGAATATGAAAGGCTTCGATTATTTCCCTGGTTAGCTGATCCTTATGGTGTGATAGAACTGTGGTGTCATTGTAAAGCGGCCAGCACCCATGTTGTGAGCAGTGCCCCTTAATGTGGGAATGAATGTTTCCCCCCAATGACCTTTTGTGCTCCGAAAGTCTCGTGTTTACACACCGACCCGTTTGGCCGATGTATACTTTTCCACATGATGTGGGCAAACAGTAAACTACACATGACCTGCACTCAACAAGTTTTTCTTTATGCTTGACTGTGCACTTACGACCATTTACTTTTACTTTAGTTGAAACTCTACGATCCAGTGCGGCACATATTTTTCCGAGTTTGTTAGGCGCTGAAAAAACTACACGTAGACCATATCTGCCACCTACGTTTTTTAAAGGACGACGACGACGAAGTGTCCTGTGTGGAACGCTGCCTTTTCGTCTCTGAGAATTTGAAGCTACTTAGTGGGAGACGCCACTCCCTTAACTACGGCGATGGACGAGGAGTCGCCTGGAGAGGTTCCTGGTCCTTCTACGTCAACAGCGACCGCACCGAGAAAGCGGTCTAGTCGCCCGAGTGACACCTACAGCGAGGACACTGTGATCTACTCAGGGACCAGTGATGAAACCTCGGATGACAGCGACTTCGTGCCCGTAGCGAAGCACAAAGCAAAGAGAAGACTCGTCAGGACGTCTCCTTCCACAAGTAAGGCAACTGTGATCCCGACGCGAAAGCCATCAGACCTCACCATTTTATATGTGCCTGTGGCTGCTAGCGACAATCTAAACCGGATCAACCGCCAAGCCACATCTGTATCGCTCGAGGCACTCGTTCCGGGTCAGATCAAAGATATAAGGATCAACGCCCGTAAGAACATCCTCGCTATAGATGTCACAAACCGCAGCGCGCTAGACATTCTAAGCAACGTTAAGGTGCTGGATAGCATCAACGTACGCTGCTATAAACAAGACCATCATGACTCTACGGCCGGCGTTGTGTATGACGTAGATAATTCCATAAGCGATGCTGACCTGCATATACTCATCAAGCCGGCGACAGAGGGAATTGCCATATTGCAAGCCCGTCGCCTGGGAAACTCGCAGTGTGTCAAGTTAACTTTCAAAGGAGACAGCCTACCATCCCACGTCAAGGTCGGTCACTTCCGACACATTGTACGGCCTTTTGTGCCAAAGCCGCTTCAGTGCAGGAAATGTCAAAGGATAGGGCACGTTAGTGCGGTTTGCACAAACGCTGCCGTGTGCTCCCGGTGCTCTGGATCGCACAGCTCCGACGCCTGTCGTGCAGAAAACCAAAAGTGCGCCAATTGTCAGGGCTCTCACGATGCAACTTCGAAGAATTGCCCACATGTGAAAAATGAGGCGAAAGTCTTGAGGCAAATGGTCAGGGATGGTTCCTCGCACAGGGAGGCTGCCGCTAAGGTGCGACGTCGACGTTCACGTCGCCGAAGTTCTAGGAAACCCACTGCTATTGCCAAGGATGCACCGCGTCCACTGACAGTCCAGACACTTCCGCATACAACTAGCAATAGCAGCAACGACGTTCCTCAGCAGAAAGTCTCCAATCTCATTGCCTCAAGCGAGGAGTGGCCGCCATTGCCACGGCTAGATCCACCAGCGGAGCGACAAGATGTAGCACGCTCGCCGAATCATGCTTCACCTTCTGGCAGCAACCAAGACAACGACAAACAAGTTGTCACCATGATAAGGGCCCTTATGAACACGCTACGAGCACTACTGACTGCCATACACACTCCGGCGGCTCGAGGCGCACTTCAAATACTGGATGCCCTGTATCCGGTACTTTCCGGTCTTGAGAAGTACCATGGCTGCTCCTCTACACTCGTTCCTTAAAGAGCTCAAGAAAGCGTCTATCTTCCAATGGAATGTCAGAGGCATTAAATCGCGCATTTCGGACCTTCGTCCGTTTGTTTTTAAGAACAAATTTCCAATAATTGTCATTTGTGAACCAAACGTTGAGAGCGCCATCCGCCTATCAGGATATGAAGCTTTCATGTCTGCCACCTGTACCGACCGCAGCAAAGTCATCGTTTATATCAGATGCGATTTCACATATGTTTTACACCCAGTGGCACCTGATGACAACAATCAGTACGTGTGTTTGACTATAAAATGCAAGAACGTCGCAAAGAGAAACAGAGTAGAAGGGGGAGATAGAAAGAAAGGGAGACAAGCACGAACAAAGCGCGTACACTACAGAGCGGTAGGGGGCGGCATTCTTAGATCAGTAAAGTCGAAAGTTGGGCTAGTTCGTGAGTGATCATCGTACCTTGCTGGTGTAGCAGCGCACTGACACGGACACAGAGAAGACAAACAGAAAAAGACGACACTCGCTGCACTCGCAACTATTTTATTTCAGAACACATACTTCATATATATATACCCGCGCACCCTCAGGCGTCAAAGAAAATCAAAGGCAAGATTACAGGCATCTTTTAACAATCATTTTCCCGCGCATACTCGGGCGTCGAAGATGTGGCTCCTATCTATCATGGTGTGCAATCCCATCGTGAGTAGCAACCCTAACGACCATTTTTATTAAACAGTTTTTTTTCTTCTTTTTAGTGTACTTCCAAAAAGGTAACCTCACCATTGCTAAGATGTACAGATGGCTGACTGATACAACCCTCTCCCCTCTTGTGAATATGAAAGGCTTCGATTATTTCCCTGGTTAGCTGATCCTTATGGTGTGATAGAACTGTGGTGTCATTGTAAAGCGGCCAGCACCCATGTTGTGAGCAGTGCCCCTTAATGTGGGAATGAATGTTTCCCCCCAATGACCTTTTGTGCTCCGAAAGTCTCGTGTTTACACACCGACCCGTTTGGCCGATGTATACTTTTCCACATGATATGGGCAAACAGTAAACTACACATGACCTGCACTCAACAAGTTTTTCTTTATGCTTGACTGTGCACTTACGACCATTTACTTTTACTTTAGTTGAAACTCTACGATCCAGTGCGGCACATATTTTTCCGAGTTTGTTAGGCGCTGAAAAAACTACACGTAGACCATATCTGCCACCTACGTTTTTTAAAGGACGACGACGACGAAGTGTCCTGTGTGGAACGCTGCCTTTTCGTCTCTGAGAATTTGAAGCTACTTAGTGGGAGACGCCACTCCCTTAACTACGGCGATGGACGAGGAGTCGCCTGGAGAGGTTCCTGGTCCTTCTACGTCAACAGCGACCGCACCGAGAAAGCGGTCTAGTCGCCCGAGTGACACCTACAGCGAGGACACTGTGATCTACTCAGGGACCAGTGATGAAACCTCGGATGACAGCGACTTCGTGCCCGTAGCGAAGCACAAAGCAAAGAGAAGACTCGTCAGGACGTCTCCTTCCACAAGTAAGGCAACTGTGATCCCGACGCGAAAGCCATCAGACCTCACCATTTTATATGTGCCTGTGGCTGCTAGCGACAATCTAAACCGGATCAACCGCCAAGCCACATCTGTATCGCTCGAGGCACTCGTTCCGGGTCAGATCAAAGATATAAGGATCAACGCCCGTAAGAACATCCTCGCTATAGATGTCACAAACCGCAGCGCGCTAGACATTCTAAGCAACGTTAAGGTGCTGGATAGCATCAACGTACGCTGCTATAAACAAGACCATCATGACTCTACGGCCGGCGTTGTGTATGACGTAGATAATTCCATAAGCGATGCTGACCTGCATATACTCATCAAGCCGGCGACAGAGGGAATTGCCATATTGCAAGCCCGTCGCCTGGGAAACTCGCAGTGTGTCAAGTTAACTTTCAAAGGAGACAGCCTACCATCCCACGTCAAGGTCGGTCACTTCCGACACATTGTACGGCCTTTTGTGCCAAAGCCGCTTCAGTGCAGGAAATGTCAAAGGATAGGGCACGTTAGTGCGGTTTGCACAAACGCTGCCGTGTGCTCCCGGTGCTCTGGATCGCACAGCTCCGACGCCTGTCGTGCAGAAAACCAAAAGTGCGCCAATTGTCAGGGCTCTCACGATGCAACTTCGAAGAATTGCCCACATGTGAAAAATGAGGCGAAAGTCTTGAGGCAAATGGTCAGGGATGGTTCCTCGCACAGGGAGGCTGCCGCTAAGGTGCGACGTCGACGTTCACGTCGCCGAAGTTCTAGGAAACCCACTGCTATTGCCAAGGATGCACCGCGTCCACTGACAGTCCAGACACTTCCGCATACAACTAGCAATAGCAGCAACGACGTTCCTCAGCAGAAAGTCTCCAATCTCATTGCCTCAAGCGAGGAGTGGCCGCCATTGCCACGGCTAGATCCACCAGCGGAGCGACAAGATGTAGCACGCTCGCCGAATCATGCTTCACCTTCTGGCAGCAACCAAGACAACGACAAACAAGTTGTCACCATGATAAGGGCCCTTATGAACACGCTACGAGCACTACTGACTGCCATACACACTCCGGCGGCTCGAGGCGCACTTCAAATACTGGATGCCCTGTATCCGGTACTTTCCGGTCTTGAGAAGTACCATGGCTGCTCCTCTACACTCGTTCCTTAAAGAGCTCAAGGAAGCGTCTATCTTCCAATGGAATGTCAGAGGCATTAAATCGCGCATTTCGGACCTTCGTCCGTTTGTTTTTAAGAACAAATTTCCAATAATTGTCATTTGTGAACCAAACGTTGAGAGCGCCATCCGCCTATCAGGATATGAAGCTTTCATGTCTGCCACCTGTACCGACCGCAGCAAAGTCATCGTTTATATCAGATGCGATTTCACATATGTTTTACACCCAGTGGCACCTGATGACAACAATCAGTACGTGTGTTTGACTATAAAATGCAAGAACGTCGCAAAGAGAAACAGAGTAGAAGGGGGAGATAGAAAGAAAGGGAGACAAGCACGAACAAAGCGCGTACACTACAGAGCGGTAGGGGGCGGCATTCTTAGATCAGTAAAGTCGAAAGTTGGGCTAGTTGGTGAGTGATCATCGTACCTTGCTGGTGTAGCAGCGCACTGACACGGACACAGAGAAGACAAACAGAAAAAGACGACACTCGCTGCACTCGCAACTATTTTATTTCAGAACACATACTTCATATATATATACCCGCGCACCCTCAGGCGTCAAAGAAAATCAAAGGCAAGATTACAGGCATCTTTTAACAATCATTTTCCCGCGCATACTCGGGCGTCGAAGATGTGGCTCCTATCTATCATGGTGTGCAATCCCATCGTGAGTAGCAACCCTAACGACCATTTTTATTAAACAGTTTTTTTTCTTCTTTTTAGTGTACTTCCAAAAAGGTAACCTCACCATTGCTAAGATGTACAGATGGCTGACTGATACAACCCTCTCCCCTCTTGTGAATATGAAAGGCTTCGATTATTTCCCTGGTTAGCTGATCCTTATGGTGTGATAGAACTGTGGTGTCATTGTAAAGCGGCCAGCACCCATGTTGTGAGCAGTGCCCCTTAATGTGGGAATGAATGTTTCCCCCCAATGACCTTTTGTGCTCCGAAAGTCTCGTGTTTACACACCGACCCGTTTGGCCGATGTATACTTTTCCACATGATATGGGCAAACAGTAAACTACACATGACCTGCACTCAACAAGTTTTTCTTTATGCTTGACTGTGCACTTACGACCATTTACTTTTACTTTAGTTGAAACTCTACGATCCAGTGCGGCACATATTTTTCCGAGTTTGTTAGGCGCTGAAAAAACTACACGTAGACCATATCTGCCACCTACGTTTTTTAAAGGACGACGACGACGAAGTGTCCTGTGTGGAACGCTGCCTTTTCGTCTCTGAGAATTTGAAGCTACTTAGTGGGAGACGCCACTCCCTTAACTACGGCGATGGACGAGGAGTCGCCTGGAGAGGTTCCTGGTCCTTCTACGTCAACAGCGACCGCACCGAGAAAGCGGTCTAGTCGCCCGAGTGACACCTACAGCGAGGACACTGTGATCTACTCAGGGACCAGTGATGAAACCTCGGATGACAGCGACTTCGTGCCCGTAGCGAAGCACAAAGCAAAGAGAAGACTCGTCAGGACGTCTCCTTCCACAAGTAAGGCAACTGTGATCCCGACGCGAAAGCCATCAGACCTCACCATTTTATATGTGCCTGTGGCTGCTAGCGACAATCTAAACCGGATCAACCGCCAAGCCACATCTGTATCGATCGAGGCACTCGTTCCGGGTCAGATCAAAGATATAAGGATCAACGCCCGTAAGAACATCCTCGCTATAGATGTCACAAACCGCAGCGCGCTAGACATTCTAAGCAACGTTAAGGTGCTGGATAGCATCAACGTACGCTGCTATAAACAAGACCATCATGACTCTACGGCCGGCGTTGTGTATGACGTAGATAATTCCATAAGCGATGCTGACCTGCATATACTCATCAAGCCGGCGACAGAGGGAATTGCCATATTGCAAGCCCGTCGCCTGGGAAACTCGCAGTGTGTCAAGTTAACTTTCAAAGGAGACAGCCTACCATCCCACGTCAAGGTCGGTCACTTCCGACACATTGTACGGCCTTTTGTGCCAAAGCCGCTTCAGTGCAGGAAATGTCAAAGGATAGGGCACGTTAGTGCGGTTTGCACAAACGCTGCCGTGTGCTCCCGGTGCTCTGGATCGCACAGCTCCGACGCCTGTCGTGCAGAAAACCAAAAGTGCGCCAATTGTCAGGGCTCTCACGATGCAACTTCGAAGAATTGCCCACATGTGAAAAATGAGGCAAAAGTCTTGAGGCAAATGGTCAGGGATGGTTCCTCGCACAGGGAGGCTGCCGCTAAGGTGCGACGTCGACGTTCACGTCGCCGAAGTTCTAGGAAACCCACTGCTATTGCCAAGGATGCACCGCGTCCACTGACAGTCCAGACACTTCCGCATACAACTAGCAATAGCAGCAACGACGTTCCTCAGCAGAAAGTCTCCAATCTCATTGCCTCAAGCGAGGAGTGGCCGCCATTGCCACGGCTAGATCCACCAGCGGAGCGACAAGATGTAGCACGCTCGCCGAATCATGCTTCACCTTCTGGCAGCAACCAAGACAACGACAAACAAGTTGTCACCATGATAAGGGCCCTTATGAACACGCTACGAGCACTACTGACTGCCATACACACTCCGGCGGCTCGAGGCGCACTTCAAATACTGGATGCCCTGTATCCGGTACTTTCCGGTCTTGAGAAGTACCATGGCTGCTCCTCTACACTCGTTCCTTAAAGAGCTCAAGGAAGCGTCTATCTTCCAATGGAATGTCAGAGGCATTAAATCGCGCATTTCGGACCTTCGTCCGTTTGTTTTTAAGAACAAATTTCCAATAATTGTCATTTGTGAACCAAACGTTGAGAGCGCCATCCGCCTATCAGGATATGAAGCTTTCATGTCTGCCACCTGTACCGACCGCAGCAAAGTCATCGTTTATATCAGATGCGATTTCACATATGTTTTACACCCAGTGGCACCTGATGACAACAATCAGTATGTGTGTTTGACTATAAAATGCAAGAACGTCGCACTCACGCTCATAGGTGCCTACATCTCACCTTCGAGTCGATTTGACAGCGCAAGACTAGGTGGAATTTTAACAGCGACACCTGGACCATGGGTTATTACCGGCGACTTCAATGCGCATCATCCGCTATGGGGAAGCTTAAAGATGGACTGTCGAGGAAGACGTGTACTATCCTTCGCGTCGGACCATGAGCTCTGCTGCCTAAATGATGGCAGTCCCACCTTTCTGCGGGGATTGACATACAGCAGCTGCCTGGACTTGACTTTTGTTTCAAGATGCCTCAGTGCCAGTGTGAAATGGTTCACGGACAACGAAACGCGTGGTAGTGACCACGTTCCAACGTATGTTAAAATCGACGGCATACGCAAGTCACACTCTACTACAGTTCTTCATCACATCGACTGGCCTAAATACACGTTGCTCATGGAGAAGAATTGCCAAGAGATCCGGGACTGTCTGCCTGGCAACATCGAGAAGCTAATTAACGCCGCTGCTCAAGAAGCCACAAGATCTTTTAGGCCTATTCCTAAATTCTCTGAATTCGAAGCAGAATTGGAGCGGCTTCGAGCAATCCGCCGTCGCGCGGAAAGAAGGTACAGGCGCACCAAGTCCATCTACGACCTAAGGGAGGCGAGACGCATACAGAAGAAGATCCAGCGTCGGATCAACGCCCTGCAGTCTCTAAGATGGAAAACCTTCTGTGATACCCTTGATCCGCATAAACCCCTGTCACATATATGGAGAACAGTGCGTGGTCTTCGAACATCACCGCAACAACGCCACCCCTTCAAATGCCTGGCTCTCTACCAAGGTCGCAGAGAGCTCGACGTAGCGGACGACTTCTGTGTCAAGGTCGCTGGTCTACCGTCATCGTTCGCTACACGTGATCCCCGTGATGTTCCAATCTCGCGGGATTCTCGTATGGACAATCTGTTTTCCATCGAGGAGTTGCAGGCGGCGTTGGCAGCGTGCAGACGTTCCTCATCGCCTGGGCCTGACGGGGTGACATACGCAGCTCTTGGAAACCTCGGTCACACAGCCCAGCATGCACTTCTAGACGTGTACAATAATTCATGGCGTGAAGGAGAAGTTCCAGCTGCATGGAAGTCCAGCCGCCTTGTGCCTTTGCTCAAGCCAGGTAAATCACCCCTAGACGTGGCGTCTTATCGTCCCATTGCTCTGGCCAGTTGTCTAGGAAAGGTGATGGAGAGGATGGTGCTGACGCGTCTAGAGTGGTATCTAGAACATTACAAGTTATATCCTGACGCTATGGCAGGCTTTCGACGCGGACGCTCTTCTATAGACAACGTCATAGATCTTGTCTCGTCTGTTCAGCACGAAAAAAGCCTCAGGAAGCTGTCAGCGGCGATGTTCCTGGATGTTAAAGGCGCATATGACAACGTAACCCATCAAGCCATCCTGGACGCCTTGGGTGATGTCGGCCTAGGCGGCCTTGTTTTTCGGTGGATATCCAGCTTTTTGAAGGACAGGTCATTCTTTGTGCAAACAGAGGACGGTGCGTCATCACAACGCAAAACCTACCGAGGCGTACCACAAGGCGGAGTCTTGAGCCCCACTCTATTTAACCTGGTGCTCATCGACATGGTTCATACCCTTCCGGAATCCGTCCATGTGTCGATCTATGCAGACGATATATGCATTTGGTCATCAGGAGCGACGCGTCCTCAGGTGCGCGCCAGACTTCAAAAAGCGGCCACACTAATATCAGGTTATCTTCGAGCACGAGGTCTGGAGCTGTCCTGCGAGAAGTGCTCTATAGTCGCTTTCACGCGTAAAGCAATGAAACCATACGTTATCAGAATTAATGGACAGCCAATTGCCTACGAGAAGACGCACCGCTTTCTAGGAGTGATAATAGACCGAGACCTTTCCTGGAGTCCTCATATCTCCTACCTAAAAAGGAAATTAGTCATGATAACCCACGTGCTCAGATTTCTTGCGGGAAAGTCATGGGGTGCGTCTGTGAGTGCGATGCTCCAACTCTATAACGCACTGTTCCTCGGTCTCCTGCGCTATAGCTTACCTGTACTGGGTGGGACCGGCAAGACCAACCTCCGTGCCCTCCAATCTGTACAAGCTCAAGCTCTGCGAATTTGCCTTGGTCTTCCTAGATGTGCGTCCACGGCAGCAACAATAGCCATCGCGCATGACCACCCTATCAACACGTATCTTCAAGTCGACACTTTGAGGATGCATATCAGGCACTTCGCCCGACTTCCATCGCATCATCTCGCCTCCCTTCCTGTCGCTCGACCTCGTTCAGCGTTTAGCAAGACTATTGCCGCCAACAATGGAACTTTACCGTCAAACTTCACGCCTGCAGCACGACCATCTCAACCGCTGTGGTGCCTCCATCCACTCCAGGCTGTCCTTGTTATTCCCGGTATCAAAAGGAAAACAGAGATGTCAACTTTTGCCCTCAAACAAACCGTGCTTTCAGTGCTACATGAACAACACAGAGGACGCATCCACGTTTACACTGACGGTTCTGTATCCTCTAATAGTTCAGCTGGAGCAGTGGTGATTCCCACAGAGTGCGTCACCCTCAAGTTCAAGACATCTCACATTACATCATCGACGGCTGCAGAACTCGCAGCTATCCGTGCTGCTCTGGAGTTTATTGTTCAGAAATCATCACATTCATGGTCCATCTTATGTGACTCAAAGGCAGCTCTTCAGTGTCTGATGTCCCCTTTCAACCATGGACCTAATGAGCAACTAGTCGCAGACATCCGACTACTCCACCATCACGCAATCAACAAGGGACACAACATCATCTACCAGTGGATACCGGGTCACTGTGGAATTTCAGGAAATGACAGTGCGGACAACGCTGCCCGGTCGGCTCATGATGGCGCCCAGATTATACCCATACCACTGTCAAGAACAGATGCAGCCACAAGTCTTCGCTCCCTCGCCCGCGAGCTTACACAAAATCTGTGGAACACCAGTGACTTCACGAACGCACGTCTCCACAAATTGGATCCACGTCTGCAACTCCGCCTACCACCAGGGTTGCCACGAGCGGAAGCAACACTTCTGTGCCGCCTGTGGCTCGGCGTGGCGTTCACGAACTCATATTCATTCCGTATCGGAATGGCCGACAGCCCTACTTGTGACACCTGCGGCTGCGAGGAGACGATTGAACACCTCCTTTGTGACTGTCCCCGTTACGCAGTGCGAAGAACAGTGCTTGTGACCGCTCTCGCAAAACTGGACAATCGCCCCTTTACAGAGGAAAAAGCTCTAGGACATTGGTCCAGACGGGCTTCGGCACTGAAGGCCTTAAGGGCTTTGTTGAAGTTTTTAAGGACATGCGAATTGTGTGACCGCCTTTGAACGTTGTAGAGCGTAGTTTCGCGTTACTCTGTGAACTTTTTTTTCCTTTTTTCCTCTTCTTCTTTCTCCTTTTATTCCCTTTACCCCTTTCCCCAGCACAGGGTAGCCAGCCGGTACTATACACTGGCTAACCTCCCTGTCTCTCCCCTCCTTTGTCTCCTCCTCCTCCTCTCCTACGTTTTTTAAGTTATGCGCAATTTTGTGTGCATATGGTAGTGACACAATTTTTTTGCTTTCAATCTCTTCTCTGTTTCGCTCTTTCTGATAGCCATTGCGCACATAACGAATCAACTTATAAGCTGATGTACAGAGTACATGTTTTTCATATCCTGCATTCTTTAATCTGATAACTTGTTGGCTGAAAGTTTCTTTTATTTTTTCCGGACAAGACTTGGTTAAGGCCGCCCTCAGACATGAGAAAGCTATGCCACTTTTTACAATTTTAGAGTGTCCCGAATTATAGCTAAGCAAGGGTTTTTCTGATCGTGGATTGTATGACCAGCAAACGTGGTCCTGTGCGTAAGTTAATGCCAAATCTAAAAACTGTAGCTTGCCATTCTTCGGCAACTCGACAGTGAAAGCCAGTCCTTGGCTGTTGTCTTTGAACACATTCAAGACTTCATTCACTCTTACGTCCAATACACCATGTTCGACTATAACCAAAAAATCGTCCACAAAGCGGAACACTTTCACCGCTAGGTCATTAAGGTTTGCATCTATCGCTTTGTCTATGCTACCTAAAAAAATTGTGCTTAGTACCGGAGCTACTTTTGAACCTATACATATACCGGACTTTTGTCTGTACATAACATTATTCCACATTACAAAGGTGGACTCAAGGTAAAATGTTAATAATTCAAGAAAAGTATTAACTGATACGCCACATTTGCTGACAAATTCCATCTCGTCGTTGTCTTCCGTTATACAATGCCTAACACTCGATAATAAGGGACCATGCGGAATATTGTAATACAGATCCTGTACATCTATGCTGAAGAATTCACATCGTCCAGGGTTAGACGTGCTTAAGTACGTTACTAACGTTTCAGAGTTTGGTAAAACGAACGGATCGGTAACTATCAAGCCATTAAGGTGGTTTTGAAGAAATGAAGAGACAACCAGCTGCCACGAGTTCCTTTCTGATACTATGGCTCTGAACGGGACGTCAACCTTATGTGTTTTTGCCACGAAAAACAATTCGAGGTGTAGGTTGCACGAGCGCTTAACTGCTGAAGCAAGTCGCTCAAAATTGTTGCTCACCAGTAATGTGACTGCTTTATCTCTCACCTTTTTAGCTTTTACGTCGACACGTACGAAATTCTTTCTGACCGCTGTCATCGCTTTCTCTTGGAAGAGACCTTCAGGCACGACTACAAAACAACCTTCCTTATCAGAAGTCAAAAACCGCAAATCGTTCTTCACGCCAAAGTTCACTAGATTCCTTACGTGTTGCTCTTTTCTGCCGGCGGTCATTTTCTGCCGGCGGTCAATATTCCGCATGGTCCCTTATTATCGAGTGTTAGGCATTGTATAACGGAAGACAACGACGAGATGGAATTTGTCAGCAAATGTGGCGTATCAGTTAATACTTTTCTTGAATTATTAACATTTTACCTTGAGTCCACCTTTGTAATGTGGAATAATGTTATGTACAGACAAAAGTCCGGTATATGTATAGGTTCAAAAGTAGCTCCGGTACTAAGCACAATTTTTTTTAGGTAGCATAGACAAAGCGATAGATGCAAACCTTAATGACCTAGCGGTGAAAGTGTTCCGCTTTGTGGACGATTTTTTGGTTATAGTCGAACATGGTGTATTGGACGTAAGAGTGAATGAAGTCTTGAATGTGTTCAAAGACAACAGCCAAGGACTGGCTTTCACTGTCGAGTTGCCGAAGAATGGCAAGCTACAGTTTTTAGATTTGGCATTAACTTACGCACAGGACCACGTTTGCTGGTCATACAATCCACGATCAGAAAAACCCTTGCTTAGCTATAATTCGGGACACTCTAAAATTGTAAAAAGTGGCATAGCTTTCTCATGTCTGAGGGCGGCCTTAACCAAGTCTTGTCCGGAAAAAATAAAAGAAACTTTCAGCCAACAAGTTATCAGATTAAAGAATGCAGGATATGAAAAACATGTACTCTGTACATCAGCTTATAAGTTGATTCGTTATGTGCGCAATGGCTATCAGAAAGAGCGAAACAGAGAAGAGATTGAAAGCAAAAAAATTGTGTCACTACCATATGCACACAAAATTGCGCATAACTTAAAAAACGTAGGTGGCAGATATGGTCTACGTGTAGTTTTTTCAGCGCCTAACAAACTCGGAAAAATATGTGCCGCACTGGATCGTAGAGTTTCAACTAAAGTAAAAGTAAATGGTCGTAAGTGCACAGTCAAGCATAAAGAAAAACTTGTTGAGTGCAGGTCATGTGTAGTTTACTGTTTGCCCATATCATGTGGAAAAGTATACATCGGCCAAACGGGTCGGTGTGTAAACACGAGACTTTCGGAGCACAAAAGGTCATTGGGGGGAAACATTCATTCCCACATTAAGGGGCACTGCTCACAACATGGGTGCTGGCCGCTTTACAATGACACCACAGTTCTATCACACCATAAGGATCAGCTAACCAGGGAAATAAACGAAGCCTTTCATATTCACAAGAGGGGAGATGGTTGTATCAGTCAGCCATCTGTACATCTTAGCAATGGTGAGGTTACCTTTTTGGAAGTACACTAAAAAGAAGAAAAAAAAACTGTTTAATAAAAATGGTCGTTAGGGTTGCTACTCACGATGGGATTGCACACCATGATAGATAGGAGCCACATCTTCGACGCCCGAGTATGCGCGGGAAAATGATTGTTAAAAGATGCCTGTAATCTTGCCTTTGATTTTCTTTGACGCCTGAGGGTGCGCGGGTATATATATATGAAGTATGTGTTCTGAAATAAAATAGTTGCGAGTGCAGCGAGTGTCGTCTTTTTCTGTTTGTCTTCTCTGTGTCCGTGTCAGTGCGCTGCTACACCAGCAAGGTACGATGGCATTCTTAGAGTCTGTCGTGAAGCCCCGTGGACCGCAAGAACCTTACTAGCGCGAGTAGGGCCTTCAACGCGGATGTTCTTTCGGAGCATTGGCCTAAAGCTTTTAGTTCTGAAATTGGACGATTGTCCAACTGGTCCAGCATTCTGCACATCACTTGTCTCTCAGCACTGTATCGCGGGCAGACACAGATAATGTGTGCGAGCGTCTCGTCGATGTTACATGTGTCGCACGTGGGGCTGTTGGCCATTCCTATGAGGAAAGCATAGGCGTTTGTAAAGGCAACGCCTAGCCACAGACGGTAGAGCATAGTCTGGTCACGTCGGGGTATCTTAGCAATATGGCAATCTTAGGGTATCATAGCAATCTTAGGGTATCACGTCGGAATCTTAGCAATAACTTTCGTTGGATGATGGGTTCCCCGTATGAAACCACATACAGTCCACTGAAGAAGGAATTGATGCTTTATATACGCGCTCTCTTTTTCTGGCATCGATAAAGTTGCTCCTGATCTACCAGCGAACTTCGCCGCAGCTACATCTGCAAGCTCATGCTGAAAATGCCCGTCCGATGTGAGTGCCCAACCACAGGCTTCTCGAATGCTATAGCCAGTGAAATAAAATATTCTGGAGTTTTAGTGCCAAAGCAACTATGTGATTACGAGGCACGCCGTAGTGAGGTACTCCAGAATAACTTGGCCACCTGGGGTTCTTTAATGCGTGCGCCCAATGCATCGTACCCCACGGGTGTTTTTGCATTTCGCCCCCATCGATATCGCGGCCGCCGGGGCCGGAATGCGATATTGTGCCCTCGGGCGTAGCAGCGCAACGTCAAAGACAGGACGCCACCGGGGCGGGTAGCAAGTGAAACTAATCGAGTTATTAAAGAGTGGAACCTGCTGCCTGACTCTATCGTGAGAAGTGACTCCCTTGATGTCCTTATGGAACGCCGCGAATTATTCATACACCACAGCACAAGTATCTGCCTCAACTTTTTTTTATTCTGTACTCTTCGTTAATTTAGCTATTTTTCTTGTCCAGTGCATTCGTTTGTGTAGTGTGTTGGACGTGGTTGTTGAACTTATGCCCATGCATATTTTCTACTCCTGCAATATCCTGCAAAGGCTGTCAGTATTAATGAATGAGTGAATGAATCAATGAAATGAACGAATGAAACTGAAGTGCATAGGCGATCTGTATTATACTGTAGAACCGTATCAGGTGTATTGATCTTACTCTTCGTTCAGACTGACGTGTTCACGCTGCCTCCACCCTACGAAACGGCGTGCATCGACTACCACCGCTTGAATGACACCAAGACAAGAACTGGATTCTCGAAGACCCAGGACAAGGTCGGTACTTATTCGAACTACAGAATTAGCGCACAAGCTCTGACATAAACAGAAAAGTTTGATACGTAGAAAGGCAGGGAGGTCGCCTCTATCCGGCTACTCTGCGCTGGGGGAGGGGAACGAGTGGCAGAAAGGGTTGCTATAATGACACAGGGAAGAGGCAAAACACACAGCGGGCGGGCAAATCTAGGCCCACACTTTTTAATAGGCTCGCACGTGAAACTGTGTTCACTGTTAATTTAAGGGCGACCGCCGAACGCAGTGGTTAGTGCAGCATGGCTGTGGGGGCTTTCTGCACGGATCACAGACAAATCCATGGTTCCGGTCATCTTCGGCGAACGCTTTGTTATAGTTCTGTCATCAATTCTTATCCCTTTTCTTTCGCTTTCCTTTTCTTCACCCTCCCACAAGACAGTGTAGCAAACCAGCTGCAATCTCCTTGTCTTGCCTCTCTCAGGAGGGTTTAATACATGCAGTAATGTGGATTGTCATTCCGTCAAGAAAGGAAGGGCAAGGCGATTTCAGTCCTTCAGCATGCGTCTCTCTATGGATAAAAAGAAGCCGTCGAGCACTAGGTTTCTTATGTTATGGTACTTACTCTCTGTAAAACGCAGGTACCTTTTTTTATAGGTATAATTTACTGCGACGTCCGTGAAGATCACAAAAAGTGGCCATTATCGGTAATATGAAAGACGTTGTAGGTAAAGGCGTCGTCAATCAGGCCCGCTTTTAAGAACATTTGATTAGATTTCTTACAGCGGGTTGTTTTCGCATACACAGCCAGCTGAACAAGAAACAATCACACAACAAGGAAGCAACAGCTAGCGTTGGGGTCATCCTCATTAAAGTGCACTGAAAGAATGTAAGAGAGCATTGCTAGCGATGCCGAACTACGTTAGCTTAAGATGCAAAGAAATTACTGATTCAAACTGACAAAATTAGATATGTAAACGACATGCATGTCCGATACAACTTAACCAATTTTTTTTTTTAAATCTATCGCGTGCTCACGTGCTTTCGGACACCAGCGAGATACGCGCGCTGCCCGACGCACGCACACGTGTCCTCGCACGCGTTCGCCTCTCGGAAGAATGCGAGCAATCACCGAGGCGTTCTAGGAACACGTGATTGCGAGACGAAAATATGAAAGTAGATTATGAACCATTTCCTGTGAGCGAAATTAAGTTCTGGGACAGTTTGAGTGAAAAACTGCGAAGAAAAAAAAAACGCGACTTTTCATTCACGCGCACCTCCGCGAACGAGATGTAACGGCAGAACCGGTGGGTGCTGACGCGAGGAAATAGTACGCGAAATGAGCATGATTCGAACAAATTAGTCGCACAAACGATGTCACAACAAACAAAATCTTACAGCATAAAGGATGCGGTTGCACAATGAGAAATCTCGAAATTTGGCTGTTCGCTAAGAGATCGAGTACCACAACAATGGCAAAGAACGTTTGAAAGGTTTATTATATAGCCGTAACACTTAAATTTTGCCACAGTGACCTTGCTTCAATCTAAGCAGCCATGCAAATGTATCATCGATTCCTAAGTTTTCCCGACCAGATGTCCCGCCATTCCCGCGATGAGCCAAACGATAACAAGGTGAAAGCAGGAGCCAACGTTTCGACAAATGGATTTGTCTTCTTCAAGGCGACATACGCGTATACAAGGCGGGTGGTTACGGCAACTAGCGAAGGTGTGTTAGCGGCGAGGGTGTCGAATTGAGAGTAAAGGAGTGCTGTGCACAAGGCCAGGGACACGGCCGTCTGTCAATCAAGTGTGTGTCAGCCGGCGTGTCAACGTCGTGCACAGCAGCCCTCTATTACCTGTTTCGCTGGTGGTAGTGGTCTATCGTGTCTCTGAAAGGGTTGATAGGAGGAGCGGCAGAAACCGGTGCTCGTGAAAAAAAAAAAGAATAGAAAATACTGAAATGGAATAAATAAATAAATAAATAAATAAATAAATAAATAAACAGAAGGGAAAAAACGGAAAGAAGAAGAAAGAAACACTAACCCCCGTATGCAGAGATGCAACTTAAGTCGAAGCACATGCTTGACTTGATCCGAGTGACGCCTATCGGGAACGCGCCGAAGGAAACGCAGTGAGCGTCTTTGGGCACGTTAACGCGAGGCGTCATCTAAATCAAGTCAAGCATGTGCTTCGACTTAAGTTGCATCTCTGCATACGGGGGTAAGAAAGCAAACTAAGTGTTGTTGCCTATAGCTTGAAATTTAGCATAGCGAATAGATTCTAAGCTCCCTCTGAAGCGTTTATGCCTGTTGGTTGCAGTGTCTTGAACGTCTGGATAAGGTATGGTTCTCTCTATTTTCTTTCTCTTTCAGAACAGAAATTTGACTGTAAGATCTAGAGTTTAAGTTCATCAATGTTATGACCTGGTTGGTTGAAATGCTCGGCGAGGGCTTTGGGAAGCGTTCTAGCTGTGTCCGCGCGATGTCCGTTTAATCTGACGTGCATTGATTGTCTCGTTTCACCGATATATTGTTTCTTCTTGTATTGTATGACGCGTTCATCCACGACCATTCAGTTGCTCCGCTAGCTGCGCAACAACGGTGCGTCGTTTAAGACTATCTTCTTACAGAGGCGCGCTGCCCGTGAAAGCAAAAGCGCGACGCCAGGAGCAGACGACGTCGCCCAGCAACACACCTCTGATGATCAGCTGGGCGTGTTTCGTTTAGCAACACGTTCCTGAGTCGTGCCGAGGATGCTCGAGGCGAAGAAGCTGCTGGTTATCTTGGCTCGAAAGCGAAGCGCCATAAATTGAAAGAATTAAGCAAAGAGACCTACCATCGAAAGCGCACTACTAGGACCTAAAAGCACTTGCCGACTTCCTCCCTCGAAATGTCGGCGGGCACTATTTAATTTCAGCTCGTGCTGAGCGCTTCCCTCGCTGTCCTCCGCGAGGTTTGCCGCAATTACGAGCGATTGCGCGAGCACCTCCGCCCCGCGCGGCGCCCGCGGGGCAGCGCTGCGGCGGCGGCCGCCATGGGTGTGTCGCGGCAGTGCTCGCCAAATGGACGCAGCTCGTGTCCGTGGCCGTGGGCCGTGCATGCACGCGGCGAAGAGAAAACGGGCGTCTACGTTAACCGTCCCTGCGAGCGCGAAGATACGCCCACAGTGTGTGGACCGCGCAACTTTCGTGCGCATGCGCTGGAACTGCCTCCCAGGCAATGCGTTCGGAAGAGCTCGCTTGGCTCTCACCGTCGTGTCTCTCTTATTTCTCGCGTGTTTCCCGTATCTGTAGCTTTCGCGGCCTTGCGTGCTAAAAGTAAACAGGAAAGAGTGGCATTTACTTCAGAACAGGTATAATATAGTAAGCTAAGTGTTTTTTGCGTCATCCTGGTTATGGCATCCCTGCGTCAGGCAATATATTATACCTCATAAGCTTAACATGTTAGACACGGCAAATGAAAAGTGGTGCCATTTTGCTTGGTTGGACATCGGCATTGTAGTAGCATGGTCACGATGCACATGAGTTCGAGTTCTGTAAAGCCACTTTCAAGTGCAGTGAGTTGGTCAAGTTTCTATGCGTATTTATGGGTGAAATTAAAACAGCGCGAAAAACTTGGACAGAAGAAGCAACATTTGGCCAATTTCGTTTTTTTTTTTTTTTTGCTGTTCGCGTTTATAGCGCTGCTTACTATATATGCCGAGAGTGAAAGTTAATACCGCGAGTTACTTTACGCAAACTGCTATAACGTACTTATTCGGCCTTTACACAACCACATGAAGAAAAAGCGTTATATGGCTCACGAGGCGGGAAATGCGGCGCTGGCGTGACCACGCCATGGTCCGAAAGGGCTACGAACCCTTAACGTTTGGCAGGAGTCGAACACACGACCTTTGGCGTTAATTAAGGTGAAGTTAATTGAGCCAGAGTTCATTAAGGTAGAGCTAATTAAGGTTGAGTTAAGGCCGTCGAACCCACGACCTTCGGTGTTAATTAAGGTGAGGTTAATTGAGCCAGAGTTAATCAAGGTAGAGTTAATTAAGGTTGAGTTAAGGCCCTCGAACCCACGACCTTTGGTTTTGGTGTTAATTAAGGTGAAGTTAATTGAGCCAGAGTTAATTAAGGTTGAGTTAATTAAGGTTGAGTTAAGGCCCTCGAACCCACGACCTTTGGTGTTAATTAAGGTGAAGTTAATTGAGCCAGAGTTAATTAATGTAGAGTTAATTAAGGTTGAGTTAAGGCCCTCGAACTCACGACCTTTGGTGTTAATTAAGGTGTAGTTAATTGAGCCAGAGTTAATTAATGTTGAGTTAATTAGGGTTGAGTAAAGGCCCTCGAACCCATGATCTTTGGTGGAAGTCAAACCCTCGACCTTTGGTGGGAGTCGTACCCACGACCTTACGTTGTGCGCAAGGTCGCAAGGTGAATGAATGTGAAAGCATTCATTCACGTAGGGATAACTAAGTGCCCCTTGATTTTTTTTTCAATTATGAGAACATCAAATGCTAATAGGGAACGCATGCGTCATCACCTATATACGCGAAGCGTCAGGGTTTGACAAAATCTACCGTCGCATGCAAGGATGATAGATCAAGTTTAAGTATATGCTCCTTCGTCGCATAACACTCGAAAGAAGCGCCTTCGGAATGGGGACGCTTCCAGAGGTAAAATGCAGGAAACTGGTCTTATTTCTTTTCTTTACTTTTTACATTTAGCCAACCTTTCAAGGCATATAGCGGAGGTCTTAACGATTCCCACATGTTAAGTTTACTGACGGGTGTCCCCTCGCAGCAAAAGAGGCCGCCCAGTAGCCATTCTTGATCGCCTCAGCCTCTCGACTTAGCTCATTAAAGAATTATTTCTCCTTACAACTCGCCTGTGCATGCAAATCAAATCTGCAAAGCCCAGGTCCCCACGCCATAGATTATGGGACAATAGATTTGCAGGTCGCAAAGCGAAGCTCGTTTCCTTCTTCGCAGGAGTGCGAGGACACCTGCATCCAGCACGTGTGGGAGAAGCTGTGCGGCTGCGTCAGCGCCAACTACATGCTGCGCCACACCATCGACGCACCCGTCTGCTCCACCGTGGAACGATGCAAGTGCACTTCTCTCCAACCCATCCCTGTATTTGTGCTTTGAGCTAAACTGCTGGAAAGCAAGCGGGAATTGGGTGGGGGTGCCGACACGCTCTTGAAGAAACAACGCAATATGCAAACCTCCCGACCGGCGTCGGAGAAGCGGCAGGAGCTGCACGCGCGTGCTATCATGCAGTGTACAGTGTTTCAACGGGCCCGAAAGCAATGCGAAGGCTACTGGTTGCAAAACACGCTTCCAACGCCCTTACAACCACAAAGACCTTATTTTTATTCAAGTGAAGGGTGTTAACTGCGTATCACATATTGATTACATGGTGATGATGTGTTCAACTTAGTAGTGGTGTGCTATACTGTGATGAATGTTCTTTTTAAGGTTTCAGACGGGTCCCTGAGGCAGAACCTCAGAGTTCCCAATCAAGGACAAAGCCCTTCGTCTCAGAAAAACACACAATACACCTAATGTACAAAGAACCGAATAACAGTTAATAAACAATTAATGAAATTTTCGCAAGAGACAATTATCACACACATTGCCTTAAACCTAGCAGTCAATGTGTTGGCATAGGTAACATGGCGCATTGTCAGAGCTAAACGCTGGCTGGCGGCGGGTGACGTGATGAAGGGGCGACGTGATAAGTTTCATTAAAACAAACCTTTATGGTTTCCCTGCGTCTAGTTGGTTGGATGGTTTTCCTCCAGCAGAGGCTCATAACCATTATGTCATCGAGAATCGGGTGTGTTAGGAAAATAATTAGTCGAGTTTAAAATGAATCACTAATGAGAAATTCTGAATGGATAAAAAAAAGAACAAAGTCCACTCCTTTCAACACCTTGCTTCGCTTTTTCTTCTCATCTGGCACTGGTGTCTTTCCAGGGTTGGTTATCTTCCAAGCTCCACGTTTTACAATGATTGGTTCCTTGGATTTCCGTGGATTTTTTCCTGTTATTGTTCCTTAGCGAAATCGTGGATTTTCAAGATTGGTTTATTTTTTATTTATTTCTTACTTTCTCCGCATGTCCACGCGCTCGACGCTCGGCGACGTCGTGTTTTGTCATGTTTTCGTCTCGCCGTGCACGGCACTCGGTTGGTTGGTGCGCTCATGACGCATGCTTAGCCTCCATTTGAAGAGGCAGAAAACACCGCTGCTTGAGTCAACCACGTGGCACTATGTTCAAAGCGACATGCAAATTATCAACGAAGTTCACTGGGTGTGCATAATAAAACAATAAACAAACTATTTCATTCCAGTAGCATTAAAGACTGTAATGGTAATTAACACCTTGCAAGGGTGACACCAAGGAGCACCAGTTTGCATTCACTGCTTTCTAGTCTTGCAGTCCACCCAAACATTCTCGGACCCTTTAATATGCTCTGTACTAAAGATATATTCCCGCAGTGTTAAATTCCATCGCAATACCCTACTGTTGCAGTAATTTGCCTGCGATAAGCATAGCAATGATTGATGATCACTTTGAACTATAAAACTTATTACGTACAAGATTATGTGGAATTTTCCTATATCCCAAAGTAATGTCAAGCATTTATTTATTTATTTATTTATTTATTTATTTATTTATTTATTTATTTATTTATTTATTTATACTACGATCTTTTACAAGATCTTAGCAGGGTGGGAACACAAGTACATTCATACAAACATACAGTTCAAGCAATCATGCCGACGCTTGAATGAGTCTCATTTGTGCTCTTTTGCTGAGTAGTTTTGTTCTCAAGACAGTAGCCGATGGCTAGCGTGCGGCACTGAATGCTAAACCCCATCTTGATTCTTCCTAGGGACTGCGCCGATGCAGGTGCTAGGAACATAAGTGCGGAGTGCGAACACGCGTTTGAGATCAGGGGTCTTCACGACGGGTCCAGAAGCTATCGCTTGCTTTAGTGTTTCCGAGGCGGTTTCTCTTTCGGTGTTCCGACAGATCTCCTTCGTTTTCTTAAACATTTCAGTCAGAGGCTGTGCCTTCTCTGCGTAGAGGGGCATAAAATCACCCCACCAAGCTGAGAAAAAAAAAACAAAGTTGCCTCGCGTCGTGAAGCTTTCGAAATATTGGCGGTCGTGCTATCTACCGACTGAATTGTTCCACCTGCTAATCGATGACGCAGAAAATCGATCGATGTGACGCCGACTTCGCACTTCTGAGGCTTGATTGCCAATCCGGCTCCTCGGATCCAATGCAACACGCAGGGGATGTCGACCTAAGAAGCTTGATCGTGAGCAGGTCATTCACTTCTCTCATTCCATCCGATGTCAAAGAAGAGGTCTGATCGCAAAGGATCTCGTGTGGAAGCGCTTTGCGAGAAAACATCTCAACCTGTCCTTCAGCCATTGTAGCCGAATCGATCGCTGGCAGGGCCACCGTGTACGGATATCATGCGGCGAAATCGATACTCGAAATCGATACACATCTATAAGGGTCAGCATGTATTAGTTAACTTTAGTTGACACGGTCTTTAGGGGTCCGATAATCTACAGCACCACTCGTTCGAATGGAGTGTCGATTAAAGGTGTGCGCCCAAGGGGTGCCTTGCCAACTTTGCTCTTAGGATTCGTTTGCTGGAATGTGCCGCATAAGCGCACACACCTATCACTGCCTCTTGGACTCCTGGCCAGTTGAAGTATTCCAAAACGCGATCGATCGTTCTCTTTGTTCATCAGACTCATCATCAGACATCAGACTTACGTGCGCCAAAGTCTACCTGTTGACTTTCTACGCGCAAGCGTAGCCCAGCTCTTCGAATGGGCGGTGTTAGTTCGAGGAAGGGCTGCCAACCCGCGAATTCGGAATTACCCTCCCGGACGCCTGAAATATCCCTATTTCTACCGAAATTTCCCTCACCTGCTTAAAATAGTAACATAATAAAAACCATTCATTATTATTTGCGCCAACGGCACTTCTGTTGTTTTAGTATTATTTGTACAGACAAGTATCTGTTTAGCATAATCTTAAAAGTGAATTAATTCAACAAAAGCCGAGTAATGATTAATAGATAGCAGTACTGAATTACTCTTCATATTGGGCGCCAGATTGCGCCACCTAGTTCAGAAGTTGAAACATTTACACTGACGGCCTGCGTACCCAGCATCTCCGTCTTTGGTAATTGCCAGCGGGCCGACAGTCGGCTGATGAACAACGTTTATTGCTGGGGCAAAAGCGATTATATAGGCAGAACAGATGTGAAGTAACAGGCCACGCGTGCATCGTACTTAATGCTTCACAGGGTGACGTCATGCTTACATATGGCTCTGCCACGTCTTCCGTTTTCTAGATTTTAATATTTAACATATCTCGGCCTGCGGGTATCGGCACGGCTCGCGTCGTTGCCTTGTGCTTCGGCGTAGCGTTGGCGCAGGTTGTGAGGAGTATTGTGGAACCGGCTGAAGGGCTGCGCTGGCATCCTGGGAGTCTGTAATCATGATGTGCTATCTTGTGCGACGAACTTCCTGACCATCTCCTGTTTGCAGCACAGCAGAGCGAGGTTCGTCAGCTGGCCTTGGGAAGACAGCTGGTGACCAGGTCTGTGATGGTGTTATACTTAGGGACCTCCTGGCCATGTGAGATAGGCGGCAGGTGTCTGCTGCCACAGTTGTAGTAGATTTTCTGCTTGTGACGTATGTCCTGAAGTCGTCCTTGTATGCTGCTGGGTACTGTGTGGGGTTCCAAGTGTGTTCCTTGTACTGGCAGCAGGGTCCGGGCCTGGCGTCCCATCAGCCTCCTGCACAGGTGACCTCAGCACATCATCACTGGGTGCGTTTCGCTACTCGAGCAAGGCTGTACGAAAGTCGGACATGTTAAAGGACCGCTTCTTTAAAAGATTTTTCGCTTTTTGGAACGCTCTTTCTTTCATGCCATTTGACACGCGAATGGTATGGGCTCGAAGTGACCTGCGCAATGCCTAACTTTCCCAGATAGTCCTTGAACTCTCCGCTGCTAAAGGGCGGACCGTTATCAGTGCACAGTTCCAATGGCAATCCATGGACGGAGAAAACTTCTGAGCACCACGCCGTGAGCATGCGTGCTGTTGTGCGCATTGCCCGTGCGTCAAAAAATAAAGTAGAAATCAACCAACCATTAAGGCGAACTGGCATCCACCACAGTAAAACAAATTCATTCCTACAACCTGCCACGACAAGGTTGGAACGTTATGACTTAAAAGTGGCATCATTACGTCCCTCGGCATGAACGTTCTTGCTCTCGCTTTCATTTTCTCTGTCCCCGTATGCGCCGAGTGAAGAAGAATCATCATTTCCATTCTTTATGACTGATGTACAATTACCTTATTGCTGCCGAACACGAAGCCATCCTGCGAATGTGTCTCCTCCTGGCACGGCGAGTAGGCAGGGACGGGCTCGGGAAATTCTTGCTACTCAGGGGACCATGTTGATTCGGCATATACGCGGAACTTCGTCAAGGTGCTGTCGTCCTTTGTTGCGGCAAGCATGTCGGTGAGACTGCGCTCCGACGCCGAAACACAGTCAAGTGCGTTTACTTGAAAATGCTGTTTCTTCTTCTATGCATGCTTTGCTAGGAAATCTTGATAGAGCAACGGCAAGGAACAGGTCCTTCCCAGCCTTATACATCACGTCAATAGAGTACCGCTGCAATGTCAGACGCATGCGCTGCAAACGTATTGGTCACTGATGCAGTGGTTTGGAAAATATGGAAACTGAAGGTCGGTGATCAGTTTCAACCATTACAGTGTTCTGACCGAACAAGTAGTCATGAAATTTTGTACAGCCATGTACAATCGCAAGAGTTTCCTTTTCAATTTGTGCGTATCTCTGTTGGATATCTGTGAGTAACATAGAAGAAAATCTGATGGGATGGCCATCTTGCAAAAAAAAAATTAAATTACGGGGTGTTACGTGCCAAAACCACAATCTGATTATAAGGCACGCCGTAGTGGGGGACTATGGAAATTTGACCACCTGGGGTTCCTTAACGTGCACCTAAATCTAAGTACACGGGTGTCTTCGCATTTCGCCCTCATCGAAATGCGGCCGCCATGGGCCATCTTGCAAGAGGACGGCGCCTGCACCCAACTGACTTACGTAAACTGATAGTGTCACTGGCGTCTTAGCGTCAAAATAGCCGAGGACCGGTGCCGTTTGTAAACACTGCCGCAACTTGTAAAATATTTCTTCCTGCTTTTCGGTCCATATCCACGCGATGTCTTTGCGTAGCAAAGTGCGGAGTGCGGTTACGACAGACATGTTGGGGATGAAGCACTGTACGAAGTTCATTGTACCTAGAACTTTCAGTTCCTCACTGTTCTTAGGTGTTGTCATTTCCAGAATTCCTACCACGCGTTGCGGGTCCACCTTCAGGCCTTCGGTGCTAAACATGAGTCCCAGGTAACAGACCTCAGTCCGCAAAAACGAGCATTTCTTAAAGTTAAGCCGTAAATTTTGCTCCAGGCAACGAGTCAATAGCTTCTCTAGGTTGTATTCGTGTTCTTTTGTCGTGCCCCACAGCAGGATATCACCCATGATAACTCCGACACACGGCAGTCACTCTAGCATGTGGTGCATCGCTGCCTGAAAGACTTCCATGCAGGGCGGAAGCAATGCCAAAAGGCATGCTGAGAAAGCGGTAGCGGCCATACGGCATGCTCATCGTACAAAGCTTTGAAATCGAATGCGACAGTTTGATCTTGCAGAAACCCGATGCTGCGTCCGGAGTGGAAAAAAATTTGGCTCCCCAAGTCCGGCGCTACGTCCTCAAGAGCCGGCATGGGGCAATTTTCGCTTAGTACGACTTTGTTAAGTGCCGTTGGGTCCAAGCAGATACGCACTCTGTCTTTCTTTACGACCGTAACCATGTAACTAGACCATGCAGTAGTCTCCGTTACCTGCGTAATGGCTCCTTGGTCTTCCACACGTTTTAATCCCTCTGTGACCTTTACTTGAAGCGCTACTGGGACTCGCCTTGCCGGCACAACTACACCCATGGCTCCGGGCTTGAGCTTCATGGTGTATTCCACGCCAGTCAGCTGCCCCAGTTCAGCGAAGACATCTGCATATGACTGTGCCACCGGGAACAGCTGTTCGGCCTGCACGTTCTGTATGCGAAAGCCGAGACGCTCGGCCACTGGGCCACTCAGTGTGATTGGTACGTTTCGACCGACAATAAAAAATTATTCTTCATGCATCCGGGAGTTTGCCGACAAACAGAGTCGGACTCGCACCTTTGCAGAAGCCCTGTGGCCGAAGAGCGCCGTCAAAGTCGCATTGCATGCCTGCTCTGGCTTATGTGGTAGCTTCTGAACGTCGTGTTGCGACATCACGCAACAGTTTGCGCCTGTATCAAGTTTGCATGTAAATGCTTGCCCTTCAATGACAACGAGTGCACTCCAGTGGTCTGCTGCGATTGTGCTCACTGCCAAAGTTTCCAAAAAATAATCGTCGTTATCCTCCGCGTGCACCCCGCGTAATTCTTTCCTTCTCGAGGTTCTCAGTCGTTGTCGCAGCGGTATCGCCTTGAATGCTCGAGCGAAATGATTACATACCTTCCTTTCAGCAGGACAGCTTTCGCCCCGGTGAGCGTCATAACCGCAGTGACCGCAGGGATGTGCTCACGTTGCAACTGCGCAAATCGATGTGTTCTGCGACGGTACCGCCCCTTCACTGATTTCACGAAATTGCTCCTGCCCTTGCTCGTGAATGCAGCAGATTTCGACCGTTCTTTCATTCGAAGGGTTTTGTGCAATCTACCTCTGATGCAAGCTTCTGTCCCGGACACCCGGGATTATTCTGCTGCGTAGCATGCGGTCTTCAACGTTTTTAAACTTGCAATTCTTCGCTAAAATCCTGTGGTCTGTGAACCATTCATTGAAAGATTGACCCTCCTTTTGGTTTCTTGAACCAAAGCGGAATTCACTTAATGGGTAGTTAGTCGCAGGCTTGTAGAAGTTCTCAAATTTCTGCAGCAATTTCGATCGTGTCTTACCTGCCTCATTTTCAAACTTTAAGGTACTGTAAGCCTTTCTGCCTTCTCCAACCGTTATGAGTAAGGTTGCGGCTTGCACTTCCTTTGGTGGTTTTGTCAACTGAGTAGCCGTACAAAAGAGTTCGAACTCACTTCTCCACGTCTTCCATCCAAGCCCTGCGTCGGTGGATGCATCCAAAGGTTTCGGAGGAGGAAGCAGTGGTGATGGGGCCGACACGACGGTTTGGCACCGCTGCTACCATGAGAGCGGGCCGACAGTTCGGTGATGAACAACGTTTATTGCTGGGGTAAAGGCTATTACATAGGCAGAACAGATGTGACGTAACAGGTTACGCGTGAACGTAGTTCATGCTTAGCAGGGGGACGTCATGCTTAGAATGGCTCTACTACAGTAATAAACACGCTGTTTGCACGCACGGAGAGGCTGCACAATCAAACCTCCAAACTAGGAAGGACCTTCAGTGTATCAGATAATCCTGGCTCACTGATCTGTGCTGCACTTGTCGAATGGCCGATCAGCGGGTCGCCAATACAGATATTGCCGGGAAATTTAAACGGGCAATTTGATAGGTACAAAATCATTATAAAAACGATTATTTATTAATCACTTTCGTTAGCGCATATTACAACAGTCACCTAGAAACAAAATGCAACATATTCCAAAGTTTTCAAACACGCGAAAGTAATAGTATCATCCACTTAAACACAAAAGGTTGTTTTGAAAATGTCAAAATTTATTCTGTAAATGAAGTGCGTTGGGATATGCGAAATTTCCCTCGAAATGGCAAGATTTCCCTTATTCGAACACGGACCTCAAAATGACCTTAATCTGGGAAATTTCCCTCAAGTTGGCAGCTCTAGCTGCTCAGGGCGCGATGCATTCTATACGGGTCTAATGTTGTTCTACGACTAAAGTTGCCCATACTTCGTCTTACATTCTTTACGATGTTGGGCCAGAAGATGACCGTTCTTGCTCTCGCTTTCATTTTCTCTGTCCTCGCGTCCATGACAGCCCATAAACAAACGTCATGAAGCAAAACACCGACAGCGCATGCATTTTATGTTAAATCTTCTCAGACTGAGATGTTAAAAGTGCGAAACAAAAATTTGGAGGATGCTTAAGCTTCGCCTTTAAGAGGGGAACGCGATAGCATTCAAAGATCCCCGCCTGCTTCTCACGCTTCCCGGAAACTGCAGCGTATGTAACCGTAATGTTTACCGCCAAACACTTGCGGCGAACGCTATGCACGAAGGCGGGCTTTCTGGTCAAAACGCGGCCTCTTGCAGGGGCCGTGATGCGGTAAAGCCCCTAAATTATCAAGGGACTTTATGATGCGGCGGAGGCGAGCGTCATCTGGGAAGCTTTCAAGCAAGCGGGCGTGCTGCTCCGTGGAATTGTAGAAGCGCTGGAAAAGGGGTTTCTTTGAGTTTCCGCGTAACAAAATTATGTTTTCTCGTATATTCAAATTACAATCCCAGAGCTATCATGTCTGTAGGTTGTGTATAAGTCGTAGTTTATGATTCTTCCATGTATTTTAGCTTGAGAAATTCAATTAATTGAGTGAATCTCTTGTTTCAGATGAACGCCCTGGGTATGGGTGGTTCGATGGCTGACGTCTGACGTTGTACGACACGGGCTCGCAAACGCGTTCGAGATCGGCGCACACACGAAGGTGCGCTTCTTCCAGAAAGCCCGCCTTCGTACGTGGCGTTTTGCTTAGACGCCGCGGTGTCCCATCGCGGTCGCATGTGCGCCATTGCATGTGTTGCAATGGCGCTTTCCCTGTGGCACACCAGGCGTTGAACAGCCGAGCTGGGTGCCTTTCAGGGCGCCTCGAGGCGATCATCGAGGCACTCTACCGCTGAGATCAATGCTGCGACCACGTTCGCGCCCTTTCCATTTGTGCTTCGGCGCTGCGGTTCTCGCTGCGTTCGTGACGTCTCCTTGCATATCTAGCACTTGCGCTTTCCCTGTGGCGCAGCAGACGTCGCACCGTCGAGATCAATGTACTGTCCGCGACCGCGTTCGTGCCTTTTCAGTTTGTGCTTCGACGCCGTGGTGCTTGCTGTGCATGTTCGCGGTCATATGCTTGCGCGTAACCCGCGTTTATGAAGTGAAACCTCACTGTAATTTTTTGAATTTTTTCTCAGCTGCTTACTGCAAAATTGCCGTACTTTATAGTAGGGCTGAGCTGCAAAGAACATTGTCTTTCTGTCTGTTTGTTTGTTTGTTTGTTTGTTTGTTTGTTTGTTTGTTTGTTTGTTTGTTTGTTTGTTTGTTCTCTGTCACTGGTTCATACCCACAACGGGGGATTGCCCAAGATGTATAGTAACGTGCCCGTCATCTTCCTCACAACGCTTTCAAACCGTGAGCCGCTGAGATCTCTTCCAGCTAGCTTGTGTCCCTTGTATATTTGCGTACACGGCATCCCTTTGGTGTGACAGTGATTTCAACTTGCACGTGGCAAGTGAACGCAAGGAAATTTATTGATGGTCCTGAGAGGCTCCTATGCCCCCTTTTCAGAGAGGTGATGAATCCGCGGGCCGCACCAACGTTGGAACGGGAAGGCCAAGACTCACCACTGCATCGTGGGCTTTCTGGACCGGCCGAACTTAATGCGAAAGCTCGGAGCTCCGCAGCTCAGAGCTCCACGTTTCTGCGGTAAAGCTGTGCGGACCTTTTGTAACAAGAGGCCGAACCAGAGCACGTGTTCTAAATTACTTCTATGTCCACAACTCGGGAAGACCGCACTAAAGGCAATCTAACTAACACAATTGCAATGAAGCTACAGATATATCGCATAGTTCACAGCGCAGCCTCGGCGCACTGGCGCCGCGTGCGGCATCTGGGGCTTTTATTACACGCGCGCTCACAGCTGAAAATAATCCGTCTTCTTGTCTATTTGTACCTCAAGGCTCCCATTGAGGGACATTGGAGGTCATGTGCGGAGCAGGTAATATGGCAATATTACAAGGATTATCAGTTAAGACTCGACAGTACTACCGAACCATTTCTCCCGTTGTAACGTCAAGAGTAAAAAAACAGTTCGAACGCACTTCCAAAGAACTGTTGTTCCAATGGCCGGGCTGAACGTGTCTCAAGTAGCCTCGTAACATTGATCCTGGCCGTTCGTATTCTTTTCTCCGCGCCTATTTTGTGTCATTTCATTTATTGTGTAGCCTTAAAGGCCCCAAAGCATTACACAGGGCGGGGGCAAATACAGCGCAGTAGCGTTATGCTTGTAAAAGGAATGCACAGAACAAATATAGCAATTACTAGATTTTATGCAATAGTCAATATGCAATTCAAGCATACAATAATCATGCAAAATTCATAGTGATGAAATGCGAATTCGTAAAGTAATGGTTTTTAAAAACACATGCTTGCGAGCGTGCGCGAGCATGCACGCACGCATGCCATATCGAGTGAAACCCGTAGTTGTCACGTTGAACTATAGATCAGAGACCGCCTGACAGCTCCTCAAGTAATACAAAAAACGCACAGTACAGTCGCGCGTGCGATAAACTAAACGTACGCATATATGGCTGAAACACCTGTAGCTTTTGGTTAATTCCACAACTCTCCATTACTGCTTATCACATAACCCTTTTGCAATCAGTGATGATAAACGATTTGCACTGTTTCCTCCGTATTTCTTCAACAAATTCAGCCATCTCCCGAAACATACATAAAAATTTTACGTATGGAGGGCACTTGTGACTGAAACAAGTCAGGTTTTTAAGCTTCCAAAAAAATTCAAGCTACGAAATAAGTGGAAAACAATGCTTTCACTGCAAGATATGAATAGCTTTACGGCAAGAAATGCTCCGTTGAAGATGAAACTAAGAAAATCGAACGTATAGCAGCGACACATATGCTTCCGATTCAGACGTTGTTAGCGCCAAACATCTAGAGCGGAGGCTTGATAATCTTATTTTACAACGAAAGCGGGTTGAATGGTAGCAGAAAGAGAAAGAAACTGCAAATTGCTGTTCACTTCATAGGTGATGGTTCATTTTATGATGTGTGAATTTCACGCAACCATGGTTCAGTGGCTGTAAAAATGTACTATTTGGCTGTGCAGTAGTCACTTCGTTTTCGTCGGAAGTCGAAAGGACGCTGGGCGAAATTATTTGCTGACATAGCGAGGTCGACTCACGAAGTATTTGTCCCTATCCTTTTTAGCCAAATTACGGCTGTAAACACGAAGTCAGCGTATCCACTCCTAGCGGTGGACCTTTCGTGGACTGGCCCGCCCTTATTTGCCGGTAGCTCCGCGGCACGGCGCTGCTGTCAGTTGTTGAAGATAACGAAGTGTGGTTCATTTTCTATGGAGCAAGGAATGAACGCACATCGAAATCCACATGGAAATCCAGCCCACGTATGGGGAAAGGTGTCATCTTTTGAGCAATGTGAGGGTGATGGTGTTGTGAGCTCGCTAAAGGCCGTAAAGATTTGCATGAGAATGAGGGCTCGGGGAATTACTCAAATTTAGTGCTACGATGGTACAAATGTCTGAACCGGTTTGGGGACTATGTGGAAAAACAGTACGTAGAATATTACGCATATCTGTAAACACATGTATGCACCTTATTTTCGCTAGTAAAGAATAGGAACAGCCTTTCTGATTCGCCCTGGTATTTCGTGCAGCGTTTTTTACTAGTTTCTTATGTGTTTTTCAAAGGCCCTATTTGTGCCTTATAGAGACAGGAAATGTGTTCACAGTTGGAAAAATAGCACCATAAGCGATCAAGCTGCAAAGCTGACGACATTGCTAAAGACGAAGAAGGATAGGATAGGAATAAACTTTATTTGTCCTACGGTTATTGATGTTGGTGCTCGGGGCTAGGCTGCCAGAGGTCCATCGCCCGAGGAAAATCTTTCGAGATCCTCGGCAACGGCCCTGGCCCGCTGGACGGCCCACTCGTGGTATTCGGGTGCCTCGCTGAGAAGGGCGGCTTGCCATCTCTCAGCGAGGCGCCCCGCTTCAGAGGGTCCTGCTGTTGTCTTCCCTCTTCCTCCTTGTCTTTCTTCCTCATAGCGTTGGCATTCCCAAAGCACATGGGCCATATCGGCCCGTTCGTGCTCGCACCATGTGCAGCCGGGCGACGGGTGCAGGGTGGGCCACAGGCGGTGCAGGTGGTAGGGGTTGGTGAAAGTGCCCGTCTGCAACCGTCTCGGGTCGACCGCCTGGGACCTGTCCAGGCGCCCATGGGGTTGTGGATATCTTCTTCGTTCTTTCCTATAGTGGCCAAGCACCTCTCGCTACGTTGCCGGAAACTCCTTGACATCGCAGTCGGCGTCCGCGTGATCCCCAGCTCCGTCCGCCGCGATTTGTGTTGTATAGGTAATGCAAGAGTTGAGGAGGACGTCGGGATGAAAACTTGGGAGGTGTATTTACATTATTTACAGTGAGAGTCAATTAACAGTCTTAAAGTCATGACGGGCGGCAGCAACTCGGACGCTGCGGCCCGCGGCAAGAAGCTCGAAAGAGAAGAATGAAGGAATGCTCTTGGAATTTCCTCTGCTGCTCCCGGTCTGCGTCTTTTAAGCCCTTCGGTGTCTCGAAGACACGTCACGTTCGGCCAATGGGAGAGCCCGCTCAGGTGACGCCATTTTCGGCCAATCGGCGAGCCCGCTCGGGTGTCGTCATTTTCGGCCAATGGTAGGCGCCCGTGCGATGGAGTCACACCCGGCGAAGAGAGTCGCTGCTTGGTCCCTCTGCGGTCTTGCCTTGCTGACTTGCAATGCGCCATCACAATAGATGGATGGGGGCGACGCCGCCATGTTTTCACGGCGCATTACGGCCGTCTTGCTTCGGGACCCACTTTACCCGCAACAGTGCCAGGCTCTCGCTTCACTTTCGGGAAGAGTCAAGCAGTGAATAGCTCCGCCTGCAGCACAGGAAGTGCGGGCCACCAACTTGTTTGCACGTGCCGCGCCTCAGGAATGTGGTATCCGTGCTTCTGCGCTCCTTAATTAGCTGTGGTGCGATTCGATGTGGTCTGGTGAACTCGAAGTAGGCGCAGGAAACGGTCCCGTATCTAACAGTAACGACAGCGGCCGCGCCAGACGGGGTGGCCGCCGCCGTCGCTCCTCCGCTGGGCTCCCACACAACAGCGGCAGCGGCTGCCCTCTGGGTGACCGCGTCGCGGCGGCTAAGCTGCCTCGCGACGAGCTGGGCGAGGAACACTTTATGATTTTCTGAGTACGATCCCTTGATGAAGAAGAAGCGGAAAGTCTATTTGAGTAGCTTACAACTGCAGCTAACGCTAACCTCACCAGCCATACTTTGTTTTGAGGCGACTTCAATGGGATCCAGCCATGGGGATGCTATTTATTTATTTATTTATTTATTTATTTACTTACATACCTACAGCGCCCAATGTTGGGCATTAGAGTAGGGGGAAGGAGTACACAAATGATGGAAATACAGATGATTGATGTTACAAAAGGATAGATCTAATACACAATACAACAAAATATTGATATTGAAAACACAGTACTTAACACAACATTACACTAGAGGTTATTATGAAATACAATATAAATACACTTTAGTACATAATACGACGCAATGATAATATTAATAATAATTATAATTAGAATAATGTAATGAAAAAAAAGAACAGCGAGTAAGGCAAAAAGCCGCGGACAGGAAAGGTTAATCTCCTATTCTGTCCGAAGCGAAACTCGCAGGTTAAAATTGCATTAGAGAAACAAAACGAGTACCTTCCTGAATATATAAAATTATCAAGTATTTTTATTATTTCACTTCTTTATGTTAAATTACTTTATGTTAAACTTTTTTTTAAAACTTCTAGATGGCATTTCTTTAGCCCCACGCTCTACTATTCAAATCTAGTTTTGTTTTAATTCTAAGCATACCTGAAACCACCTGCTTCTCGGGCGATCCCACTGCTTGGGTATGCGCCAGTGTTTGGGAGACAAGGCAAGGCAAGCTTCCGTTTTCTTATTTTTGAGCAACCAAATTTCGCCGCTGCATAGCTTCTTACTGAAATCGAGGCCCTCCTCCTGAGGAGTCGTGGCTCAACGCCCACGAACCAAGGCGTATAACTGACTGTTAGAGCCATTCGTAGCTTGAAAACGTTTAGAATATTTTTTCGAGTAGCTCTCACCCCTGAACAGATCCACAGCAGTGTCCGCTGTAGAGGTTGAAGCAGCACACTTTGGACAGTTCACGAGGTCTTCAGGTTTTGGACTTGAGGCCCAGGCGGCGTCACATTCTGCAGTCTCGTAAAAGAGACTCGTTCAATCCGAGAAAAATTGAAAGAGCAGCCGTATACAGGCACTACGGTGCGCGTGTCCCGACGGAAACACGGAGCTGGGTTCGCGAAAACCAAGCACTCAAAAAGAAAAGGAAAGACGATTTTTTTGGCGACGAGGTCTTGACAGACGGAATGGGAGGGGCACCGAATTTTCGCAACATGTAAACATTTGTTGCGCTGTACCACTGGACACTAGGTCTCGATCTAAGGCTGCGACACAGGAGATCTCATAAATTTTTACTACGATTCTGCATTAGTGGACGAAAGTTGATGTATGCGGATGCCGCAAAAAAAAAAAGAAAGAAGCGCGCTAAAATTTCCAGTTGTCTTGTGATGCAATTTGGAGCTAAGGAGCCTGTACGCGAACGTCATAGTGCACGAGCCAGACAGCGAGCGGACGTGCGCTCCCTCGTCGCCAGAGCCGCCCTTGCAGGGTGATTCCGCGCGCTGCCGCTGCCACGCCTCGCGACCTTTGCCTTCGCGCTGTCCACCGAAGGCATCGCGAGCACAACCGGGCTCGCAGCCACCGCGCACTTTCGTGGCTTCTTTGCAGGCGTCGCGTTACGAGACGTTGAAGGTCGCCGGGACTCGTCGTGCTTTCCCGTTAATACGGACTCCTTCGTTTGTCAAGCGTTATCGTGCGCCAAGGTCGAGGTGCGTGAGCCTGAGGAGCACTTTTATTTTGCGCTCGTTCCTTTGCCTGATTCAGGCTGCGCTTACTATGTTTGCGAGGTAACTTGCCGGCCCTTTGAACTTGTTTCAAGGGTCACTCTAAATCTATCTAAAAATAGATTCGTAGCTAAGTTTTGAAAATAACTTCTGCAAAGGCATTCCACGTCCAGTGTTTGCGGCCGTGCTCTTTTCAACCTTATGCTAGTGGGCCGTTTGGGACCATTGCTGTAACCAGCGAACTTCCATTTTTACGTGGGTCTGCAAGAAGACTACTCGCATGACACGCTAACGTGAAAAGTTCCAGAAGGTGGCTACGCTTGCCATCTTCGAATAGGAGGTAAAGGTGTGCCGACGAAAATGAGTTCGTAAGTCCAATTTACTCGCAATACCGTGACGCTCTACGCCGCTTGTAATAATGTACAAGCTATTGGAGCGTTCCATACAGAAGGACTCAGTGTAGTTTTTTTTAGCATTGTTGTTGATAAGGCCTTTTATTCGATTGCTCACGTCGACCACTTAATGACATAGACGGTGGCTCTCTTCAAGTTCCTTTCTGTGAAAACACCGAGTCTACCAGTGCGTTCCACGCTACGTTTACAGAGAACGCTTTTTCAGGTTTCTTTCTTTTTTTTTAATTAGAACCCCCAATATTGCTCAATACATGCAAGACCAACCTTCGTGCGTAGCAGAGTTCGTAGGAGGTCAATGACTTGAGATAAGCGCCCGCCTTCCACAAGTGGCCACAATAGTTGAACGCTTAGTTCCTAAAGTTCGAGCGCTTTTTCACTAACTGAAGGCAACAGACTTGAGTGCCCCACTATAGACATCCTACACCTAAGTTTCTTTTTCTCTCTCTCTCTTTCACTCCCTATTCCCCTCCCCACGTGTAGGGTAGCAAACTAGACTCAGTCGGGTTAACCTCCCTGCCTTTCCTTCTTCCCTTCTCTCTCTCTCTCTTGTACTCCTACCTATGCTGTAACGGATCCGGTCGTATAGATGTCTCCTCTGCGTTCTTTTTCCCACCAATACTCTAAACGTCTCCTGCTTATCTCGACTGCTCATTGGTTAATGTTTCCGTCCACGTTAAATAAATAAATAATAAATAAATAAATGAAATTAAATCCAAGCGATTCAGGAAGGTGCGCGTTATCTACGGGTCTCACTAGGTGGATCCCTTCACATTCCATGAGAATGTCCTGAGTGGTATCGGGGTTTTCGCTACAGCATACACATACCTCAGATTCTTGCGAATATTTGCTCCGGTATGTTTTTGTCCTTAGGCAACCAGCTCGAGCCTGAAATAGCAAGGCACTGCCATTTGTGTTATCGTGCAGATTTTTCCTTCTTCTTTCTTTCCCCACGTTCTTGCAAGTAAATCTCCATGCTTAGTTTTGTTTCCGTTCCTCGCATCCGATTCACTGCTTCTGTTTCTCTCACGTCTTTTCTGATCACTCCTGGTTGTCAATTACACTTTCAATTACCCTGTACTTTGTTGCCAACTTTTCTGACCTCTTCTTCCATTCCGCGTGCACGCTTTTCAGGTACAGACACTTGTGCGCTTTAGCCGCCCATTTATTGACGCGAAAGCGTCAAATGATCCACTGGGAGAAAAAAAAAAGGCGTCTGTAGCAGCGAAACGGCATCTAAATTCCATAACTGAGGCTTTTTAGCGCACGAAAAGGGACGAGAGACAGTGGCAAGACGCGGACACAGCGCTAACTTCCAACAAATGTTTTATTTCATGAAGCGGTACACATATATATATAGGTAACACACACCACCGTACGCATGCGCATATGTACTGATTTCTAGTCAAATGAGACAGCAATGAGACATGTGCAATGGAAAGTTAAGATGATATCAAAGATGAAAGAACGACCATGCATCGCCCAAAAAAAATTTGTTTTGTATTGCAAGATTAAAATGTAATCTCCATCAGGCCTCCCTCTGTGCCACGTTTAAAAAAAATCGAATTCTTTTCCTGAAAGATCTATTGAAGGCGCGCTAACACAAGCGCTCCCTAAACTAGCGATCATTACGAGCTGCCCCTCGTAACAGTGCCGCATTTGTCATCGCAGTCACGTGCTGGTCGGACGTGTCGCGGAAGGAGAAGCTGAGGGAGTGCCGCATCAGATGCCGGAGGCCCTGCGGGTGAGTTGCGCCACCACGACGGCTGTGCACGTCTGATGGACAACAGCGTGCGTAACAGTGCACGGGCCGCCCCTACGCGCCGATATTTCGCACTTACTATATGCATATATAGTTCAGGAAGAAGGAACGCATTTACATCCGTCAGAGTTCACCGAGATACAAGCGCATAGCCACTTTTATTGGCATCATCACGTGGGCAATATCAAGGGCACAAGAAGATGCCAATACTGGAGAAAATAATAATAATAGGGCTAAAGATGCAAATCCCAGAGTGATATAGGAGCATCGGGTATGCGCATGAACAAAGCAGTGACCAGTCACGCGGCAAACTATTGCATTGGCCACACGTTTCACGATGCCTGCAAGTGGAGTAACGGTACTGAGATAATGAATACTGCATAGCGAGAATTTGTTGAGCTAAGTACAACAGTATGTTGCAGTAAAACAAAGAATACCATGACCAACACGCAATCATCATTATAGCTCAGAAAGGCCCGACAATTTTCCTACGCTCTCGTTAATACCACAATACGGTGTTAAATCTATGAATTAGAAAAGATTCCCTTACTTCCCGATCATGGTGAAACCTGATTGTAATATTGTTGTTTTCATATCATAAAACTAATGACCCTGCATTCGAACACGTTTAGACAATAGAACATACGGTAAGGTGTTAGTGCGCGACTTGATAAAGCGGATACGAAAGAATGTTTCGGTCTCACCGATGTATTGCTTATGACACACTGAACACTCAAGTAAGTAGTTGACGTTAGTGCTGTCGCAAGTAAAACCGCAGTTGACTTTAACAAAAAAAGGCGTTAGAGATTCCGGCAGCCTTAGGAAAGTTGTCATGCACACACAAACTTTACAGCGTGGTTTATTGCAGGGATGCATGGAACCGGCAGGAACGGACGCTGTGGTAGGTCGCAATATCGCGCAGGTTCCGGGAGCGGCGATAGACCACGCTTGGTGTTTCGGTGAAAATGTTCTTGTGGTGATCGATCTTCAGTTATAATGCGTCTTGAGGATGTAGTACACGTTCGGAATAGATGTTGAATGAGTTAGGATAACATTAGTACGCTAGTTTGACTATCGGTGCGGATGAGATCTATGCAATCGAGGCTGTAGACCCACTTGAGTGCGTCGTCAATAATTTGTGAAAAATACTTTTGTTCAGTCAGTGCCTCACGAAGCTTACGAAGCGAGTCAATTCGCTATCTTCCGAACATGTCATTTTAAACCGGATAGCCTGAGTGTAAGGAATCTTTCTTTTACAGTGCTTGGCATGGCTGCGTTTAATGTTCAGGTATCGGCGTCTGTCAGTGAAACTTTTGAAAAGCCCAGTCATGAAGCTGCTATTGCACAGCGGGACTGTGACGTCGAGAAAGTTTATGCTAACCGATGAATAAGAAAAAATTAAATTATGGGGTTTTACGTGCCTGAACCACTTTCTGATTATGAGGCACGCCGCATAGTGAGGGACTCTGGACCAAGTGGGATTCTTTAACGTGCACCTAAATCTAGGTACAAGGGGGTTTTCGCAATTCGCCCCAGTCGAAATGCGGCCGACGTGGCCGGGTTGCGATCCCGCGACCTCGTGCTTAGCAGCCCAACATCACAGCCACTAAGCAACCACGTCGGGTAATGGATGAATAAGAATGGGAAAAGTTACTGTCGGTTCTGCGTTATTAAAATAATTAATGAAGGAAAGCATTTCACCTTCACCATGGTTCCAAATTAAGAATATATCATTGATAAAGCGCTTGTAATAGAACGGTTTAAGGTTACGAGTAGCGAAGAAATTGTTTTCTAGCAGACCTATAAGTCTATTGCCATAATTTGGACCTATTCTTGTGTCTATCGATGTGCTGCTACCTTGCACGTAATGTTCGCCATCAAATTCAAAGCTATTCAGTGACAGAATTAGTGCTAAAAGAACGCTAATGGTAGAATCGTCAATGGGGTTTTCATCTGCGGAAACGTTATATGCACGAAGTACAGAGCGAATTACCTAGTAAGCGGGGAATAGTGATGTAAAGCGATATCACGTCTAGTGAGACCAGATCAGCATCGCTAAATCAGCGATTATTATTATTATTATTATTATGGGGTTTTACGTGCCAAAACCACTTTCTGATTATGAGGCACGCCGTAGTGGAGGACTCCGGAAATTTCGACCACCTGGGGTTCTTTAACGTGCACCTAAATCTAAATACACGGGTGTTTTTGCATTTCGCCCCCATCGAGATGCGGCCGCCGTGGCCGGGATTCGATCCCGCGACCTTTTGCTCAGCAGCCCAACACCATAGCCACTGAGCAACCACGGCGTGTATCTAAATCAGCGAATGTCAGACAGGAAATAGTTTGAATCTTTGATATAAGAGGAAAATTTTCGTGGAATATTGTTGATAAGGCTGTCAACGTAGCCAGACAGGTTTTCCATAATGGTACCTATCCCCGAAACTATGGTTCTGCCTGGGTGATTTTCGTAATGAACTTCAGGGATCAGATACGCTCTGCGAGGTATCGGGCTCAGCGTATCTAATGACTTGAGAGGAAGCTTTAGCTCGGGGCTCCTGTCTAAATACATGGGAAAGAAGAAATCGTTTTTCTCGGCAACCACTTCACCAAGTTTGACGAGCTTTGTTGCATTTAAAAAAAAAGTTAAAATCTAGTGACTGTTGGTAGCTAAACTGTCATATAGGCCGTCAATTTTTAATAAATATTTCTGAACGTCGCACATATTCAGAAAACGCAACTATGAAGTTTACAACTCCAAATGCGCAATGAAGAACGATATCGTGGTTTTGTAAACTGTATCTAATAGTACACATATAGAGGACCCATCTTATGTGTTATACATGGCTCTCAAGTATACCACTAATATGGGAGTATCACTGTTGCAAAACCTTCTTAAACAGTGTAACGAATTCACGTAAGATATAAATTAATAGACCAAATTTGTCCGCTTTGGGTGTTCTGGCGGATGCAATTTACGGAACTGCGACATGTGTTCTTGACGCATAGTTGCGAACTTGAAAACTAGGTGATTCTATTTTTAATGCGAAAGCATTATATGCCCCATTATGTGAAAATTCGTCGTAGCCGGCGTGACCGAAAGATGGTTCCAAGAATGGCCGACAGCACATAAGGGTTAAAATGCGTCAAAAATGCTCGGATTGACGCCAGATTTCGCAGGGAGGTTCCTGTAAACAATGTAAGTTACTGGATTTGAAAGGAAACTTTGGTACACTTCGGTCATGGGTGAGAATCGAAACCGGAGCTGTGGAGAGCGAGACGAGCACGCGTTCCCACGGCGCCTCCACGCTTCTGGCTGACTGGAGGCGTGACCTAGTGCATGCGCCATTGGGCACGTGACCGGCGCAGCCAATGATGTGGCGCCACGTCACAAGTGCACAAAATGAGCGCGTTCGGGACGCTCTGAGGTCTACAAACGGCGTCATGTTTTCGCATTCGCCCACGTAAGCAGTCTTGAGTTTCTCTGCCGCATTTTTCCGAACTTACCAATATCGACAATGTTTGTAACTAACAAGTCAGGCAATGAATCAAAATCACGCTTGCAACAGTGACTATAATTTGACTTTGTCGCTCGAATGCCGCAAATTTAATATCGGCACATGGGTTGTCTAAGAGAAGCATTTCTCCGTCTTACGTGTATTTGAATAGGCGGCGTCGAAGTTGAGGCCGTGCTTCAGTTTCCTCTTAATTAGCTTGGGGGGGGGGGGGGGGGGGAGGGCGAGGTCGTATCTACATATACGGGAAAGGAGAAGTCGTTCCTCTCGGAAACCACTGCACCAGACGTGGTGAGGTTTGTTGCATTTAAATGAAAAGGTTAATATGTAGTGACTGCTCGTACCGACTTTTCGATTTAGGCCGTCAATTTTTAATACAATATTGCTGAAAAGGGCTAATTTATTTGAAAAGGAAATTATCAAGTATACAACTCTGTAACTCCACAAATGCTCAAAGATATTGTAATTCTGTAAACTGCATCATATAGCATATAAAAGCAGACAAGATTGATGTATCATAAGTGCCTCTCAAGTAGACCACTAATATGTGTGTAGGAATTTTGCAAAGCCATTGTAGACAAAGTAACGAATCCGCGTAATATATCCATTGATATGTTAAGTTTGTCCGCTTTGGAAGCTGTAAGGGATGCAGTTTACAGAACGGCTATATCTCTTCTTGGTGCAGAGCTACACCCTTGTAAACTTCGTGCTGCTATTTTTCTGTCTTTGCACTCACCGATTTTTAAATTTAATAAATGTTCAGGACTTAAATGGTAATACCGCTTCCAACAGTCACTGGAACTTAACTTTCTCTCTCAAATGCAACCAATTTCATTTCATCGGCCCACTGGTTATCTAGAAAGGCGTGTCGGCGCGTCACATGAATTTGAATGGGTAGCATCAGAGCTGGTTCCGCGCTATAGAACTTGAACTGTATTGAATTCTGGGATTTCAGGTGCCAAAATCGCCATTTGATTAGGAGACACACCGTAGTAAGGTACTACGGATTAATTTGGCCACCTGGAGATTGGAGGAAGAAGAAGAGGTGCCGAGCAGTGCAGACGTATCCACGTCGGCTCCCGCGTTCTTAAATATTTTTGGGCGTCTTTCCAAGAAGAAGCTTGGATATATATACCTCACCGGAACCGCCAAGTTTCAAGGAATCCACCGATGCCAGAGTTTTATCGGTGGGTGGACTTTTCGCCATATTCTGAGGCTTTCGCTCTACGATCACGCCGACGAGGGAGCTAGCCCTAACGGGCACAGCCTGCTCTCAACGCGGCGGTGCAGGCAGGCCTGCCTGTAGAGGCAGTCCCACGCTCGCGTTTTCCCGTCTCTGTGCGCGACTGAAGCGACGACACGTGCGTTCATCGAAAGCGACGCAATGCCCGAAGTCGTAACTGTGGAAGGCATGGACGTAACCCAAGCAGATCTCAACGGTGCGGGGTGGATCACTGCCCTCAGCAATCGTAAAAAGCAGGAGACGAAGAGGCCGCCATTACGAGATGGCCAACGTGGTACCGTGAACAAGACGGCTGGCTACCGCACTGCCAAGGGACCGGCTAAAAGTCTGTTGTCGCAAGTAACGGCAGCTTCGCGACTTCCGAAGCTCCCGAAGGAACAGATCAAGGTTATCGTGCGCCCCAAGGGAGGCCTCGACGTATCAAAAGCCGACGTAGTACTGCTCGCTCAAGCCCTGGCCATGGCGGCGGCCCTGCCTGAACATCAAACGAAGGAAGACACCGTGTGCCCAAACAAGGTACAGAATATTTTAATCATCGCCACTCCGCACGCCTCTAATGCGAGGGCCTATGCAAGACTAAATAAAATCCATACCAAGTATGGCGCCTACGAAGTCTCGGCGTACGTCGCCGCCCCCGAAGATACGTGCAAAGGCGTAATAAGGCACATCGACCCCTGTCACGATGAAGCCACGCTCAGAAACATGATTGTGAATGAAAGAAATCCCACGGCACTAGAAGCCAGACGAATCAAGGACTCGCACGTAGTCGTGATTTTATTCAGAGGCATGCGCGTGCCCAACCACGTGATCTGCGGCACAGCCTTGTTGCCATGTTCTTTATACCGACGCCAAGTCGACGTTTGCCATGCTTGCGGCCACGTAGGCCACCGTGCCGACGTTTGCATCAGCAGCGAGGAAGAGAGAGGTAAATGTCGCGGTTGCGGAAAAGCAAAATCGGACAACGAAGAAGAACATCAATGCACCCCCAAGTGCGAGGCGTGCGGTGGGCCCCACGTCACCGGAGACCGAACGTGCAAAAAGCGCTATCAAATCCCGTACATCGTACGCTGCCGACGCCGAAGACGCCGACAAAGAGCAAGGAAGGCACAACTGGACGAAGAATCTGACGTCACCGAGGTAATTGGCGACATCTCGTCGGTTGCACCAGCTGCGCGGAGCGGTTCCATCCTATGTACCCGATCTCTATCCGGAGGGCGCTCACGCTCGAGAAGGAGAGAACCCAAACCGAGGCAAGGCTCCTCCAGATCGAGATCCCGGTCTCGCTCCCAGTCCGTCAAGCGGGCCACTTGGGCTGACAAGGTCAAGGGAGCGACACAGCCGTCTGGGAAGAAGAACGCATCAAGCAAAGGAACGACAGGTGAGGCACAGCCAGAGCATAGGATCGATCCCCGTATCCAAGCGCTCGAAGCAGAAAATAGGGAACTTAGACGCGAGCTCGCAGAGCTTAAGGAATCTCTTAACAGCATGAAAGGAAAACTTATAAACCGGCATGAGGTTAGCAACAGTAACCCAGGCCCGTTAGCCGGGCAGTCGAAACGCAAGGCGCCCAACCCGGAACCTTTTAGCGACACAGAGGAGGAAGAAGAAGGTGACATAACCGAGGTCAACGAGTCCCCGTCCGCCACCTCGGCTTCCCCCGTCAAAACCGAGGGTAAACTGGAAAAGACCCTGAGTAGGATTATGGAAATGCTCTCCGCCATAGAGTCGAGAGTAACGCTATTAGAAAGACCTAGGGCTCAACCCAAAAGTAGACAAACAACACCTACTGAACCGCTCCCGACTGGATCAAATCCCGACGGGGGCGCCATAGGCTTCTAAAATTTCATAGTAAACAGGATGGCTATCACAAATAACAATACCGTTAAAATTTGGCAGTGGAACTGCGCTAGCTTCCAGAGGCGCAAGGCTCCGTTAGGTCAGCTCGTCAGATCGGTGACAGACAAGCCACAAGTCATTTTACTGCAGGAGACGCTCGCGGAAAGGGAGATTACTCTGTCGGGGTATCGTGCAGTAGCGTACAAAGGCGAAACGGGGAGAGGCATCGCCGCCTTAGTTAAAAAGAGCGTTTCTTTTGTGGAGCACACCGTTCCAAAATATCGTAGCGGGCTAGAAGCACAACTGATCGAGCTCGTGCCCAGTAGATCGAGCAACGCGAATGTCTTTATTCTTAACGTCTACAGTTCGCCTGCAGATAAGAACAGGGACTTTAATGCACTATTCCATTCCGCAATCAGGGCAGCCAGAGACGCGCCCCTCTTAATTGCGGGGGACTTCAACGCTCCGAACACGGAATGGGGATACGGGTTTAACAGCAAGAAGGGCACAAACTTAGCCGGATGTGCAGCCGATTTTAACCTCACGCTTGTTACAGATCCTAGGTTTCCCACTAGAAGGGGTAATTCGGTCAGTCGAGACACAACGCCCGACCTCACATTCTTCCGAAATATCGAGGGCACGTGGGATAATCTCCAAGAGGACTTGGGTAGTGACCACTACGTTCTCGATATCGCGGTGCGGGTCAAACCCAAACCTCCGGTCAAATACGAATACGTCGATTGGGATCTTTTCCGGAAAATTCGAGCAGAAACCGCCCCCTCAAGCGAATCCTACAAAGAACTAATTACCAATCTTAAACAGGCCGTCAAAAACGCGACCAAAGAAATTAGCACAGAACTGGAGGTCCCCAAAATGGACTCGCGGCTAGCGCATCTCCTGGAGGCTAAACACGCTCTTAGAGAGAGGTGGAAAACACAGAAATTAAATCGCCGACTGCGAGCAAAACTAACATCACTAAACAAGGAAATAGAGTGCTATTCCAAGCAACTGGCCCTGCAACAGTGGGACGAAACGTGCAACGAAACGGACGGTAGCATGAGAAGAGGTAGTAAGTGGAATCTGCTTAAAAGCCTCCTAAACGATAAACAGTCCCGAAATGCGCTAAATCTCGCCGTCGATAGGGTCATACATAAACAGGTCACCTCGGGCCTCACAAACGATGCAATTGTCGACGACCTGGCGCGTACTTACCTACCCGTCAAGGAAGGAGATTCGCAAGGCGTAAGCGTGAGAGCGGCTTACACGGGGCTAGACAGGCCAGAATTAGACGAACCTTTCACGATTTCAGAAATCAGAGACGTACTCTTCAACCTAAATGGAAGATCGGCCCCGGGGCCAGACGGGGTCACCAACAAGCTCCTCCGGAACCTGGACGACAAGGCCATGGAAATCCTAACGGCAGAGATAAACGAGGTGTGGAGCTCGGGGCAGGTACCGTCGGAATGGCGCACCGCCAAGGTGGTGCTCATCCCCAAACCGGGGAAACCTCCGCACATAAGTAACCTGCGTCCCATCTCTCTAACATCGTGCATTTGCAAAGTGGCAGAACATGCAGTGCACAATCGAATCGTCGAATACGTAGAAAACCAAGAACTATTTAGGCATAATCTAATAGGTTTTAGAAAGGGACTCTCCACACAGGACGCAATGCTCCTCCTGAAAAGATCTATATTCGATAACGAAACGCGGGACGTACGAGCTATCGTTGCACTCGACCTCACTAAGGCCTTTGATAGGGTGGCTCATGAACACATCTTGACCGAAATTTCCAATCTCAACCTAGGGCGGAAATTCTTTAATTTCACTCTCTCGTTCCTATCGGAAAGGACAGCGTTCCTTCGACTGGGCACGATCTCGGGCGGTCCTTACGAACTGGGCAACTGCGGAACCCCTCAGGGCTCGGTCCTATCCCCGCTGCTATTTAATATCGCCATGCATAAACTGTCCGAGAGGCTGGCCGCACTCCCAAAAATAGGCCACGCAATCTATGCAGACGATATTACAATCTTGTCCCCGGGGGGATCTCTGGCCGATCTAGAGCAATCTCTCCAGGCGGCCATAGATGTAACGGAAGAATTTCTTACAAGCACGGGTCTCAAGCTGTCACCGACCAAATCCGAACTCCTCCTCTACAGACAGTCGAGGCAGGGCGTTAGGAACCTCGAGCCTCTGGAAACGCTGCCAGTCAAAATTACAACACGAGAAGGGCACCCCATTCCGAAGGTGAACTCCATCAAAATTTTAGGACTTCTAATCAACGCCAAAGGCTGTAATGCAGAAGCTCTAAACAAGCTGGGTGCGCAGGCGAAAAACATATTAAGACTCATAACTAGAATCGCAAACAAAAGGGGGGGACTCAAGGAGGACAACCTACTCAGGGTCTTCCAAGCTTTCTTCATCAGTCACATTACTTACACGGTACCGTACCTCAAATGGAGCAAAATTGAAAGGAACAAACTCGACACGCTCATCAGGTCCGGCATCAAAAGAATACTCGGTATCCCACAATCCGCTAGCACAGTAAAATTACTTCAACTCGGAATTCACAATACCACAGACGAATTAATTGAAGCGCAGTTTATTGCACAGATCTCCAGGCTTTCGTCAACTAAGCCGGGAATCAAAATTCTCGATGAAGCTGGTCAGCTCCCTATACAGGCACCGCTCGACAGACACCCCCTGTCTAAATTAGCCCGTGAAGGTATAAAGGTTGAGCCCGTGCCGAGGAACATCCACCCAATATATAACGAAGGTCGCAGAAGAGCGCGGGCTAGAACCATCCTTCGACGAATCGATCCTTACGGGGCAGACGCATTCTTCGTCGACGCCGCCAAATATGGCAGCGGAGACAGGTTTGCAATCACGGTCGTTGACGCGCGCGGTACACTTATCAGCGCCGCATCAATTTACGCTAAACACGCGAATGAGGCGGAGGAAACCGCGATAGCCTTGGCTCTTCAAGCCGCAAAAGGCCCAGCGACGATTTTCTCCGACTCGCGCACGGCGGTTAGGGCTTTCTCGTCCGCTCTAGTCTGTAAATACGCAGCCGACATCGTCAACAGATCCTTTCGTATTAGTACGCGAGAACACATTGGAGGTCATACATTAGCGTGGTTCCCGGCGCACATGAACGATGTAACTAACCAAGCGGGTTGCAACCCTAACGAGCGGGCCAACTGCCTGGCGCGTGAATTCACGAACCGCGCCCGAGATAACGGTCCGGCTCTCCCGCAGGATTGCTCCTTCAAAGATAATCTTACGACCTTTCATGAAATTACATCACATTACAGACTAAGCAGAAGAAAATTCCCTCCCCCCAGCCCGAAACTCAACAGGGCTCAGGCTGTTACTTTCAGACTTTTACAGACGAGATCCTACCTCACCCCTAGAGCGCTGAGTTGGATAGACCCGAACTTCCCGCAATCGTGCTCCAAATGCGGTCACGCGTGCTGCTCCTTCGACCACATGCTCTGGCTGTGCCCGTACAACGCGGGCTCCGACTTCCATAACAAGTCCAAGTGGGACGCCTTGCTGAAGAGCTCGGATTTCACAAACCAACTACAGGCCGTCCAGAGGGCCCGCGACGTCGCGGAGAGTCACCACCTCCCTGTCCCGTCGTGGGCGGAGCCACCAACTTGATCGGGGAGCCTTCGGTCCCCCCAATCGAGTTCCTCAGGACACTCTAAATAAAGTTCTTGTCACTGTCACCTGGAGATTATTACCGTGCTCCCATTGCACTGGACACGGCGTTTTAGTATTTCGCCCCCATTGAAATGCAGCCGCCGCGGCCGCGGGATTTGATCCCGTGACCTCGTGGTTAGGAAGGCAACACCAGAACCACTGAGGCACCGCAGCTTCCTCTTAAGTGCAGTCTCGAATTTTCCTTTCTTTTTCGAGATATTCAGGTAGCTGAGATTTATTGAATATATATATATATATATATATATATATATATATATATATATATATATATATATATATATATATATATATATATATATATATATAGGGGGGGTGCTTCTTTTATTAATTAACAGATCTTTTTTTTTAGGTCAAGCGTGTCGTCCAGCACGATTGCACTTCCTGAGCGAGGATACTCTCAGAGGCCATCACTAAATAACAACGATAATAACGATGTAAAATTACTATTTGCCTAATTAAGCAAGTATCGCTAATAAACTCTTAAACTATTAACTTACGGCACATATTGCAATTTGCGAATTGTAGCCGCTCAGTTCCAAAATCAGATCCACTTGGAAAAATTCTGAGAATGGCACCGGTTTAGAGATATGCGCTCCCAAATGTTGCGGCGAGATGTATGGGTCTTCCATACTACGGCAAGTTTGACAGCGCTCATTTCAAAACTGGGGCTAGTTTCAAAAATTGTTCCAAGTGGATGGGTCTTGTGAAATCATAGCGTCAATTCGTGTATTGCAATCCTAATAAATATTGCAAAGAATAATGAGGTAAAAACGTTTATTAGTGAAATTGTCTTAATTATTCAGCTATGCATTCTCATTTCTAGTATAAGTAGTGTCCTGCTTCGAGTAATCCAGCTCAATGACAATAAATATTTGGGCTACATGCCACAGGGAACTTTTAAAGAATATATGTTATTGATCGAAAAAAGGACTCTGTATACGGGGAGATCATTTTTAAGTTTTCCGGAATTTTTTAAAGATAGCCTGTGGCAGAAAGCATAATTTTTGTCCTTCAGCTGGATCATTTGAAAAGGCGGACAGTACTAGCACGAGTAATTAAAACACACATTTAATTAATTACCAGGAATTACTAATTAATTCTTAATTAAGTGATTTATGCCAATATAGCAATTTACCAATTGTAGCCGGTGAGTGTGCAAGCCATAACCACTTGAAATGAATCTCCAAGATGACACCAGTTTCGATATGTTATTTGTCCAAAGTTGAGGCAAAAAACATTGGCGTCCCAGTCACTTTGTGCTCCAATGCATAAAAGAACATTTCGTTAAAGAAGTAATTGAAACAGCAGTGCTACAAGTTTAATAGCACATATCACCAAACTGGTGCGATTCTGGAAATGCATTCCGGGTGTATATGCCTTGCAAACTTATCGGCTACAATTCGTAAATCGCAATACGTGGCGTAGTGTAAATAATCAAGAAGTTAATCTGTGCATTTTCTAATTCGTTGAATATGTGTTTCGATTTCTCGTGCAAGTAATGTCTGCCTCTCTGAATAATTCAGCGCAGGTACTGGAATTATGTTATCTGCGACAGGCGATCTTAATAAATTCCGGAAAACTTAAATATGATCAGGCCTGCATAAGGAAGCACAAACCCACTGCGTCACTTATGCAGAATATGCACGTGTAATTTTTAGCACTACCAGTTTGAAAACTGGCCAGGTGCATAAAGCCGTGCCGCTCCTTCGACATAGCTCAGTCGTTGTTTCTATGTATTCGTTGTTCTTGCTTTTATATCTCGCGCGATCGCTGCCTTGAATGACGCTTTATCGGACAATACAGCGCTTTCTTTATTCCATTTAAGTTATTTTTTCACCACAACATGACCATCTGGCTACAATAACTGCCGCAATCAGAAGCTCAGGGCTGATTTCCCAGGTCCACTGCGGGACGAAGGCCTCTCCCAGCGACCTTCAATAACCTCCGTCTTGAACCAGCTGACCCAGTCTTATGACTGCAAATTTCTTTATTTCCTCACACCACCCAATTCGCTTCTGTCCTCGACTGCACTTCCCTTCTCTTGACACCCATATTCTAAACCTAAAGGACCATCGGTTATCTGCCGTACGCATTACATGTCCTGACCAGCTCTATTTTTTTCCCTCTTAGAGCCTACTACGATATCAACGACTCTCGCTTGCTCTGTAATCGAGATCGCAGTCTTTTCGTGCCTTAAAGTTACGACTACCATCTTTTGTTCCAACGCTCTCTGCGTGGTCCCTTATTTTTTTCCTCTCAAGCTTCTTTGTTAACCTTCGAGTTCCTGCTTCTTATGTTCATGTCAATACAGTGCGATGACTGTACACTTTTCAACGATAATGGTAACTTGGCGCGCATGCCTGCAGTATTAACTTCAACCTATCTTTATTTTGTAAATTTTCTTCTCATAATCAGAGTACCCTGTGAGTACCGTACGTAGATAAACGTACTCTTGCACTGATTCTAGAAGCTGACTGCCAATCATGAATTCTTGTTCTCGTGCCAGGATATTGAGCGTGACCTTTATCTTCTGCATAATAATCTTCAGCCCTACGCTTACACTTTCTCGGCTAAGATCTTCAATAATTTGTTGCAAGTCGTCTTCATCATTGCTGAGCAGGACAGTGCCATTTTCAAACCGATAGTTGCTGACATTGTCGCCGTTGAAGCTCACCCCTAATCTTTCCCAGCATCAAGACTTTTTTTAAGCATCCAGTGAATAGCACTGAAGAAGTTCTGTCTCCTTTCTTGATAGGTATTTTTCCACTTTTTTGTGGAGAATTATGGCAGCGTTGGGGTTTTTAGAAAAAATTGCTGAGAGAATTGCGTAGATATCGTGTGCTCCTTGACTATATACGCATTGCCCATGACCGCTTGTATCTCAGTTGAATCAAATCCCTTCTCGTAATATATGAAAGCCACATAGAGAGATCGGAATGTTTTGCACCTCGTAGGTTTATTATTGGACGTGTTTCACAACAAAAACATTACAAAATAAAAGAAGGCAGCGTGTAATGAAGCAAACGTGCAGTGAGACGGCCACTGCCCAACTGAACTCCGGACACGAGAAATTGCTACAATGTTTTTTTTTTTAATAGAAATGGAAATGAAAGAAAAAGTCGTCTTCCAGTGATGACGGGTACTTCTTTTTACGCATGGGTATTGAAAGAGGAGTGCAATGATTTTCGTGCGCGAACAAACGCCCAGCGAACTGTGCAAACTGTGCACAGCCGTTACACAGTAGCTGCTGCACGGGCGACAAAGCTCTCGATTCCCATTTCGACTACGTCCTGTAATGTCGTCAACAGGCAGACGCTGGACACGGCTCGTTCAACAAAGCACCCAGTCCGTTATCTTGCGCGCCACATCATCGCTGCTCTTCCGCGATGGTTCTTGGACGCTGTCCAGACACTTTCTGCAGAGTGAGACCACGCCGGTCCAAGCTCGTCAGATTGCGCAGCGAACGAAACTTTCAATAACGACTTGTCGTGACCGCTTCCACGTTGTACGTGTATACGACTTCGGTCATCCGTTGCGTAGTCGATATCGCCAACTCTCGTCTTTCCCTTCCTCTCTCGCAGGACGTCGGTGTACGCTGCTAGCATCTTTGGCAGCGACTACAAGGACGCACAACCGTGAGTTTCCGCAAGTCAGACTAAGGCAAGCTGCCGGCGAAATGGGGCTGCTTTTTCAACGAAACAAATTTACACTCTGATACAATGACAATTATTAACTGACCAAGCGCCTCACCTCTGAAAAACATGGCAACTTGGCGACATTTCTAAGGCAATTTCGCAAACATGCACCGAAATTTTAACCCTATTTGCGGTCGACAGCCTAAATATTGAAATGAATGAAGCGTGTCCGTCAGTACGTAATCATATGCGATGTGCTTCAGCTAAGGTATCAGGAAATGCTAAAAGAGGCAAGTGAGATGTAGTTATATGTGCAACAGAATTTAAACTTAGCCGGCTAAGTAACAACAATCTGCTTATTTGATTTTGGTATGCGCTGCATCGTAATGGGCAACTTGTCTAAGTGCGCTTCGCGCCAGTTTGCATATTTACAAAGCTTTAAAGCTGCGAATTAGTTTAGAAACGACGGTTGACGCAACCCACCAAAACGAAACCAAGGCGCAACCGCATCGTGCGAAGCGAAAACCTCTGCATGCGCGGTGTGAAACACCGGCGTGTATAGAGGGCGAGGACTTACTGAGTCGCCATCTGTCGGAAGCGCCTCCCTTGCGTAGTATGAGGGATCACGCGCTGCGCTCCTCATAAGTTGGCTCACGGCGCTCAGTAAATACACCACGCGGCAGCCCTCCTGAACATTTCTGCAAGTACTCTCAAAACAAAGGGAAGTTTCTTACTGTCTAAATAATAATCCTGGGCAAACTGGAAGCACAGAATTGTTTACAAACTCTATCTGTTTACCGAATACGTACAGTGAACGCCACTGCGGGCGGTCGCCGCGATGGAGTCTCCCGAACCGGCTTCAGACGTGAAAAGTAAGCAAACGCTGAGAGAAAGCTACGAGAAATATGTTCTTATAGTGGGCTGCCTGTATAATCAAATGGATCATAACAGAATGAAGCCTCAATGGAGCGATCGCGCGGGTTCGCAGCGACCGAGTCCGCGTCTGCATGCATGTCCGCGCACAATGTTTCGCTTTCGCTGCGAGCGCGTTTTCGCACTGTGCTGTGAGCTGGCCCCAGAATATGAGCATGTGACAGTACACAAGCAACTGTTGTTGCGTGATTCTATCAGAGCTATTCAGAAATAATTTCGTTATAGAGACTTCGACGCCTATGGCGACTGTGATGTGCCGTCGCGATAATTTAATCTTTTTTTTTTATTTGTTGAACGTTCCAATTATTTCTCAAGTTGCATCGCACCGTATGCTTACCGGTATTCTCAGCGTGCAATTTCCCGCTGCTTCTGTTTCGTAATCCAGTGCGTTAACTTATAACACAAACATGCCCATACGCCATGCTTTCGTTAATGTGCTTTTTACCGCTCCCTTTCCATTCCAGTAAACTTGCCAGTATCTATCATCAGGAAGTTCATAGACCAAAGCGTCATGACATTAGTCGGGCAGCGAGCGAGGGCGAGCGTCTCACTGCGCTTTTACGCGAGTTGTGCCCGAGCATACCCGAGTTGTAGCCGATGGCTGTTTGGCGGCTCTAAGTTTCGCGATGCAGGCTTCACGCAGCTTTTTGTCCTGCGGCTACGTGTGAATAAGGCTGACACCGGGCTTCGTTGCGTGCGTCCGGCACTACGACACCGAGCAGTAGCCTACCATGCTGCACGCCTCCAAAGGCGGCCACTACCTATTATAGTGCTTTCAAATGTTGTCGAGCTGACACCCAAGGCTAGAAAGCCTCACGACTGAATCAGAACCGCAGCGCAGGTGGGACTTTAAACTTTCGGTTGCAGCTCGCTTCGGCGCTTCCGAATACTTCCGGAGCAGCCGACGCGGCCTCTGTGTCCACGTGATCCCTCATGCCCCGTCAAGCCGACGGTGGCGCCAGCTTTTCCAGTGGTGAAGCTCGCCCCCAATACAGCAGAAGCGAGCGCCACACTTGCATGATCAGGCAGGCACTCCAGAGTGAGGAATCGAAAAGAAAAAAAAACGCTTTGGTTGGCAGCGATGATGATGCAACGAGCGTGTTGTATACGTTGCCTGGTCGACGGGTGGTTGCTTCGCGCGTCACAGTCGTGATATTGAAGCTCTCCTTCGGCAAGTCAAATAGGTCGGGCCGTGCCTGCCGCGTCAAAAGCAGCGTCACTGCCGCGCTCCGAGAAATAGGAACAAAACACGTACCTTCTTCAAAGCGCCGCCATGCGCCGCCCGTGCTTTGCCGCGATGCTGCGCATACGTTTCCCGACTGAAAAGTGCATTTTTGTTAATAACTATTGTGGTGGCAATTTTTGCCGTTTCTTAAGTGTTTGGAAACGCGGTTTAAGTTATCCTGATAGAATTACTTGGATATCTCGCGTGCTGTGCATTTTCAGACTTCACAGCCGAGGCTTTTATGCGTACGTTTGTTTCATTGAAAAGGTCTAATTTATTCAGTTACCCTAAAAACCCGGTGGGGGCATTATATAGATAACAAAACGGAGATATATTGTAACTCATTGAAAATAACTACGTCACGGCAAAAACAAAACAAAAGAAAAGAAAGAAGAGGCAGAGAAAGCGCAATACAAGACACCGAAACTAGTACATACTACACCTAACAAAACTGTTAGCAAATACACAACGGCGGAAACATCGCGATATAGATTCGTATACACATTAGTGAATGTAAAACAACTTGGCGAGAATTACAATGACCAAATAGGCTATAAGAGGGCCTGCAGTTTCCAGGTGCTCGGCACTAAGTTCACTGAACCGAAGAGGCGATCTGCGATTTAAAACTACAGGAAAGAAAGATAAAACAGTAACTTCTTTTTTTTTCTTATTCTTAAAGGAGTACTGACACAAAAATTTGAAGTCGAGATAACTTGTGAGATCGATTTAGTTGGTCACACACACACATCGTCTATAATATATCGGCGGCAAATATCGCTTAAAACATATTTAAAATCAATTTTAAAGTTCGTGCGCGCAGCCAACCGCAGAACAGAGCACCTCGCGACATTGACATCAAGCGGGATTGTAAATAGCCAAGAAAACTCTACGTCATGTGGCTACGTCACGAATTTTCGTTGGCTGCCATGCGGCTTACATGTGCTCTTCTCCTCTGTTGCTTGTTCTAGCTGTTGTACTAGTAGTGGGGCGCTCTCCGTGTCGCTGCAACTGCGGTTTTTGTCGTGTCCATCGGGATATTTCCCACACTATCAGCTTGACTGCGCTGTTACAACGTTCAACGCCGATTTGTTGTGTCTTACCATTGGTCGTGGCCGGTGCGAGGGTTTTGTTGAGGTTCGTCCTCGCCATCGCCGGCCGCAATATCTGAGTCGCTAAGTGATTGGCCACGTCTAAAGCGCGAGACACATGGCGCGATTTTCCGTGCGATCTGTCGTACGGCGCGTCGTGTGCGACTTGCCGCATGCGGCGATTCGGGACGCATGGTACGAATGACCGAGCGGCGGCTAGCTCCGCCCAGAACCGGCGCCCCTGCGTGGAGAGAGATAAAACTTTATTGTGTCCTTGACGGGGTTAAGGGGTGGCGGGGGTCGGGAGACTAACCCCCAATCCCCCCCCCCCTTCCTCAGACGGCGGCCAGTTCTTGCTTTCTGGCGGCGTCTTCGGCCATCCGGACGGTCCAGAGCTGTTCCTCTGGGTCCAAGCTGAGCAGCAATGTCTCCCACTGCTCGGCCGTACTAATGATGCGTGTGTTAGTGCGGGAGGTGTTGGTGGGTGAGGCTTTGGGGCATTGCCAAATAATATGATTGAGGTCGGCGCGGGCTTTGCACGCTTTGCAGAGTGGTGAGTATGCATCGGGGTACATGTGGTTGTAAAGCACGGGGTTCGGAAAAGTTCGTGTCTGAAGGAGTCGCCAAGTGGTGGATTGAGACTTAGTGTTTTGTGTGCTGGGGGGTAGCGTAACCGCTCTCTGCGGTAGTGCAGTAGAATTTCTCGGAACGTGACCATTCGGTCCCGCGCGTGACCGCGATGCAGAACAGAGGGCTGGTCGGGATCGGAAGACGCAGGAGAAGGATGATGCGCCCGGTGTGCGAGAGTTCGGAATGATGCGTAACCTCGAACAGAAAGTGAAAGCAACCGTATTTGCACTGCTATCTTGTTTGAAACAAACGATGACAATATAAACACGTCTATGCGAGCACTGTAGACGTGTTTGCGCAAGGCCGCGTTAGAAGTATCGGATCTGCTGACAGCCGCCGATGGCCAGGAGCCGGCAGGCATAGCTCGCTGCACTCTTAAAACGGTTGCACCCTTTGGGGTGTATATTTGTCCCACAACGATAATCGTCATCTGCCTTGCTTGCGTTTCCTTTCTTGAAAACTCGGCGCTCGCTACTTTCCTGTCGAGAATGCTGCGTCACACTGATAACGCGCATGCCGTTCGTGACTGGGAAGTAGCGGGCTCGCAGCGTTAAAGAAAGGAAACGCGGGCAAGACAGATGGCGATTATTGTTGTGGGACAAGATATGCCCCAAAGGGTGTAAATTTTTCTAAGAGTGTGGGCCATCGAATCGGACACTGGTGGCGCTTGTGACACGATCGCTTGCAGCTCGTATAACGAAGCGCCTATGTTAGTCGGCACAACGTGTACACAGTTATGTCACGCTTAAATTGCAGCACATTTGATTTCATTGGCGCCGACAGAAGCGAACGAGCATGCCAGGCGAGCTTGCGATCGCTGGGAGACAATGTAGGCCCAGCTCTCTGGCTGTCTATCCGGGGCTACCGGGGCCGAGGGTCCTTGCGATGCGTCGGCGGCTCGCAATAAAGCGCCTAAATTCGTCAGCACAATCAATGCCTCAACATTTATGTTTCTCTTGAGTGAAAATACGGTTAGTTTTCCCGGTGCCGTTAGTAGCGATGAGTAAACACGCCAGTCGGGCGAGCCGCTTCGTATACATCTAGACGATTGCTGGCGCGTCTGCGCTTACCGCGTCCGAGCAGAAATCACGCCAACGATTTACTATTTAGCACAACGTTTTATAACTCGCACTCTTTCGAGGACACTTTATTCTAGAAGTTATTTCGTGCCAGAAACAGATTGTAGCCGATTTATGTGCTGCCGTGAGCGACGAAAGAGGCCCGCGTTTCGACCAGGGAGAGAAAAAAAATGGCTGTGGCTTAGCTAAGGTTAAGCCCAGGATGCGAAGCATACTAGCCTTTATTTTAGTTGTTGAACCACTGTTTAGCCTGGTGAACTGCTGTTGCTTGGTTATATTTGGTTCGGCTAGACGAAGAAACAACTCATGCGTTACTCTGCTTCGCCTTCAAGAGTGGAACGCGACAGCGTTCCCATCGACCCGCCAAGGGGTGGAAGACAATGGGCTACGGCGCAGCGACTACGCGCCTCGCATTGGACGCGGTGAGCGTCGAGCAACGCAGCGTTCGGCGCGGCAACGAAATGTGCGCCTGAGCAAGCGACGCACTCCTGAGGAGACAGCTCGTTTCTAAGGCAACACCACATTCACTAGAGGCGCTTTTGTACCGCTTTGAAGCATCGTACTCGTGGCTCAGTGGTAGCGTCTCCGTCTCACACTCCGGAGACCCTGGTTCGATTCCCACCCAGCCCATCTTGCAAGAGTTGAGCCAAAGCCACCTAGAAAATCAGTCTCTGTAGCACGCCGCAACCTTCGCTTCTCATTCCAACGAGCAGCTGTCTCCAGGAGGCATCTCACCTCGTGAGTGTCTAGCAGAGGCGAGCGCAGCTGCTTATATACCGCCGCGACGCCGCGAGCGACGGCGCGAGTTGGAGCCCCGTTTCTCCGCTGTCGTGACGTCACGGTGTCACGTGGTATTGAAGGCGACACCGCCGCGCCTGAGGAGCTGGGTTGAGCTCTCGTAATATGCTTCGCATAAAAGAAACAGACATGATCAGAGCGGCGAGGCACCCGCTCGCCAGCCCCGCCCCGCCGGGTCTACCACGTGGCCATGCTGTTCACGCTACCGGTGCTGTCGTACGTCATGGCTTTTTGCGAACACGTGACCACTTTGTTTACATTCCCATTTCTCCCGTCTCGTTGCTCTCTGGAACCGAAACTACGACTGGTCGCTACAAAAAAGGCTGCAAATAATTACCTGTCGCGCTCTGAAGTAAATGAGGTTTCGTGCCGTGATTACTGGTTCATTAACTACTTATTGAAGCAGAAAAAACCACGTGGATTTTTTTTTTGTTTCAGTACTCCTCTAAGCTATTTCTTGCAGTTCTCCTTTTTTTGTCTAATCCAAAGCCTTGTTATTGCTTTATACATTCATCTGCTGCTTTTCTGTTCATTTATGCCTTGTCTCCTAAAACCTTTATTATCGGAAATTTCACATGTTGCCATTTTTGTTTTATTAATTCTAGTCATCATGCACAGGAAGTCCCATTTCAGTTTCTAACTGCGGGCCCTCCTTCTGTGTATACTAATCATGTAATTATCCCCATTTTTGTCTTGAATAAAACTGATTCTGATTCTGATGACACAAGCGAACTGAATTTGAAAGTGTTAGAAGTAGGAAACAAAACCACTAATGTTCATAAGAATGTGCTCTTTACGTGGCTAACAAATTTATCTTAATTGGTAAGACATTCAACATATTCTGAGAGCTCATTCCAGTGTCGGGTACCGAAAAGAAGTGGAGAGTTAAAAAAAAAAGTGGTTAGTTCGCGCATATAATGGCTGCACTTTAAAGAAATGGTCCAGTCTAGGAAAAACGCGATAAGCCGGCGTGATGTAACGGGTGGCGAAGGGTGAACGACAGTGATAAAATTTTTGGAAGAAAGACAGCAGTGCCTGACGCCTGCGATGTATTGTACAAGTGAAGGTAATTTGATCGATGTTTTTATTTCCTTTACGCTAAATGTTCGAGAGTACTTCCTTGCAATGAAACAAGCGACTTTGTTTTGAAGCGATTGTAGCTTGTTGATTAGGTATAATTGATGAGGGTTCCTTATATAGGTGCATACTCTATTTTCGAGCGTGCTAATGTAGCGTAAGCTAGTAGTATTGTATTGGTGTTAGCACAGTGTAGTCTGCGCCTAATGATCCTGAGTGCGCGAGACGCTTCGCTAACCACCTAATCAATATGGCGATTCCACGAAATATCCAATGTCGAATTAATTCCTAAATGTTTTACATTAGGCACCGTTTCAATGAGCATGTTATTTAATGTGTAACGGCATTCGACTAGTAATTCGAGAATAGTAATTGCGGGTGGGGGCATACTACTAAGATTGCTAGTCACACTTACCAACCGCCTGACACGGTAGCTAAACCATCCTGCTCCGGTTAATCTTTGCAGTGATCTCTAGTGGTTCGGTTGACGTAGCACGCCGGTTAAGTTTTTGTTCATTAACTCCGTTTTGTTAAATTTTCCTGTCGTTTTTGCACTGACAATGTTCACAGAGGAAATCGAATTCAGGTTATTGTTGTCGATTTTGTTCTTATCCGCGCTAAAATGTATACCCGACAAATAAGCAACAGTAAAATATGCATGATGTGTTATCGTCGTGCTACCTACTTTTTACTGAAATCACTCGTATTTTTTTCTGATCTATGTTTTTTTCACCACAGGCACGAAATCTACGTTGTCCTTCTGCTTGGATCCTACCAAAGGAAAATAATCGAATCGAGGCCTATGCTGACGGTAAGATGTGTGCGTCACGTCCTCGTGCTCCCAAAACGCTAAAAACAAAGAGAGTTCCGGGCACTCTCTTTGAGGGAGTACTTGCTTGTCCCATATTTCACTCTTTTCGAGAGTAGATCGACCCTCTTTGAGAGAGAGTAGGTCAACTCCTCCTGACAAAATTTTGTTACTCCACCATAGGGGAGTGCTAGTACTCTTCCGCACAGTGCTGATACTCTCCCCACAGGGAGTGCAAGTACTCTTCCACAGAGTGCTAATACTTTCCCCACGGGGGTAATAGTATTCCCCCAGATCGAGGGCTTCTACTCCTCCAAACTGAGCAGTTCTACTCCAAGCCAAGTGTTTCTACTCCCCCGAACAGAGTGCTTGTACTCCTTCAGAGCAGAGTGCTAGTACTCTTCCCACTAGTGGGAAAGCACGATGTAGATCCATGGTCACGTTTTTAGGGATTCGCAATACTTACGTGTGGGCAATATCTGATTCCTTTATAAGCAGCTTCTGCACTTATGCTTGGTGAATGGGATGTAATCTGTAGTCGCCGAGTTGCTCAAATAAACATTTTCTCTCTTAAAAGGTCAAAATCTTTATTGATCAGTCACAAGACAAACTGAATAATAAGTTGAGAAACATACTGACAAACGCATAAAATCAGATTACAATGATGCTCATGAAATTTAGAACACATCTCGCAATAAAAAATCAGTATATTTTCTAAAGTTTCATCAGTATTCCAGTGTAGAAATATCTTTTAAATTCAATTGGCTCCTTCTGTTCAAAAATAAAGTATACAATTGAAAGTTAAACATAGAACAAACGTGTGTAAACTCACAAAGTATTGACACTATGATCAAAGAGAAATATGCGCCACATTACTGGCCAGCAAATGCATTTCTGGCACAAAACGCATGCACCTATATGGCAGAGGTTATCAGATGTGCTGCTAAGCATGGTGCTGGTAACGTAGATAAATTGTACAAGAAACTTTTTTGCGTGCCATATTCTAAGACAGCAGCTTATTTGATAACGTCCTGTACAGCGTATGAATGTTCCTGACTGAGAGTAAAGCGCATTTAGAAATGTGTTGTATATTCTCATGTGAGGCCGCAGGTCTAGCTAGCTTTGCTTATATTGACGCGAAATAAGTTTTCATGTGATGACACGGGACCCTTAAGGCGAGAACGACGAAGTTCGTGGTTGCGCGCACGCTCTCCGAGGACCAGCGTGTGGTAGGAGCCACACGTGCCACAGGCTACAACAACAACACCAACAACGACCAGCCATCGCTAAAGGCAGGCGTTTTTTTGCCAATCTGTCGGTGGTAAACTGTTTTACATGTAATAGGTGGGTGACATTTCTGGTGGACGTGCGGGGTACGGTCGATGTTAAGATCTCCGGAGCATACCCCAAAGCTAAGCCCGGCGAGCTGTTCAGCCGAGATTACCCCTGTGCACGTACGTGCCAGCCGACGTCTCCAGGGACTCCAGCCACAGCACGGTCTGCTACCCGAACGAACTAGAATGACGAACCAACCACCTCCTGCCACTCCTGCAGCATCGCACGTTGTCATCAATCACATCCGGACGCCGAATCTGTTCCACGGAAGCGCTTCAGAGGACGCCGACGACTGGCTTGACCATTTTGACCGGGTTGCCACCCTCAACGACTGGAACCACGAGCGTAAGCTACGCTACGTGTACTTCGCTCTTGGGGATTCCGCGAAAACATGGTTTGAGAACCACGAGGCGACACTGACGTCATGGGAAGAATTTCGTAGATAGTTCCTCAATGCTTTCGCCAGGGCGGACAGGAAGTAGAGGGCGGAGTTCGCGTTGGAGGCAAGAATTCAAGGACCGAATGAGCAAGTGACGGCGTACGTAGAAGGCATGGAACCTTCTATGACTGAAACAAAGAAGGTGCGCCATCTCATGCGCGCCGTCAAAGAGGAAATCTTTGCTGACCTCATTCGAAATCCGCCGACGACACTTGCAGAGTTCCATAACGAAGCCACTACTATGGAAAAGGCCCTTCAACAGCAGGCCAGGCAAAACAACCGCGACGCCATGATTTCAAGGGAGCTCTCTGCCGTTACACTCGGTAACGACGTTGGCGCCTTGCAAGAACTCATCAGGGCTGTCGTCAAGGAGGAACCGCAGAAGATGCAGACGACCACTGCCCCTGTGGGACAACTTTCCATTGCGGAAATGGTGCGCGCCGAGGTCCGACAGGCCGTCCATATTCCTGGACAGTACGAGGCACTACAGCAGGGACCGCACGCCGAAATGAGTTACGCTGAAGCAGTACGCCGTCCGCCACCCTCAAGTGCGTGCAGCATGGTACACCCCACTCAACAAATGGACGTAAGCTTCAGGCCGTCTCGCAGCCCACTGAAACATCACCGAAGCAAGGACTAGGAAGAGCGACGTCTGGCGCACCACAGACTACAAGCCCCTTTGTTTTCATTGTGGCGAAGCAGGACACATCTACAGAATGTGTCCTTATCGTCATGTGGGGCTCCATGGATTCTCGCCGAATTTACCTCGTCCACGACCTGGTGAGCGGCCGCCGGAAATAGAGAGTTTCGTCGCGAATCGTCGCAATGTTGATCAGCGATGGCTGGAGCCCCATTCGTCGTCTCCTGCTCGTTACAGGTCACCATCACCAAGCCAAGCCATTACTCGCGGCGCTCTCAGACACCGCTCGCCTAGCCCGGCGGGTCAGGGAAACTGAGTTCAGCGGCCTTCGGAGGTGAGGCCGCTGACGACGACCGTACGCAAGATCCTCCACTACGACGACAACGATGAAAACAGAACGACGCAGACGTACAGACTGAGTCAAACACCTTACGAGCGGTAGTAACGTCGAACATTCCCGTCACCACAGACGACGAAAAAATAACTGCGTTAATCGACACTGGAGCGGACACCTCAGTTATGAGCATGGACTTTGCCAGCAAGCTGAAGAAAGTTTCTACCGAGTGGACTGGGTCGCAGATTCGCACTGCAGGAGGCCATCTGCTAACCCCGGTAGGAAGATGCACAGCGCGAGTGAGCATTTGTGGGTTTACGTACCTCAGAGATTTCGTTATCCTCCCAAGCTGTTCCAGGGACCTAATTCTGGGAATTGACTTTCTGCAGGCTAGTGGAGCTGTGATTACCTTCCAAAAGTCGCGGGTAACGTTTTCGACGGCGCAGGCCTTAGTAGGGAGCAGCACTGACGACGCGTATGTCAACGCCTCGAGGATTGTCGACGAGAACATCACGGTGCCGTAAGGAGCAGCGTTAGAAGCGTTATATAAAGCGGGTGCCTGAAAAATATCATGTGCAAAAGTTAACACGAGGACATGGTGTAAAACAACATCAAGACAGTCAAGGTCATGGCACTAAAAGAAAGCTTTAGCTCTTAGTCTTCCTACTGTAATGCATGCGAAACATTTAAATCTCTGCACCAGTCAACTGCTAAACTAACTTCAATTTTTAGATTTAAACAAAAAAGAAATAACCGATAGTTCATCCTCGTTCGGCACCAATGTTAAAATACTCCTGCTAATAAATAGAATATTGGTCATTGTAAGATGTCATGGGTCTGTCATTAGTCTGGTGTGTCGCAAACACGACTTGTAACACATCCTAGGCACGTTCCTAGTGTGACCCCCGCACCATCTCTGGTTGTGCCACTGCTTAAGCCATAATTTGAGGATCATATCTGCAAACATGATGCGCAGTAGGGATGAAAATGTGGTCCTCCAGTTCAATGGATATGACTGGATGTGCCTATAAGAAAGGGCAACAAGGCTTGTTATGGCAAGCTTACCCACATTTCAATAATAACAAGAAAGTTCACTGCGGCCTACACTAAGCTTACTAAAAGGCATGAACTTATTTTCATTTATGAGGTGCGCAATGGAGTTCATTCTTGACAGATTGAACTGCTGCTGGAGTTTTAAATCTAGCATTTTAGATTCTTGAAGGCATGTGAAAGTTGCACTTAGACCGCAGTTATTAGTTTATTAGATCAACTCCTTGTTTTGTGTACGACAGACGACTGGTAAACGGAATTAAAGCAACGTTTTATGTTGATACTTTATTTCTCTACTAAAAATATTAAAGCGGTAAACACATTTTGACCTGCCATGCAGTATCAAGATGCAGGCATTACCCTTGTGAACTCCAGAGGAAGGGTGATTTAGCCGTTCATATGACATAACTCTGAAACGCCAACTCATATTAGCTGATGCACAGGCATGTCCAAAACAATAAGCGTATGCAGAGTGCCCCTGCAATTGTAATTCCACACAGCAGCCGTTATATTCGATGCCGATGCATAACTCGCTGCTTGACAATTCACCGAGTTCGTAGACATAAGCACTCTTTCAGATTCGCACCGTGCTCGAAAACCGCAGCAGGAGACAGGCATAAAATCAGACATATAGTCACACCATTTCAATACATGAGCAAAAACAGTTCGGTCTGAGGGCTAAACACTATGACAGCGATTTAGTGCGCGACGGCGACGAGCGACGGCTTCGAGCGACAAAACAGGCCGCCGCATGAACAGATCACTCTGTTCTGGAAATCTAGAAATCGTTGCTCGTCTCCCGGAAGTGCTATGAGCGACTAGCCAATAGCGCGAAGCCGGAACTAGATGTACAGTGCTCACGGAATGAAACGCGACAGGGAACATTTAGTAGAACCCTGCATATGTGCAAAGTACTCAAGAGTACCATGCCATGTCTCTAGGAATCTGGTCACCAAAGGTGACGTGGACTCCGATCTAAGTGTATGCGCCAAAATTACGTCAATGTGTCATGAACTGCAGCCGGTGGAAATGAAAGTATGCGCATTATTTAGGCCTAAATTGACGCGTTTCATTCCGTGAGCACTGAACATCGCTCAAATACTACCGACTGTCGTGCGGAACGAGCAAACGATTGAATTTTTATACGTGCAAGAATAAGAACATACTGCATGACCTTCGGAAATATTTTATGCTACTTTTAACAGTAAGATACATCAACTTAAATTACTAAAGCACGCGTCACGCTAGTTTCGACGCCTGTTTGCAGCCCTCATACCAGCAACACCGGGGAGGCGTCGATCATTATCGTCGCTCGCACGGAGTACGACTTGTAGGCGACGAGCGAACGCGACAGCCATCTCCATCGCATCGCTTGTAGGTGTCGCGCGCAAGACCGCTTATATGAGGTTTATACTTTATTCAGCATAAAACATGGATTCTTCATACGTTTTCAGTAAGTTCAAGACAACGCGCCCAAATGTCATCTTGCAGCATGTAGCTGAATGCCTGCGGCAAAGTTTCTAACTAGCACTGGTGCTGCACGTAACTTCAGTGGTCGCAGGTTACGCATGGCCGAGACACCGTCAAGCGCGCGGCTTATTTATAACGAAAGCATGCCACCAGCAAAATGACGCCTTCTGTTATGTGACTCCTCATTTCAACAGCATTCCGTACACAGTAGACTGCCAAACTGAATAACACAAACTGAACTGAACACACAAAACACACGCTAAGCACGCTCCGCATAGGCTCGGAATCATGGGCTGAACAAACAATTTTAAGAAACCATGGTGAACAAACCGTTTTAGGCGTCCTCTCGCCTCACGTATTATTTAACATACCATGGTTCTTGCAGCGTTTACGATTTTCGGATAGCGGCAAGTGATAAAATCACATGCAGTTATCGCTACGACTGGCTTTTCCAATTGACATCGAGTGACAGCGCGCTTGCCTAGTCCGTTGTCAATCGCTTCGGCTAAGCGCCGCGACGACTTCCTGGCGACAGCATGTCATATATGCAGAATGTGCACCTAAGTTAGAATTCACTTACCGTGGAGTATTTGTTGTTATATCCAACGAATGACGAATGACTGTCGTGTTTTCCCGGCGACGCGAGATGGCTGACACACGATCTCCCTTCGATGGCCTTCGTTGCCGCTCGCTGGACGGATAACCTTTCTCCGGTTCTGTGCTGTTCCGCGATTTTGAGCACGCGCGCGATGGAGCAACTACGAGGAAAAAAGTAGAGCGCTCGCTACGTGTTCCTTTGAACTGTGGCTGCCTGTTCTCTTAGAAGCAAAACGGCGTGTTCTTTGTTCAGCGTGCGTGAGTGATACATCGGCATGTTCGGGGCCAGCCTCCTACAGTTGAAGCAGAAGGTTACGCTACGTTTTGTTCTCTATTGCCGCAAGAGTAGAACGGGCATTCTAGTCTCTGTCTCTGAAGGGCAGAGTGAAAAGCACATTTCACTCTCTCCTTGGTGACGGAGTGAGCAATGCATTTCAGTCCACTCGACATTTTGCGAGAGTAAAAGAACGCTTTGAAGAGTAAATCGGCCGCTTCACTACTGCGATACCCTCCCGTTTTTAGAGTGAAGGAGACGGCCTGCAGCGACGTCTGACGTCTGGACTCGAGCCGACGCACCTAATCGCAGCTCCTATGCCATCTGACATCACTGGATGGCTCCGGAGGGACGGCGGCCGCGCGCTCTGCACAAGGACGTGACGCGCACTGTATGGTACGCAGCGACGCTATACCGTTTTTCTCTTGCACCAACAGAAGACAAAATCGAGAGAAATGGTGCCAATTTACCGTGGCGTGTATGCTACAGGAAGACGGAGTGTAGAAAAATACATGTCCGAAAGAGGAATAATACAAACGTCATCGATCGTATTTAACGTTTTTCGCTCGATCCTGTACAACAGCTATCAACTTAAGGGCAATTCATTTCCTGGCCTAAAGTCCGCGTACTTTGTTCAATATGCAATGAACGCAGAAACGCCGTCACCTGTAAACTTCTCCAAAAATGTGGTTAACTTCCGCTCATCACGTGGTTGCATCGAGAGAAACGTCTGAAACTGTGACAACGAATAACAGAAATAACTCTAGCATCCACAGTACAAAGCAGCATACCGTTGTGTTAAATCCTATGGCTTGCTTATCCGCCATCGATCGAATGCGCAATACACAATCAGCGGCAGTGCTGCGCGAGGGCAGTGAGCGTTTCTTGCTTTGATAATGCGGCTCTTCGGTGAGGATTACAGAAAGGCACCGGCTTCACTTTTACGAGTCAAAACCGCCTGCAGAATACCTCGACCACAACGCCAGATGAGAGGCACTGTTCTAACCCCGTCATCTGATGCGCGCACAAGCCTCCCCAGCCCCTTTGCGAGCCGCAGATCAGGTTTGGCCGCTGCCGTACGTAGTTTTTATGCTTCTTGCGTGAAACCGAACGTGCCATCAGAAATGCGGCCTAAAACACGCCAGAAATTCGCATGAGTATACGACGAGCGCGTCCCTCTCAGGCCACGACGACCACCCGCGAGAGAGGCGGCAACCGCGGTGCCACCACGGCATACGACGGCATTTTCTCTGCAGCATGCTTGCCGTGCGCTCTGCTCCCGGAGCACACACTTCGATGCTGTTGCTCCGGATATGGCAACAACGCCGATTATAGATAGGAATGGCACGCGCGCCAGCTTTGATCGAGGATTTCGACCGACAAAAGATAACGCCGTAAAATACAGACAAACCTCGCAAAGCGTTGTGACGCTATCACACACCAGGTACTAACACCTTTGAAGCAATCGCTGGGCAAATAATCAAGCGAGATGCGATCGTTTCGTTGTAAGCGTTCGAAAGACTCCGCTCACAGTCGAGCTCTTAATATAGCCCACTCTGATTATTCTTGTTCTGTAGCCAGTTTTGCTGTTCTTTTAGTACGCCGAAGGGAGCTGCGCGCTCGTGCCACACGTAGCTTGGCGACAGAAAAGGCAGGCACCGTGGCATCCGCTGCAGCCGGTGCGGTCCGGATTGAACCGGTCGAGTGCCCCGCACCTATACTTTCCGTGCTCAGCACTGCTGGGCTCCCCTGGGGCCACTTTTCGCTCGTTTTCGGAGCCGCTGTCCTTCGTTAGATTCTCGGCCGGTAGCATTGTGGCTGCTTCCACACAAGGAGGCGCGCCCGGAGGTAGGTAGACGATGTAGTACAAGAGATGGGAGGGAGGGGTCTCACGCGCGAGCTGTAACGCAGTGTGAATGTTATACAACGATCTTGGCATAAGGGGAGGCGAATTATGTAACGCAACGTGGCAGTGTGGCATGGGAAAATTATTTTGGGCTTGCCATCTCGGGGATGTTCTTGGGCAGCGGGACCACGCTGTCATTAGGAGAGCTCGGTCTCGTAACTTCCGACTGCATCGCACCTGGAAGACAACAACCGCGCGTCGTTCCCGTTAACAAATGCGCACGCCAGCATATCTGTTCGTATTTTATGCACGCATGTACGCAGATATGTACAATGGCTCATCTGGCACCATCCCTCGGAGGAGGAGCCAACGCCCTGCCAAATTTATTCTGCAAACCACGAGATGCATAAACGTATTGTTTAGGTTAAATGCCTAAATCAATTAAATTATTGGGTTTTACGTGTCATGACCACGATATTATTATGAGGCATGCCGTAGTGGTGTACTCCGTATTAGTTTTTACCACGTCGGGTTCCTTAACGTGCACCCAGCGCAAGGTACGCGGTTGTTTTTGCATTCCGCGCCCTCGGCCTTAGCGGCGCGACACCAAAGCCACATAGCCACCACTACGGGTAGGTTAAAAGCCTGCAGCCAGGCAAACTGTGAGATGCCTAAATCCAAGGAAGCATATCCGAAAAATAACTAACCCTTCCCCTACCGGAAAGTAAGGGTAAGTGAAGCTTGCCCTGCGTGCACTTGGCCTAGCTTGACGGCCCCCTGACGGTTGAGTAACCCACAGGTAACGGTGCCGGATTGCTTCGGCCTTTCACCCCCTCAGCTCGGGATCTTCTCCTCGCTGTCTGATTGCCTGGACTCGGACGGCTCTAAAGGCGCGTTTACAGTCCGGCGTTATCGGCGCGCAGGCGAGCGTCGTTAGACGGCGGGCGCGTCGGAGCACGTTCGCCGTGTACGGCTACGTTGGCGGCGCCAGTGCATCGAACCGTCGGTGGAACTATAGACACTGTTCTCGCCAACGTGACGTAACGTGTGCGCGCGCTCACGCTGTCTCGGACTATATTTAGGCCTTAACGCGGCTAGATCGGCGCGCGGGCGGGTGAGTTCTCACTGCGGCTCGTCGAAGGCTTCCAGTTCATTGGGGGAACGCACAACGCGTGGCCCTCCCATCTGTTTTCCGATAACTAACGGAAACGCAGCTGGCGCAGAGCGCACGATACCCTTTCCTGCCCTTTCCTTCCCCGGCAGAAGCGATGTGGCTTTGATTGGTTGCGCGCGTGGCGTGAGCGTGCGCCTATGCAGCTGGAATCCTTGCTAATGACTGACGCTCCGGCGCGGCGCAGCTGTCAACTCATCAAACCATCTTTTCCCGCAGGTGTTCTAGTTTTGGAGCAACTGGGCTATTGGGTGACCATGTCGCCACCGAAACTGTGAGCCAATACAAGCTTCGCTTGAAAACTGAATCGATACAAGGGTGCGCAGCTGTCGGTGTAATGTTAAAAAAAGATATGGTGTTTTACGCGCCAAAACCACTTTGTGATTAAGAGGCAGGCCGTAGTGGAGGACTCCGGAAATTTCGACCACCTGGGGATCTTTAACGTGCACCTAAATCTAAGTACGCGTATGTTTTCGCATTTCGCCTCCATCGAAATGCGGCCGCCGTGGTCGGGATTTGATCCCGCGACCTCGTGCTCAGCAGCCCACCCCCACAGCCACTGATTAACCACGGCGGCTGGTGTAATGTTCGTTACTGTAGGTGTAAACGAAGGTTGAATCAATGCTGTGCGTTCCACAGAAATGGAGATAAAGACGCATGCAGCGAATCGCGAAAGCCTGCTGCATCGTTGAAATGGTTGCTAGATGCGTCAGTGCTCTGTCTATAGAGTTGTATTATTACCGGCGGAGAGGCTCGGCCTCTGTGCCGACGTGGGGGCGGCCCACTATGCGCTGACGCACGCCCTAAAGGGCCACAATTAAGTTCATCCATCCATCATTTATTATAGGTGCAAGAAAGGTTGGCATCAAGGGTGATGTCCGCTACTCCTTTTCTCTTAGGCAAACAGTACTTGCAAAGAAATTGGCTGGCTAAAACAAACAAATTAAAAGAAAAGAGACAGTACCTAACAAAGATAATCCGGCTAAGAATGTAAATATACGTGGTAATACTTTTAGGCTTACTATAATTTTGAAGTATTGCCTGTTGCAGATAACATAATTCTAGCAGTCTGTTCAATGAGGCGGGGTGGTTCATCTTTAGAATAAAAACAGGAACAGCGCAACACAGGACGAACGAGTGAAGAGCACAGGACAGCAGGCTCTGTCATGTGCTCTTTACTCGCTCGTCCTATGTTGCGCTGTTCCTGTTTTTATTCTAAACATAATTCGAGTCCTTGAGCTCCAAAATCAAAAGGGGGGCTGGCAGATGAGTAACACACGTGGTATAAAGGTTATAAACAGGGATAAGGAACTCAGAAAGGCTGGCCAACGTTTCAATAGGATGACCGATCTTCGTCAAAGGCGGTCTCGTCACCCTCGGCAACAACTAACCTGCCGAGGATGACAAGGCTGCCTTTGACGGAGATAGGTCATCCTATTGAAACGTTAGCCAGCCTTTCTAAGGCACCTCATCCCTGTTTATAACCTTTATAGTCCTTGAGCTGGATTATTCAGAGAAGCAGATGTTACACACACGAAAAATCGAAACACATATTCAACTAATTAAAAAATCACCAATTGACTTATCCATTAATTACTCTACGACACATACTGCAGTTTACTAATTGTAGTCGGTGAGATTGCAAGGCGTACCACTTGGAATGAAGAACCGCATCAGCTATTCCAGAATTACAAACCCCAAGGTGGGTGACGCTGCAAGCACCTCGTCGGCTTCGCACACGGCCGGCAATGGTTTCGCGACAGCAGAGGTGATGCTTGGCATTTCAGCAGCGTTCCGGCACCGCAGGCCAAGCGAGCACAAAGCGAGAGCGCACGTGTGCACCGCAACGAGTGCATAGCCACCAGAAGTTACGCAAGCAACGCAACGTCAGCCATCGGTGCGGATATTGCAGGCGTGCGTAAGGCTTTATTCGAGAGAGCGCTGCTTCCGGGGGCACTTGTAACATTGCGCCCCAGCGTGAACGCCTAACCGGCGTTCACTAATGTTTTGCGGGGCTATATATATGCTAACCCGACGACTTCAGTGTCACCAAATCGCCGTTTGAGTCGGACAAAAAATTATCCTTGGCAGAAAATTGGCTCTAGACAGGAAATAGCGAACAAGTTTCCCAACGTACGACAAGGATAACCTGAAAGCAAGAGGAAAACGCGTCGTACCAGAAGAAACGAAAGACAAAATCGAGGTGCGAAAAATGTCGTTCCAGCCAAAGGCAAGTGTCGCTCGCCTATCAGATCTGATCTCACGGCGCAGGCGAGGCAAATTACGGCAACCGTAGCACGTTAGCACGCCCGGTGCCAGCATGTGACAGCTTATACTCGTTGCCTCTCATTTTTGCCAACGTAGCGAATAAGTGAACGCTGATTTGTCTCTTCTTTTTTAATTCACGGCAGGAATCTGTTATTTCTGTCGACGCCGCAACCGCAGCTGAGCGAACTAACTGCTAACTGCACAAATGAACCACCAGAACGCTTCATCTGATCGGACCTCGCTGCTGGCTTTGTCAACTTGTCTGATAGTGTGTTGACCTGGCTTGTCTCGTTGTATGGTCCGATGTAAGACTAGAAAAGTCAATGCACCTTTGGCGTCCAATATTTATAGTAACATCAAAGCCACAAAGTTCCGCTATGGAAAATCTAAAGCACAACTTTGGAAATGTCAATGCACCTTCCACATGAAAAGTTTATGAGAACTTTATACCCGTAAATTTCGGAACTGACGTCCACGCGCTGCGTAGATTCCGTGGCCTCCGCAAGATGCCGTGTCGAGCCCGTTCACCATGAAAACGTCCTTGAAACTTTGTGCTCGGATGGGGCTGCTTGCGTTGTGGGAATCCCGGTGCATGGGCGCTGCCGCGAAATCCAGCCCAAGTTCGCAAGGTTCGCGCTGAAATGTCTTTTCGAGCGTGGAAAAGACATTCTAGAGAAAATTCAGAATGATTTCCGGCACCGGGCATTGCTTGGGTAGGCGGTGCATGGACAGCACGAAAAACTTTCGGGGGGGGGGGGGCTGAACCCCATAAGCCCCCCCCCCCCCTGACTACGCCCCTACATTTACTTGCCATTGATGCGCGCAGATGAGCACCAGAGACGCTGTCGGTCACCTCCAAACCAATGCTTCCTAGTTGCACAGATGGTTGTAAACAGCGTCACACTATATTCCCTAATATTGGACGGCAACAGATAGAACGAGCCTTTGAACTGGACCGAATAGCTTGAGCACGCATCTGATGCATTTATTCTCTTTGTGCTGATGAGAGATAAGAATGACAGATGCAACCCGAAGAAGTTGCATAGCTATTAGGGGTGGGCGAATATTCCAAGTGGCGAACACGAGTCGAATATTGCTTAGGACGTACTGGTAGGCTAGTTGGTTGATCATGATGGAATATGGCAGCGCACTTAAAAACGTATTCACTAACTCGGGCACAACGCCCGTGTTTCTTCCCGCTGTGTTACGCTCTAAATATAATGAGAGCCTATTCATGTAGTCTTTTACGGCGAAGCTGTTAGCCTCTAGTTGGTCGGGATTTTTCCTGGCGTGCTCGTCCAAAAACAAACTGCAGCTGGAAGGCTTTGTGCTTGAAACAGAACTATGTTTTCTCCTATATTCGAACTACAATCCCATGCTTTCTTGTCTGCAGGTTGTGTGCAAGTCGTACTTTACGAATGTTCTCATGCATTTTATTTTGAGAAGTTAAATTAGTTCAATAACGCGCCTTGCACTAGTCGGATGACCTACAATAATGAGGACTTATGCAGTGCTAACGGTATCGCCATCTAGCAGCCAGTGGCGTAGCCAGAAATTTCGTTCGGGGGGGGGGGGGGGGGGGGGGAGCTGACGTTGCAGCTCGGCCTCCTCCCTTTAGAATTTGTCGAGGGATCAAATACAGGAATAATAACTGCACTGTCATTGCCAAAGATACTGCAAACGAATTCTTGAACGCTACGCGCTGTAAAGACAAGTAACATATGTATTTTTTATTGAAAAAATATACTCGCATCTCCCGAAAATTGTGCCAGAAACAATTTATATCAATGACTCCATGGTTGTCTATTTGATAAGTAAAGTAACTATCACGCCAACTTTAGAATTATATCAGGTCGTAACTAGGCTGGCTTCAGAGGCAACAATTGAAGTGGGAGGCCAGGCACCAAGACAACCAATAGGCAAGCTATTCCAAGTAACAAGGCACCTAATAAAGAAACGACAAAAATAAAAGTGCCGAACTCAAGATATAATATAGAATTCGCGGAACTGTCAAAACTGATCAACAAGGAGAAAATAAGGGATATTCGAAATTATAACGTGAGAAAGACAGAAGAAGCCGTAAATAATGGACGCTACATGAAATCAGTGAGAAGGAAACTTGGCAGAGGACAAATCAAGAAGTATGCACTGAAAGATTAGCAGGGCAATATCGTCAGCAATCTTGAAGGTACAATAAAAGCCGCGGAAGAATTCTACACTGACCTGTACAGTACCCAGAGCCGCCACGATACCTCCATTCGAAGCTGTAATGAACAGGCTGCAGAGACGCCTTCTATATTTAGCGATGACGTCAGAAGGGCCTTGCAACACATGAAACGAAGAAAACTGGCAGGAGAAGATGGAATAACAGTCGATTTAACAATAAAGATGGAATATACATAATGCTTAAAAACTGGCGGCTCTCTATACGAAGTGTCTATCGACTTCAAGGGTCCCAGAGAACTGGAAGAATGCAACCATTATACTAATCCACAAAAAGAGGAGATGTTAAAGAATCGTAAAATTATAGGCCCATTAGTTTACTCCTAGTATTATATAAAGTGTTCACCAAGATAATTTCCAATAGAGTAATGACAACGCTGGACTTTAGTCAACCAAGGCAACAGGCTGGCTTCAGGAAGGAATACGCTACAATGAATCACATCCATGTCGTTAATCAGATAATCGAGAAATCCGCAGAGTACAATCAGCCTCTCCATATGGCTTTCATAAATTACAAACAGGCATTTGAATTAGTAGAGATACCAGCAGTCATAGAGGCACTGCGTAATCAAAGAGTACAGGCCGCTTACGTAAATATCTTTACATATCTACAGAGATTCCATAGCTACCTTAATTCTGCACAAGAAAATAGGAAGGTACCTATAAAGAAAGGACTCAGACAAGGAGAGACATTCTCTCCAGTGCTATTCACTGCGTGCTTGGAAGCTATTCCAAGCACGGAGTTTTATAGCTATTCAAGCTATTAAAATGGGAAGGCTTAGGAGTAAGGTTCACAGGCGGATATCTCAGCAACTTTCGGTTTGCAGATGACACTGGCCCCAATTCGCTCAAACGAGACGAAGGGGAGAAGCGGGCGAGGGGCGTGCCACCTGTCGGGCCAGCGCCTTACATTGCGAGGAGGGGGTCTTCTGTGTTTGCCGCAAGATGTCTTTGCGCGTGCGCCAAGCGCAGAAGAAATGTAGCGGAAACGTACTTCGCTACTCGTTTAACTGCGACCTCTATAATTTACATGCTCATAATTACCTATATGCACCACAGTATAACTTTCTACGGCACGTTTCTAAGACAACACCGCATTCACTAGGAGCGCTTTTGTCACGCTTTGAACCATCGAACTCATGGCTGAGTGGTAGCATCTCCGTCTCACACTCCGGAGACCCTGATTCGATTCCCACCCAGCCCATCTTGCAAGTTGTTTTTATTTATGAATTGCCTTCCAGGATTTTTCGCTCACGGCCAACGCCGCCAACGCCGGCTTTTCTGCGATACGAGCTCCTTAACGCTGTCGCGTTAAAACAGTCACAAAAAACAAAGGACAAGAAGGGGTGTTCACACCTTGTCCTTTGTCTTTTGTGACGGGTTTTTTCCTTCAACTTTGTGCCAACTGGCTCGGATGTCAACCGTTCTGTAATAAAAATAGGTTGGAGAGCATACGACAGACATTGTCGGCTCTAGACTGGACGCTTACAATTATCATTGAAAAGGAAGGTGTACAATCAGTGCATTTTAACGGTGCTGACATATGTGGCAACAACTTTGAGACAAAGCTTGAGAACACGTTAAAAACCGCGCAAACGGTGATGAAACGAAGAATGCTAAGCATAACGTTAAGATACAGAAAGAGCCATTGGATCAGAGAGCAAACGGGTATAGCTGATATTCTAATGGACATTAAGAGAAATAAATGGAGCTGAGCAGGCCATGTAATGCGTACGTTAGAAACCGGTGGACCATTAGGTTTACAGAATGGCTACCAAGAGAAGGGAAGCGCAGTCGAGGACAGTAGAAGACTAGGTAGGGCGATGAAATTAGGAGGCTTGCGGGCACTAGTTGGAATCGATTGGCGCCGGACAGGGATAATTGGAGATCGCAGGGAGAGGCTTTCGTCCTGCAGTGGAGGCAAAAATAGGCTGATGAGGATGATGATGACGAGGATGAGGATGATCTAAGAGAAAGTCACTGTATATAATTGCATCAAACAAGGCAAATAAACATGTTCCACAATCAGATTCGCAGATCGCAGAATCCTAAGGCCCGCCCCCTCCCCTACCTCCACTCCCCCTTATGTATCGTGCGCGACGGAAGATAGCGCGCTTCCTCCCTGCTTTCTCCCTTGCGCACACGAGACTGAGCCACCATCGTCGGTTCAACCATGCCCCCTCCCCTCTCCCCTACGCTTTCATCGCACATCCAGCATACGGCGTGCCGTCACGATGTTATCGCATAGGACTTTATACGGAACATGATGGTGACGGCGACGGCAGGAATGCGCCTGGAGTGCCCTTATAATTGCTATCGCAATAATATAATAATAGTATCCGGCAAATGAAGCGTCCCGTGGCCGATTACTTTCTTCAAAAGAAGAAGGAACAAAATCGAACTTTCACCATGCGACAATTCGCTGCACCGCAACAATGTCTTTCTTTATTTTCTTTTGTGGGGCAAGGGCGCCGAAATGAAATAAACGCGAGGGAAAGCAGAGGGCCTAGAAGGATGAGGATGTACGCTGCACTTACGTGCACGTGCGTGCGCGTGTGACGTACGCCGCTTATGGTGACAGTGCTTGCTTAACGTACGTTGGGAACAGCTTTGTTGTACATCCACTTTCGCAAGGATGGAACGCAGGCGTATTTTCAAGCGAAGCTTGTATTGGCTCACAAGTGGCGTTGTCGTGATCACGCAAAAACCCACCTGTTCCCGGAGCAAAGCAACTGCGGGAAAGGGCAGTTTGATGAGTTGACAGCTGCGCCGGCACCGGAACGTGAGTCATTAGCAAGGATTCCACAACCACTCAGAGCCGTTTGGCTTCAGGCGGGGGAGGCAATGTCCAGGAAGGGGTTTCGCGCACTGCGCCGGCTTTGTTTCGGTTCAGTTCATTCTCGGAAAACTGATCGGACGGCCAAGCGTTGTGCGTTCCCCCGAGGAACTGGCAGCGTTCGACGAGTGGCGGCGAGAACTCGCCCGTGAAAGGGCTCGCCATAAATATAGTCCGACGTAGAGTGAACGCGCGCACACAATTCGCCACGTTAGCGAGAACAGCCTTTTGACGCACCGGTGCCGTCAACGTAACCGTACGCGACCAAGGCGCTCCGACGCACCCGGTGTATAACGACGCTCGCTCGCGCACCGATAACGCCGGACGATAAACGCGCCTTTAGAGCCGCCTGAGCCCAGGCAAACCGACAGCAAGGAGATACCGAGCTGAGGGAGCGGGAGGCCGAAGCTATCCGGCACCGTTACCTGTGGGTTACGTAACCGTAACGAAGGTCAGCTGCACGCCGGACGAGCTTCGCTTTCCCCCATTTTCTCGTAGGGCAAGGGTTCGCAATTTTTTTAATGAGGGTTAGTTATAGTATGTTTAAAACAGATAGTTGGTTCCTGATAATTGTTTTTTGCACTAGTGAGTACAGGCTTTGTACATGATTATACTGAAACAAATCTGCCTGCTGTAACTATGCGTTTGAATGCTCGATATTCGATTCGATATTCGTTACTTACTATTCGTATTCAGAAGGGTTGATATTCGCCCACCTCTAATAGCTATATCATAGCCCAAGTTAATGTGGGTGAGCGCCAAAGAGCAGCAGTAGCAGCAGCAGCAGCAGCAGCAGCAGTAGTAGTAGTAGTAGTGCTAGTAGTAGTGGTAGTGGTAGTAGTAGTAGTAGTAGTAGTAGTAGTAGTAGTAGTAGTAGTAGTAGTAGCAGTAGTAGTAGTCAGGGATATACCTTCCTGGAAAGCTTTCACAGCTGACGCAAGAAGACCACGAGCTTAGTTCCCTTCTGTAGTAGAGCAAAGTATGAGTGGAAAAGCATTGAACAATTCATAAATTGATGTGCGTGCGTGCGTGTGCGTGTGTGTGTGTGTGTGTGTGTGTGTGTGTGTGTGTGTGTGTGTGTGTGTGTGTGTGTGTGTGTGTGTGTGTGTGTGTGTGTGTGTGTGTGTGTGTGTGTGTGTGTGTGTGTGTGTGTGTGTGTGTGTGTGTGTGTGTGTGTGTGTGTGTGTGTGTGTGTGTGTGTGTGTGTGTGTGTGTGTGTGTGTGTGTGTGTGTGTGTGTGTGTGTGTGTGTGTGTGTGTGTGTGTGTGTGTGTGTGTGTGTGTGTGTGTGTTACAAAAAAACTCGAACTATGGCTGTGTTCCAGTACTCGCCGTAGACGGCTAAGCGGACAGTGGCCGCCTCGTTCCAATTCTCACGAAGACGTCAACGTCAAAGTAGACAGCTTCGCAAAGACAGCATCGAAGTCAAAAACAATGCAGGCTACTTTCTTGTTCAAACAATATGACGGCTCAGCAGGACGCTTGATAGCTCAACGGGAAGGTCGTCTGCCCACAATAAAATGGAGACACGCTTTCTTATGCCCTTAATGTAAGTCACATTGTGTTTTTCATAAGTTCGCAGGGACAAAAATTTAAAATACAGAAATAATGTGTGCTTTTCTCTACATTTTCTTGTCTCCGCGAGGGGGTGTCGCGTCGGAGAAGCGTCTTCCGTACTTCTTCCGTACGACTTCCAGATGGCTAGAAAAAACTCTGTCTATAGAAACGCATTCCATTACATAGCACCAAAGCTGTCTCCCCGGCTGTCTCCTCAGCTGTCTACATAGACTGTCTCCGATGATGGCCAGAATTTGAACGTGCCCTATATTTCCCGAACTCCTTTTCAGCACTGTGTTTCAACTTGAGTTATTGTGCGCTGCAGTGCTAGCGCCCACGTTTCTGTGAAAGTTTGGAGACTTACCGATGTGATAATCCTCAATTGTAATAACACCTTCCTGCTTATTCTGTAACGGGTATGATGTTTGACCATTTTTATCTTTAAAGCAAACTTATTTACGCACAGCCTGCCAGCATCTGCCTTGGTACATTGGCCTTGATAAGTTGTCTCGTTAGAAGCTTCTTGTCCCCGTTTCCTGCATTTCTTTTGCATAAAATGCGAAATTAAATATGAAAGAAATGAATGAATTGTTTCGTATACATCGCCAACAGCGCCATCGTCATTGAATGGTTAGAAAGTGACAGCGGTACCAAAAGTCACGGCAAATACCTCAACGCAGCGCACCCTCCCGCAGGGCGACACCCTCTTCTCGTACCTGGAGGGCCACATCGGCATGTGGCTCGGCCTGACGCTCTCCTCGGGGGCCGGGCTGGCGGCCGGACTGTACCGGACGGCGGCCCGCCTGCTGCGTACGCTCGCCCCTGCAGCTCGGCGGCGCGCTTAGGCGCAGGCTGCGCCCGCAGGGGCACGGAGTTCGCCTTGGGAATCGCGCTGCCTGCCACGCAACCTCTTTTTTTTAATATACGCTTGAAAAAAAAAGTAATACACAAAGAGCGCGCGGTGAATTAATAGTCACTACTAGACTTATTTTCCGCTTCAACTGCGCACGATGTCACGTAGTTGGCATGTGACTTAAGCTTCAAATTCAAATCATTTGTGACGCTTTGCTGTCATAACTAAGAGATATAACGCTATAATACGACAGGCTTTCTTTTCTCTTTCTGTAGTTTCACTTAACAGCCCACTATGTTCACTGCTTGTGCACTGTTACTGTGAGTATTGAACTGATGATTTTTACAAAAATGTTCATAGCAAATGCTAGCTTGCGACCTCAGATTTTTTGGAAAGCCTGTGCATCACACTTCATGCCATTTCACATATTACAGTGCCTGGTTCCAAGTCAGACCTAGAAGCAAGCATATTAAATAAAGCATGTTACACACTTGCCAAAGTACATATGAACAACATTCACATAGCAGTCTACTTATAATGCCTTGGCTTGCAGCGACCACTTTAGCAATGATATCACCGTCCCAAAACATCCAACAAGGACCGGCAACTGCAAAACGAACCCTACAACATAGCTCTGCGCCGAGATGACGTATCTCGGATGTCACTTTAGACCCGCTAGGCTTCAATGAAAACATAAGTGTAGAAACAAAAAATGCTGCATTTCACTACGCCAGTTTTTAATTGTCGATGGCATTCCCGCATTAAACCATTTGTTTGTCTTTAAGCCATTGTCGTTTGTTTCCTTCTTTTTTTAAACATGAATCGGCATCAAGTCGGAAAAAAACCAAGCACCGGCGTCACTTGACAAGGGCACCGTGCTTGCTAGCTGCTCTACAGTAAAGCGAAGATCCGAAGGTAATAAAACCGAAGGCAGATTCGGAGCAATTGAAACGCCCCAAACGTGCGACACTTACATTGCGTCATGTACTGACAAGTCACGAAAATATCACGACCTCCTCGGTATGTAGTCGGGTTAGCCTCCTTACCTTTCGTATCCGATTTCTCCCATCCGAACGTCCGAAAAGTAAGGTTAATATTCTTGCGTTCGTACCTTCACAACAATGCGGGGGAAAAAAGGACATACTGCTCCAGTGTTCAGGAGCTTCATCATGAATACACATTTAGCATTTATTTGGTCTCAGTGCGAGTACTAAATGCCAGCTGTAACGACATTTCGGACAAAGTAAAAAGCGTACTTTCATATGGTGCAAACATAAAGAAGCCTCCGCGCCAAATTTGACGTTTGAAATACGAGCGGAAGCGTCACGAGAAGCTCGCAAAAAATTGCTGTTTTTTATACCAAGACTGAAAACTAAAAAAACGTCATTGCCGCTTGCTGGAAATGACGCATGACCTAGATCGCACGGCTCCTGCATGACCTCCGAGATAAAGCGCCGGCACCCTCGGCGTGTTGAAAAATCTCGGAGGCGACTTCCTGGGACTCGTATCATAGCGACAACCACCATGAAATTGCAAGGGTCGTCTGCTTAGGTGTTGTTTTAAAGGCGGTTAGTAAACTATGCAATTACCAGGCCTGCGGCTTTGCCAAGGTTGCTTTAGTGATATTGTACTTTCTCTCTCTCTCTCTCTCTCTCTCTATATATATATATATATATATATATATATATATATATATATATATATATATATGTGTGTGTGTGTGTGTGTGTGTGTGTGTGTGTGTGTGTGTGTGTGTGTGTGTGTGTGTGTGTGTGTGTGTGTATGTATGTATGAGGCAAAGAGGGATTCTTCAGGCTACCTTTCAAACGTAAAGAACTTGAGTGGTGCTACAAGGTAAACTGAACAAGTATTTAATTTCGACAGTTTCGATCGGTGGACCGATCTTCATCAGGGTTTACAAAACAAAACAAAAAAAACCTGATGAAGATCGGTCCACCGATCGAAACTGTCGAAATTAAATACTTGTTCTGTTTACCTTGTAGCACCACTCAAGTTCTATATGTATGTATATATATATCAAGTTGTCCAGCGCTGTTTATTCCAAGAAAAGCAACGCCCCAGCTCATGTGCGAATAAGTAGAAGAACAGGGAAGATGATGATGGCTATGTACAAATGAAACCGACGAAGTACGTTAATAGTACTTACACTAACTCCCCCCGTTATGGAAGCGGCCAGCCTGGCCGCAGATTAGAGATTATCTAAAAGGGGAGTGAAGGGCTCCATCCGCGAGACGTGAACGATTTCGGCATTCCGGCGGCGCCGGTCAGTGACGGAGTGTACTGGGCGGACGAGATAGTTCACTGCAGATGTTTGCTGCACAACGGTGTATGGGCCAATGTAGCGTGGAAAGAACTTCTCACAGAGGCGTGGGGTGTGGACTGGAGTCCAAAGCAGGACTTGGTCTCCAGGGTGAAAATGTAGGTCACGGCGTTTGTTGTCGCAGTGACGCTTGCGCTCAGCTTGGGTAGCTTCTGTGCTTTGCCGGGCGATTTGACGGCAATGCGCAACTCGGGCAGCAAAATCTTCTGGAAGCGACGCGTTAGGCGAATAAGGTGCTCAAAAAAATTCTCTGTCGAATATGGTGGAAGGAGATCGTTCATACGAGACGACAGACGACAGCTCATACAGACGAGCAAGGACACGAATGCTGGGGCCTCTTGTTCGTTTCGATGTTAAATATCCCCTCCGTCATACAGCCCCAGGACAAACATCGGAAATATTGGCAGTTTTGGAGAGATATCGCAACCCTTTCGGTAACTCCGGATTAGAGGAGCAACATACACAGTGCCCAGCGACATTCAAACCGATCGCACTGACGTAATGTCGTTTAGCGCACGGCGCGACGCACCGTATCTCGTCTCACGAAGATCGTCACCTGCTCTCGACCTTCGCGCGACGAGTGGCGGCGACTGCCGGTCACGTGTGCAGGCCGCATGCGACATTGGGCGCGCGCCGGCGGCCTTGCCGCTGTTCTCATGCATGCCTCGCCGGAGGCAAAAATACCGGATGCGAAGGAGAGGTTTCGGGAGAGGTCAGAAGCACGTCTAATGTCGGCGTCAAGCACCTGCACACGACACGTGTACACGGTGCTAATGCGCGCGTCATTCAGCGATAAGCTGCGCCGCAGCGGGAATCACTTTTCGTAAAAGGAAAAAAAAAATCCTGTAGGTTTAACGCACGTGGATAGCGCGGAATCCGTGGATAGCGATGCTTCAGTCAGCTGGTGTACATACACTAAATCCTGTACACCTAACGACGACGCGTGCAATTGCGTTTGCTTTCATCCTATGCTGTGCGCAAGCTCATGAAATGTTTATATTCGTGCAGTTTTGGTGTTTATGCACTACACCGCTCACGAGATATGCTGCAACGTGTTGGCTCAGAGTAGCGCAATGTTTTGCCGCCCCCACCGCGGGTAATTCTACTTCTTGAGCTTATTCTGAAGAGTGGACATTATGTGCGCGAGAAATTGAAACGCATATAGACTAATTGCTAAAATTTCACAAATTATATTCAACTAATTACTTAGCGGCACATACTGAAATTTACGGAATGTAGCCGGTGTGTTTGCCAGTCATATTCACTTGGAACAAATTCTGAAGACGACACCGGCTTCGCTGCAGCCATTCCTAAAGTGTGCGACGAAATGCATTGATGATACAACTATTTTTGAGCCTCAATATGTACAAAGGCATTTTGTTAAAGAAGTAAGTGAAACAAGAGGGAATTATCACAGCAGGTTTCACAGCACTTATTTCAATACTAATGCTAGTTTCAAAGTTCGTTCCAAGTGGATGTGCTATGTGAAATCAGTGACTTCAAAGTCGTATATTGTACTAGGACTAAAGTAATTACTTAGAAAGTTGATTAGCGCAATCTTTTAGTCGAATATGAAGCTTGATTTCTTGTGCAAGTAATGCTCACCTCTTCGAGTAACTCAGCTAAGATCGCGTCTGCTATATTCGACAGGTGATTTTTTTTTAATTCTCTCAGCGTTAAAAAAAAAACGCACAGTGTAAAGTTGCACAAGAATTGAACGAAAATTCCCACTGAGACAGAGAATACCCTCAGACACACATCAATGAATGCCCCATATTTCTAAATCTGGATTTAAAAAAAACATGCAGTGGTCAATTATTTAATACGACGTGTCTGGGCCAGTAAAGGATGCGTAGCTTTGAAATACTGGTTTCAACCAGAAAAAAACCTACGGTTGACCAGTACACCCGAATGGGCTACATAAAAATTTCGCTTGGACTGGCTGTATTCGCAATTATTCCATGCTGTCTTTACGACCAAGCTCCCAGTCGCCAACCAAACGAACCAGAACTGAGAAGGGTGCATTGGTTTGGTCCTACTTCACTAGAAACAGCGGCAGGCACAGCGCGCGCTCAGGAGAGGAGCACTGAATCTTGCGGCTGATAGTGTAACCATGTTTTGGCCTTCGCAATAAAGACCGGGAAGTGTCACGTGCAGCGCCGCGCACAGCCGTCACACCGCAAACATTCCAAACGCGACAACGTGCATTCCGCGCTGTAAAGAGTGGCGGGCGATAAACGGGAAGAGAGATGAAAAGGCACCGCGAGGAAATCTATCGTTTAAAGCACTTTAAGCAGGGTTAGCATATTATGCGAACATGCTGGAAACGTGAGTGGTGCGAGAATCTTGGATCGGGCATTGGAAACAGAGCACTTTGGCGTACGTTCCGGTCAATGGAACGCGGTCATAAGCAACTTGACCCTGCAGCGAGCGTTAGGTTAGCGATGCAGAGTTCGCCACATCAATTTGCAGAACACGCTGCTAGAGCGTTTTTCCCGAAATACGATCAAGCGTCACCTATAAACTGCCCCAAAATTGATGAGTCTGACACAACCTCCAAATCCGATATCTCCAGCCCTTTCAGCATGGCCGAACTAATAGCGGCGATTGAAACTTCGAAGCAACGAACAACACCTGGTCCCGATGGTGTTCCTTATGAGGTTTTCAAGAACATGGAAGGAGCAGCTCTCGACGCACTTCTTCAGGCTATTAATAAAGAATGGGAGACTGCAAGCGTTCCACCTGATTGGAAGCATTCAATTGTTGTCGCGATTCCGAAATCAGGAAAGTCTCCAAATAACCTGCAGTCTTTACGCCCAATTTCACTAACCTCAATTGTCTGTAAACTCGCTGAAACGATGCTGGCCACACGAGTTTCCTGGTGGCTTGAACGCCACGATAAATATCATCCTGCTCAAATTGGATTCCGTTCTTACTTGGGAACTGAAGACGGACTTTCTATGTTATCAGACGATGTTTTACAGGTTTCTCCACACAGTCACGCTGTGCGCACGGTAGTAGCAACAGACATAACGAAAGCTTATGACAATATAGACCATGAAATCATTATATCCAACCTCATAAACCTGGGACTTCCACCGCGGGCGATAAGATTCATCTACTCATTCCTTCAGAATCGCACATTTACGATTAGAGTAGATGGAAGGCAAGAAGGATACTTCACATCGAACAGAGGAGTCCCACAAGGTTCGGTTTTGGCTCCTCTTCTCTTCAACGTTGCTCTAATACCTCTGCCTGGCAACTACATCGGATTCCAGATGTGAGGTTCTTAATCTATGCGGATGACGTCACTTTGTGGTCCGTGCATAAAGATATATCTAGACAAACTCAACAGCTTCAAGAAGCCCTTGATGTGCTGAACAACTACGCTCGGAAAGCAGGGTTGGACATTTCCGCCCTAAAATCAAGCTATGTTGTGGTGGCCAACAAGAAAGGACGCACAAGAATCACGCAGCACCCCTTTACATTTAGACTCGGCGCAGTGACAATCCCTGAGGCTTCTGAGGTCCGCATACTGGGTCTCGATAGTCACCACTTCGGCAGTGGCGCACACTGGCTCCGTAAAACCAGACAGAGTTCGACAAAAACACTTCACCTTATTCGTCGCATTGCAGCAAAAGCAGCTGGAGCTCGTACTGACGTAGCTCGGCGGTTTGTGCGTGCAGTCTTGCAGCCAGGAATTTTATATCAAGCTCAATTTCAACGGCTGACTTTGGCACAGCTGGCACAGTTGGAGACAATTAATCGCGATGCTATGCGCACAATCACAGCACTGCCCCGCATCACTCCGGTACCAACCTTACAGGAACATGCCCAGCTCAACACAATTGCAGAGCTAATTTTGCAACGTGAAAAAGCACGTGAAATAAAAAAGCAACTTATTCCGGCTGTCGCTGCGTTGCATGCTCATTTTCACCGCGGCTCTCGGATTGACAACCAGCCCTATCCAATGCCTCCCTGGGAATTCACCAGCATCACAACTAATAAGCCAACGAAGTTACGACGCAACGATACAACAGGTATTATTGACGAACACAATATCGTTGATGCATCATGCGTTAACACCTGCAAAGTCTATACGGATGCTGCCATTCTACCAGACGGCGGAAGGACATCATTCCTGAGTACTACGCATAATTTCATCAGCGGCCACCAGCGCTGTTTATCTACGGAAGCCAGCGCTCTAGTAAAGGAACTTCAAGCCATTCACGACGCTGTGCAAGATGCGACATCTAAGCTGCCTACCATCCAGCAACTAGATATCTTCACTGATTCTTCAACGGCTATTCAGGAACTCAAGAAGGTTGATAAGGCGATGGAAATCTGCGAGACAATACACACTATGAATAGCAAGACAGCTACTTGCGTCAAGGTACACTGGATTCAAGGCCATTCAGCAAACCCTCACAACATCGCTGCTGACCAGCAGGCACACTGCCCTCCTGATCCTGATCTTCCGCCCATTCCCCTCCCACCTCAACTCCTTAACTCGCTCCGAGCCCGTAAAAATTTCTCCGGCAGGACACACGCGCTCTTATCCCACCGTGTGTCTGCTCCCTCCCCCTTCACCTTACTAGGGCGGAGGAAGTTGTGCTTAGGAGGCTTCGGGCCGGGGTGGCCCTTACACCGGTTGTTACCTCAAGGTGAAACTGGTCGCATTTACCACTGGGTGCTACGTGTCCATACTGCTCCGTTCCTGTGATGGAAGCAGATGCATACCACCTAATCTGGACATGTACTGGTTTAAAATCGGAACGCTCGCGTGTCCTACTGCAAGCCGGCCTCCGCTACAGTGTGACAACCAGCTATGACCGCTGGATACATGACAACAGATTCCACAAAACATTGCTTCAATTCATACACAACACAGGCCTCACAGCACACATATAATACACATATACGCATCAAGAATTATGCCTTAAGGGCAAGTCTTTATCGCAATAAAAAAAAATGCTGGAAACTTTCCGGGAACATTTGCCGGTTAAACGTGCTAAGCGTACGCGCTCGGTAAAGAGCCCCGCGCGTCAGTGAAGAGTCGTCTTCGCCTCCTGGCACGACCGAGATGTCACCAGACAGCGCTCCTCGCTCTTTCGCCCCACGGCTGACATTAGGGGCCATACTGTACTTACAACTGGCACCTTCTGTAACTAGCGAGGAATTTGGGAGGGCTTTGCAGACATGTTCCGGAGAAAAGCGGCAGGACAAAATCGAGTAACAGTCAATGTATTCATAGATGGAGGGGATATTATGCTTATAGGGATTGCGGCCCTTTATACACAATGCCTCACAACTTCAAGTGTACCACAGAGCAGAAACAATCACAACATCATACTAATCGAGAGGAAAGGAGACGTAAAATAATTCAAGAATTATAGGCCCATTAGCTTGCTTTCAGTATTGTATAGTATATTCACCAAGATAATTTCTAATAGAATTAGTGCAACACTTGACTTCAATCAAGCAAGAGAAGAGGCTGGCTTCAGGAAGAGATGTTCTACAATGGATCACACCCATGTCATCAATCAGGTAATTGAGAAATCTGCAGAGTACAATCAACCTCTCTAAATGGCTTTTATAGATCATGAAAACCCATTTGATTCATTAGAGATACCAACAGTCATAGATACATTACATAATCAAGAAGTACAGGAGGCATACCTGAATATTTTGTCAAATATCCACAAATATCCACAAATATCCCACCACTACATTTGTTCTCATCAAGAAAAGCAGAAAGTTGCCTATTCAGAAAAAGATCTGGCAAGGAGAAGCAATCTATTCAATGCCTACGCAGAGCATGCCTAGAAGTACTCAAGCTATTAGACTGGGAAGGCTTAGGAGTGAGGATCAACGGCGAATATATCGGTTTGCAGGTCACATTGTCCTGTTCAGCAACACCGGGGATGAATTGTAACAAATGTTTAAGGACTTTAACTGAAAAATTGTAAGAGTAGGATTGAAGATTAACAATCTTTAGAACTTGTCTAAGTTAGCACTTTACATTAAAGCTAGATCTTAATCCACCTTGCTCTAATTTGTACTAACCTTAACCCACCTCAATCCGATTTTGGGAGTGCAGCCATGGCGCCCGTCCGACGCAGTGCGAGCCGCAGCAGGTGCAGCACCGGGAACGTGACGTAATCACTTGGTCACGTGGGTTTTCTTCATCGGATGTAAACGCCGTACGCACGCCGGATTTTCCGCTTCACGGGGCATATAAGGCTTTCGACTTAATATGGAGATAGAGAGAACAACCTTATTATGTTCCCAGCATGGGGCCAAGGGAAGGGAGTAAGGTGGGAGTTCCTCTTCTGTCTTTTTCCTCCTTTAGCCAGCAGCCAGGAGTACTTGGACCAAGGCGGCGTCTTCAGCTTTAACATGGAGAATGTAAAGTTGATGTTCATTCAAATGCTTGCCAAGGGAGCAAGAATTCATGATCACCAGTAAGCCTCTAAAGTATGTGTAATAGTACGTTTATCTAGGTGACTTACAGGGGACCGCGATCATGAAAAGGAATAAAAATGGGTTGGAACGCATGCAGAAGGCACTGAAAAATTCTGACTGGCAGCTTAACACTGTCGTTAAAAAGAAAAGTGGACAATCATTGCATTCTGCCGGTGCTAACATATGGAGCAGAAACTTGAAGATTGGCAAAGAAGCTTGAGAACAGGTTAACGACCGCGCAAAGAGCGATGGAACGATTAAGAGTGACAGGAAGAGAGCGGTGTGGAGCAGAGCGCAAACGGGGATAACCGATATTCTAGTTGACATTAAGAGAAAAAATCGGAACTAGGCAGGCCATGTAATGCGTAGGGTGGATAACTGTTGGACCATTAGGACTACAGAATGGGTACCAAGAGAAGGGAAGTGAATTTTGAGGATGGCAGAAAATTAGGTGGCATGATGAAATTAGGGGACTCGCAGGCACTAGTTAGGATCGGTTGGCGCAGGACAGGCTAACTGGAGATCGCACGGAGAGGACTTAGTATTGCGGCGGACATAAAACATTAGGCAGACAATGATGGTGGCGATGTTTGCAACACTCTGCAGACGCCTAGGAATAGAGAGATGAAGAAAATGGAAAGGCAGAGAGGTTAACCAAGGCCGTGCATAGTTTGCTACCTTACACTTGGGAAAGGGAAATATTAAAGTAAGAATTAAAGAAAGGAAACATAATAAAGATGGAGTCAGCGTCAACACACACGCAGGGAAATGTTCTCTGAAAACCACAGACCTTAGCACAGCCCAGTGGCGCCTTTAAAAATGGCAACAGGGCTTTTGTGATCTTGTGCATGCGCGAGTGCTTGTAGGCCACGGTCCCGGGATCTTAAATTTTTTATTTCGACAGCAGTTTATCAACCAAGCAGTGGGGGCTAGCTGGCAGAGCGCATTGTTGTGCGTTGAAGGATGGGCATTGGTACAATGTGGGTGCTGTGTGCTGTCTCATGACATCCGCGAAAATTGCATTTGACGCGATTGGTCATTCTGATGAGGATTTTTTTTCTTTACAAATACTGCAATCCCGTTACGGGATTTTTGCAGGATGGGGATACATGTTTATGAGATGATTAAAAGGGCAAACAAGAGAAAAATTACATGTAATAGTAAAAAGACAATACAGATATCCTGAAATAAAAGATACACTTCGAATACAACTGAATCAATGCATCTACTTCAAGTGCAAATTTAACAGAGCGAAAAATAAGAAAATTACACAATATGGGACATAAACAAATTCAGAGATGGCTGCAACACCACATCGTTGGACATCTGATTCCATTCAGTTACGACCCTAGGAAATAATGAGCATTTAAAGCAATTTTTGCGGCTAGTGAAGGGGTAATTGTTAGTGCATGCCGTTGCCTTGCAGCATAACCTGTTCAAAAGGAAACAATCTGAGAAATATCTGCGCTGTAGTATCGCTTAATGAGCTGAAACAAAAATTTTAATCTGAGAACACGATTCCTTTGGGTTAGAGTTGGCAGATTGGCTCTACTTAGCAAGGCTGTCATCGACGTGCGCCCAAAGCTGTTATATATATAACGAACCGCCCGCTTTTGAATACCTTCTACTTTATTAATATCTTTTTAGTGAAAAGATACCATATTATAGATCCGTAATCTAAAAGCGGCAGCACAATTGCGTTAAATGCAAGAAGGCGAACATCAGGTGCTGTCAGTCTCAAGGCCCTCCTGAGTAAGAAAAGCCTTTGATTGGCGGAATTGCATACAGTGTTCATGAGTTTGTTCCTTCTAAAATCTTTAGAAATCCAAATACCAAGATATTTTATGTGCTGAACCTCAGATAGCAAGACATTACATGCCGAGTACTGGAAGTGCAGATTTCTAAGATTTGCGCGAAATTTTCATAAATACAGTTTTGTCAAAATTGATAGCCATTTGCCAGTCACTACACCATTTTACAACTTTTTCAAATGCTTCATTTAGTCGTAGTTGGTCACTGACGCTATCTATTTCTGAATACATTACACAATCATCCGCATATAATCTAATTTTCACGGGAATGTCATTAACGATATCATTGATAAATACTAAAAACAACAGTGGTGCGAGCACCGAACCCTGTGGAACACCAGACTCAACGGGAAGCCTCCGAGAGGCATGGTTCTTGAATGAAACATATTGATATCGGTTTGAAAGATATGCAGAAAGCCAAGTAGCAATTTTGGCATTACCCAGAGTAACATCAAGATTGTGGAATAGCTTTTTGTGGGAAACCTTGTCAAAGGCTTTCGCAAAGTCCATGAAGATTGCATCAACCTGCTTACCTGAATTTATTGCCTTAGCGAAATCGTGTACAGTAGTTACTAATTGTGTGCATGTAGAGAAACCCTTTCTGAAGCCATGCTGATGGCATGATAATATTTCCTTCTTTGAAAGGAACTCAGTAAGATGTTTATGTATTATATGCTCCAGATGTTTGCATGATGTTGAAATCAAAGAAATAGGACGGTAGTTCAAGACGTGCTGCTTATTACCATTTTTGAAGATAGGTTTCACTGCTGCCGCTCTCCAGTCGGTTGGAATCTCGCCTTCATTTAGTGATTTAGAAAAGAGCACACTCAGATATTTAGAGACCCATGGCGCATAACGCTTTAAGAATTCATTTGGCAAACCATCAGGACCGGGTGATTTCTTAATATCAAGGTTAAGGAGCATGTTAAGTATTCCATTCTCATTAATAGTAACGTCAGACATAGGGGGGTATGAAGCATGAAAGTATGGAAATGAACCATTGTCTTGCGTAAACACAGATCTAAAATGTAAAGTAAATGGATCTGCTATTACTACACTATCATTACTCAAAACACCATTTACGACGAAATCATCATTAGTTTGCTTACTGGGAGAAATTAGCGTCCAGAACTTTTCAGGAGATGTTGAAATAAATTTAGGAAGTTTCTCCTTAAAGTAGCGTTGCTTATATGAAGAAACTTTTATTTTTAGCTCAGAGGACAGTTCGGAAATTTTAGCAAGCAAAGCGTCCAAGTCTGTTGCGGTACCTTTTTTTTTGTCCTCAGGCGCTTTAATCGTCTTTTTAATTGCAATGTGTCTCGTGAAATCCAAGGAGATTTGCCTTCCCTTTTCTTTAGCATGCAAGGGACAAAGCGTTTGATGCAATCATTTAAAAGATCTTTAAATTGATTGCACAGTGTATGAATGTCTGCGCTACTGCCTTGGAATGAGTCAAAACAAAACGAAAGCATATCCAGTATGGCGACATCATCGGCGCGCGAGAACTTGAGCACGGAAGTGACATCAACAGATTTTTTCACAGAGACGCCCGAAAGGGTCAACAACATAGCAGGGTGATCGGAAATTCCAGGCAGTACTTCGCATTTTGCTTGCCCCGTAAGAGATCCACTTAAGAAAAACAGATCAAGGATGGAGCAGCAGTTACCTTGTATTCTAGTGAAACAGTCAACTACTTGCCATAGATCAAAAGAAAAAAATCATATCAAACAACCCTTCTTGTAGCCTGTCATTAGAAGCGTTTAGTGTGAAGGTTGACCAATCCACGTTTGGCATATTGAAGACTCCGCCTGGAATTAATCGATCACCAGGCATCACATGAGCAATCAGGTAACTTTGCAAATGAGCACTGAAATCAGGAGAGGAATTAGGTGGCCGTTGAAGTGCTCCCAATACATATCTAATTGCGCCATGATAAGCTTTACAGAATATGCCCTCAATGTTCGGTATATCTGGCATGCTCAAAATATTAAAACGCTCCTTGAACAGCAAAGCCCCACCCCCACCTTTGCTCCCTCGATCTTTCCCTGTGCACATTGTACCCACGAGGAACAAATTCGTTATCTTTGATAGCATCATTTAACCATGTTTCCGTGAGAATAATTTTTTCAGGGTTATGGGTCACCAATATTCCTTCAAGTTCTGCGACTTTGTTAACCACACTCCGGCAGTTCACGTTAAGTATATTAAGCTCCTGAGGCTTTTGTACGAAACGTCAATTTTGATTTTTATTTTGTTGAACACGTGTACCTTTCTTTTCGTCCCAGCCAAATATTACGCCGTCTATGCTCAGTTTATTGTGTACAAGTTTGACTTTCGAGCCATTATTTCTTTCTAGAGTAGAACTGTTCCAAAGTTTCTTTCTAATTTCTCGAACTCTACGTAAGAAATCTTGCGATATTCAAACAGCTGTACCCTTCAATTTGTATGCACCCTTCAAAATTGACATTTTTTCCCGATAATCGAGAAACCCAAGCATGACCGGTCGTGTATGGACAGCATTTCTGTTTCCAGTCTTATGACATTTTTCTATATTCGCCACAGAGATACCAAGTTTGCTGTGAAATAAATCTTTTACTGTCGCTTCAAGATTTGAGAAGATTCTTTGCTTGGTTGGTCAAGACCGTAAATGACTAAGTTGTTTCTTCGATTACGATTTTCTAGGTCATCTAGTTTTTCAACAATGGAGGCTAGATCTGTTCTAACCGTAGACATCGCAGTCTCCATATCCTCTACCCACTTAGTAACTACACTTAGGTTCCTCAGTTGGCGCTCTAGACCATCAACACGATCGGTTAATGAACTGACTTGCTTGCCGATCTCTTTCTGAGACGCCTGTACATCTTGTATAGCTGTTTTCAATTAATTTTGACCGGCAAGAAGTTCCATCAATATTTCCCTACCGGTAGGGCCAGCGTTGACCTCAATGTCGCCACAAAGCAAAAGATTTACCGGAATATTTTTAAGTCGAGCAAGAAGGCATTCAAGACACAGTGGGCAAGGCAGCAGCAGTAAAAACCTATTATCGCTACGATAGCAGGCCGTCGGCAAATATCTACTGACCTGGAATACGTAGAAAAAAGTGCTCCTGAGCATGTTGCCCATTTCGCTGCTGTGTTGCCCACTGGAGTAGCACGGTGCGGGCTTCACTTTTAAGTCCTCCTGCAGGGTCACGTGAGTCGACGGCATCCATGGCTGATCCCGTGTGTATACTGTGATGCCAGGGCTCGATATCTCGTTGACGTAGCATATGTCACCAGGATCCGATAACAGGATCTGGTGCCGTCCTATATCGTGATTCCACGAGGCATTTGCAGAGCGGCAGCCCAACAAAAGTTCGAACTTTGCCAGGAGAGCCGCAACCTGGAATACGTAGGAAAAAGTGCTCCTGAGCATGTTGCCTATTTCGCTGCTGCGTTGCCCACTGAATAAGCATTCGTCAATGTGACGCCCAACCACATGCGACATAATAAAGTTACTTCGCAGAGAGTCCGGTTGGCAGGCCAAGTCGCAAGCTGAGTTAATGCAAGCGGGGTTAGGGAAACCCTGCGAATTCCTTTGTAGAAGTGTGACGTGGTGAGCAAGTGATTGAAGTTGCCGCGGAGCATCCGCTCTCGAGGATATCGATGAGCCGAGCGTGTAGTTTCATCTGCGCTGTCGTTACTAACAATTGAGCAGTGGCTCGGCAGTCATTGAAATAGAATTTCGCTTCCCTTTTCGAGCGCTTGGTGGTGAGCGTGCATTATTACGCGCACTAGCTGTTCGTGGGAGACATGACGTAGGCCAAACGGCGCAGGTTGTAGGACCGTCTTCGAATAGCGGAAAATAGTCCCACGATTAGGTGGCTATATCTGGAACACGTAAATGACAGCACCTTGAACAGCCGAAAGTTCTGCTTTGTAATGTGGGACAGCTTAAGCTGCATAGAGATGGCGTTCGGTGGGACGACCGCGGCTCCCGTATATGGAGTTGTTGGAACTGGTGGAACCATCCGCATAAATGTGCAGGCTGTCAGAATTTAAGAAACAATACACGGACAGCTACTTCGAGCCACCAGTGACACGTCCACGTTCTTAAAGATTGCAGTAACCTCAAGGAGGACTACCTGTTAGTCTTGCCTAACTGTTGATATAAATTAGCGCTCAATAAAGACGCACACACATGAACAGAAGACCAACCCTCCCTCCCCCCCTCCCTCCCTGTTCTTGCGTCTCCAAGTGAGCGCATTGAGCGAAGGAGATTGCAGTGAATGCAGAGAACACAGAGTGTAAACACGAAGTGCGGGCTCTCTCTCGCGTGGCTGAAACGCCAAGTGCAGAATCCTGCATGGCAAACTCTCGAAAATGCCAGCAAAAATGTAAAATCCGCGTTTCACGCTTCAGTCCGCACTACAAAGGCTAAAAAACTTTTCGAATATGCAGGCGTGACAGTCCTATAACTTCAACAGATCAGGTGCTCGTGTTCCTTGTCAGTTTAGTGTATCTAACCTGAGCTGAACATTTCATAATTCATTTAGCAATAATTGCAGGCAATTTTCACAACTGACCCTCCGTTCCGAGCCAAGAGTCTTCTTTGCGCGAATTATTGATTGTACTGCGTAATGAAACTTTGTTCCGTGTATTAAAACAATAAATGACCCCATAAAAGTAGTACATATGTGTTTCATACCATTTCTAAAGCAAAAAAGAAATTCATTCACCTGAGGCCACCACAACCAAAACTGCCGGACCATTCTATTCTTTTCATTAAAGCTTATATTCTTCTTCTGGGGTATTATGCGCCATAACCACGATCTCATGATGTACGCGGTAGTGGGGGACTCCGGAATAGTTTTTACCAGGTTGAGTTCTTTATTATGCAACTCAATACAGATACACGGACGTTTTCTGCCCCCGTTGAAATTCGGCGGCTGGTTTCTAGCCCGCGACCTCGATCTTATAGAGTACGACGCAACGGCCGCTGGGCTATCGCGGCGAGTGCACGTATAAAGTAGGCAGACCTCTTAATTGAATAGAGGATGATATTGAACGTGTTCTTTTAATTTCTTATATTTCTTCTATTAAGTACACGCCATTCTTGGGCCGCTGGACGCGTGCCCATCCTTTGCCGATCCACCAGAATGGGTGACAGAACAGAGGCATAGAAGCCTTAAATGCAGTTACGTAGTGCGTGACACTTTTCGCTGCGCACAAGTCTCACCATTGTTCTCTCGACAAACGTTGCTTTTGACCTCGCGATATCGCGGCCTCTGACAGTGCGCATGCGCCTAAACTGGTGTTTGCATTTGGGCATCGCTCGTCAAATGTGTAGTGCGTGAGCAGTAGCAGTGCATCGCACCGAAGAGATGCGCTGTACATAACCATTACATGAGGATACACGTGGCATAGCAGAAAAATATGGTTGGACACACGGTCGCACCGGAATTAAGCACTGCACGAAAGCTTCGCCTCGCTTGTGTTCGAGCATGCGCGTGGGATCGGCGTATTCTTGTGCGTGCCGCACTGCCAGGAATGCGTTGCTGGTCCTACAGCTCGCACCAATTTTTTTCTATTTATTGCCTACTTCTTATACCTACAATTAGGCAGCACTATAGGCTGCACGCAGTGCGCAGACACTTCAAGGAGACACGCCCTACAAGATGTGTACACTGTTCAGATCTGTGACATCACATTCGACCAGCGTCTGTTGGCAATGCATAAGAGCGCGTGCCAAAAATAGAAAATCCTTGTATGCCGCCTAAAGGAAGTGGTGCTAGCACTTCGTGATTCTCACGTCCAATCGCATCTTGTGAAAAATTGTAATCGTCAAAAAATCGATTTTTCATGCGCAAGACCACTGCGGTAAAAGTAGGAAGACGACCAAGCACTGGTACGACTGTTTTCGCACCCTCCGCCCATTCCGCGGAAACTATCGACTTCTTAAATTGTGCCTTTTTTTTTCATTTAAGGGGGAAAACATTTTATATATATTGTATAGACAACTCGGAGTAATTTTTTTTTCTTTTCCACTTCGGACACACTTTCTCTGATAGTATCCTATCCGTGGAATCTCTCACAGGTTGCTTAGCCGTTCTTCCACGGTGATTATCTTGACAAATGCTTGGTATAGTACATTATTTTCATTATTTTGACAATTTTCACATTCTAGTTGCGCCCTCCCCCCCCCCCCCCCCCCCGTCTCCCCAGGGACGTTCCGAAAGTATGTTTCATCAATTATTGTCAAAAAGAAAGTACACCACGGCATCACGAACTATACTATTTTTTCACCTATAGTCACCACCGACATTGAGACATTTGTCGTAGCGTGCTGTCAGTTTGAAGAAACCACGCTGGTAAAACTCGGTGCCCTGCAATGCAAGGCCTCAGACGTGATCTCTTCACTATGCACGATCTGGTAGGCGTTCATGGATGACGGACACACTAGTCCCACGTGCCCATTCAAACCGGATAACAGCACGGACTTCCATTGACGACCACATTATCAGCACACGCCTGTGTGTCACCGTGATTTGTATTCGAATAACCTCGGGCACGCCTGTCTGCTGCTACTCTCTCTTCTTCTGTGATCTGCGCATGCGCCATTCCTCCTCCGCTGACGCTCCTCCCGTCGTTGAACCAGCAACGGGCGTGGATTATTATGGTGATTGTTTGTTTCACGTGGTGCATCACCTTCTCTTTAAAAAAAAATGACGAAACTTACTTTCGGGACGTCCTCTGTAATAGTAACTAAACGTCTTTTCTAATGTCATTCGACTCTTTGCCGATCCCGCACAAGTGCACGCCATTATTACAACTATATATCGAAGCGCTTATTAAAAAAGAGAAACAGGTGTAAGGAGCGGGTGAGTGTGGCCCCCAATCCAGTCCTCCACTGGCTTGAACGGTCCGCCGTGCCTGGTCGAGGAGCGCTTGTTGCATCTCCCGATCCTCGCTGGCGAGCCAAGCCTCCCGCTGCTCCCTTCCGGGAAGTTTGCCGGCTATTTGCGATGTATTAATTTTGGATGACCTCTTCTGGCACTCCCACCTAATGTGGGCGAGAGTTGGTCGGCCTCCGCACAACGGAAAACGAACGCTATAAGGTGTGCTGCGAATCATCATCATCAGCATCATCATCAGCACCACCAGCATCATCATCATCATCAGCCTGGTTACGCCCACTGCAGGGAAAAGGCCTCTCCCATACTTCTCCAACAACCCCGGTCATGTACTAATTGTGGCCATGTCGTCCCTGCAAACTTCTTAATCTCATCCGCCCACCTAACTTTCTGCCGCCCCCTGCTACGCTTCCGTTCCCTTGGAATCTAGTTCGTTACCCTTAATGACCATCGGTTATCTTCCCTCCTCATTACATGTCCTGCCCATGCCCATTTCTTTTTCTTGATTTCAACTAAGATGTCAATCACTCGCATTTGCTCCTTCACCCAATCTGCTCTTTTCTTATCCCTTAACGTTACACCCATCATTCTTCTTTCCATAGCTCGTTGCGTCGTCCTCAATTTGAGTAGAACCCTTTTCCTAAGCCTCCAGGTTTCTGGCCCGTAGGTGAGTACTGGTAAGACACAGCTATTATACACTTTTCTCTTGAGGGATAATGGCAACCTGCTGTTCATGATCTGAGAATGCCGGCCAAACGCATTCCAGCCCATTCTTATTCCTCTGATTATTTCAGTCTCATGATCCGGATCCGCGGTTACTACCTGCCCTAAGTAGATGTATTCCCTTACCACATTGCAGTGCCTCACTACCTATTGTAAATTGCTGTTCTCTTTCGAGACTGTTAAACATTACTTTAGTTTTCTGCAGATTAATTTTTAGACCCACTCTTCTGCTTTGCCTCTCCAGGTCAGTGAGCATGCATTGCACTTTGTCCTCTGAGTTGCTAAGCAAGGCAATATCACCAGCGAATCGCAAGTTACTGAGTATTTCTCCATTAACTTTTATCCCCTATTCTTCCCAATCCAGATCTCTGAATACCTCCTGTAAACGTGCTGTGAATAGCATTGGAGAGATCGTATCTCCCTGCCTGACGCCTTTCTTTATTGGGATTTTGTTGCTTCTTTATGGAGGACTACGGTGGCTGTGGAGCCGCTATAGATATCTTTCAGTATTTTTACATACGGCTCGTCTAAACCCTGATTCCGTAATGCCTCCATGACCGCTGAGGTTCCGACAGAATCAAACGCTTTCTCGTAATGAATGAAAGCTATATATAAGGGTTGGTAATATTCCGCACATTTCTCTATCACCTGATTGATAATGTGAATATGGGCTATTGTTGAGTAGCCTTTGCGGAATCCTGCCTGGTCCTTTGCTTGACAGAAGCCTAAGGTGTTCCTGATTCTACTTGCGATTACCTTAGTAAATAGTTTGTAGGCAACTGAGAGTAAGCTGATCGGTCTATAATTTTTCAAGTCTTTCGCGTCCCCTTTCATATGGATTAGGATTATGCTAGCATTCTTCCAAGATTCCGGTACGCTCGGTCATGAGGCATTGCGTATACAGGGTGGCCAGTTCCTATAGATCAATCTGCCCACCATCCTTCAACAAATCTGCTGTTACCTGATCCCCCCAGCTGCCTTCCCCTTTTGCACATCTCCCAAGGCTTTCTTTACTTCTTCCGGCGTTACCTGTGGGATTTCGAACTCCTCTAGACTATTTTATCTTCCATTATCGTCGTGGGTGCCACTGGTACTGTATAAATCTCTATAGAACTCTTCGGTATAAACTTTTTTTTAAAACAGGGTTGAAGTACCTCAGACAGGCTGGCCAACGTTTCGATAGGTGGACCTATCTTCGTTCAGTCACTTGAACTATCTCATCCATATTAGTTATGATATTGCCGGCTTTGTCTCTTAACGCATACATCCTATTCTTGCCAATTCCTAGTTTCTTCTTCACTGCTTTTAGGCTTCCTCCGTTCCTGAGAGCATGTTCAGTTCTATCCATATTATACTTCCTTATGTCGGCTGTCTTACGCTTGTTGATTAACTTCTAAAGTTCTGCCAGTTCTATTCTAGCTGTAGGGTTAGAGGCTTTCATACATTGGCGTTTCTTGATCAGATCTTTCGTCTCCTGCGATAGTTTACTGGTATCCTGCCTAACGGAGTTACCACCGGCTTCCATTACACACTCCTTAATGATGCCCACAAGATTGTCGTTCATTGCTTCAACACTAAGGTCCTCTTCCTGAGTTAAAGCCGAATACCTGTTCTGTAGCTTGATCAAGAATTCCTCTATTTTCCCTCTTACCGCTAACTCATTTATCGGCTTCTTATGCACCAGTTTCTTCAGTTCTCTCCTCAGGTATAGACTGATTCGAGTTCTTACCATCCTATGGTCACTACAGTGCACCTTGCTGAGCACGTCCACATCTTGTATGATGCCAGGGTTAGCGCAGAGTATGAAGTCTATTTCGTTTCTAGTCTCGCCGTTCGGGCTCCTTCACGTCCATTTTCGGCTATCCCGCTTGCGGAAGAAGGTATTCATTATCCGCATATTATTCTGTTCTGCAAACTCTACTAATAACTCTCATCTGCTATTCTTAGTGCCTATGCCATATTCCCCCACTGCCTTGTCTCCAGCCTGCTTCTTGCCTACCTTGGCATTAAAGTCGCCCAATAGTATAGTGTATTTTGTTTTCACTCTACCCATCGCCGATTCCCCGTCTTCATAGAAGCTTTCGACTTCCTGGTCATCATGACTGGATGTAGGCGCGTAGACCTGTACAACCTTCATTTTGTACCTATTATTAAGTTTCACAACAAGACCTGCCAACCTCTCGTTAATGCTATAGAATTCCTGTATGTTACCAGCCATATTCTTATTAATCGGGAATCCGACTCCTAGTTCTCGTCTCTCCGCTAAGCCCCGGTAGCACAGTACGTGCCCGCTTTTTAGCACTGTATATGCTTCTTTTGGCCACCTAACTTCACTGAGCCCTATTATATCCCATTTACTGCACTCTAATTCCTCCAGTAGCACTGCTACACTCGCCTCACTAGATAACGTTCTAGCGTTAAACGTTGCCAGGTTCATATTCCAATGACGGCCTGTCCGGAGCCAGGGATTCTTAGCACCCTCTGCTGCGTCGCAGGTCTGACCGCCGCCGTGGTCAGTTGCTTCGCAGCTGCTGGGGACTGAGGGCCGGGGTTTGATTGTTGTGTTGATATAGGAGGTTGTGGCCAAGAACTGCACCAGGGTGGCCAATCCTGCTCTGGTGAGGGAGTGTGTTACCGGTTCTGGTCACCAGGATCAGGCCGCACTCCAGGCCTGCTCATGCAATTTTATCAACAGGCGGATTTTTCGAAGCGCTTATTAAAACATGCCATTCACATGCTATGAATGGCATGTTTCAAATAAAGGTTTGGATATGTGTGCGTCTGTGTTCGGCGCCAGTCGTAAGAGACCCGCCCGGATAGATCAGGGTGTGGGGGATTGTACTTTCGCTGCTCGCGCCATTTGTGCTCAAGGATGTCTCGTGGTAAGGAGCTTTCGTCATAGCGGTCGGCCGCTCGGTTGACAAAAGCTGCGCCGTCCACTCTCTCATTTCCCTCGTCTTGCGTGACCCGGACACCAGATGATGATGTAGTTCTGCGTTAGTTTGGATCCCAACAGGTGAGTGGTGCTCTGTGGTAGCCTCCCGCTGAGGAAGAGCCTACATGCGACTTGGGAATCTGTAAGAATTATTGACGATTTTCCCAGAGCGTCGTTAGTTCTAATAGCTAGCGCGATGACTGAAGCTTCTGCGGTATGACTCGAGCTGCGGCACATGTCACAAACCCTTGATCTGCGGCCGCTTCTATATTGCTGCGAGGGCGTACCTGTAAGTAACGCATCGAGCGACATAAGTGTAGACCGGCCTTCTACCGCATTGCTGCATTCACGTGCGAGCTCGTGCCCTTCTACGACCCCGATAGTTTCATATTTTGGGGGATTAGCCTAGTATGATCCTTTCCCGAATGACTTCAGGTGGAGATGCCAGCTCTTCTCCTGTGGACGAGTGGGGTAACCTACGCGGCAGAGTAGCTTTCTGCAAGAAGTTAAGAAAAGCCTCTCCCGTTGAGACATGAGCACCACTGCACGTAGCTTTTCGTAGTTGTTGTGTATCAAGAGGACCATCAGGCGTTCAGTGGAATTTTCCTGTGGTAGGCCTAGAGCCGCCGCTTTGTAGTAGGTTCTGATCAACGCATCTAGGGCCTTTAGTTCTCTACGAGCTGAATCGTTTGTTTCCTTGAAACCTCGCCGATAACCTATCTCGTTGATCTATCTCGATAACCTCATTGAGTAACCTATCTTCGCCGATAGGTTACTCAACGAATCATACGGGAGATGTGTCGCACCATAATTCTAAGGGTAATAATGGTGGGGTCTACTCGTTTGTTGTTTTGTGACCACATTCCAAGTAGTCACATTTTCTGGACCTCTCTTATGTGGCTGTCTCCTAGAAAGAGGTTGACCGGCTCGTGAGTTTGACTGCCTCGACCTCGGATCCTGATAAATTCTGATTTAATGGGAGCGCAGCTCATTCCGTTGCTGCGAGCAAAGGATTCAACAGCGGTCGCTGCTTCTTACAGGATTTGTTCTTTTTGTCCTAAAGAGCCGCTGCAATGGTCCATAGGGTAATATTGTCCGCATACACGCATACCCTAGCCCGGGTATGACGTCGAGTTTTTGGCTAAGCATTTCATGCCGATGTTGAAAAGAAGGGGGGAGAGTATCGACCGTTGTGGTGTGCCTGTATTGGGCATGAGAAAAGGATGTAGTGCCGATGTCTATTGTCGCGATGCGACAGATCAGGAAAGAGTCATAGATTCTTTGTCCACCACCGATGCCATTTCGCTCAGATAAAATGAGTTCATGTGACATAGTGTCGAATGCGCTTTTCAAATCAAGAGCTAGGACGAGGTGCTCTGCACCAACCGTGATGTTGCAAAACAGTTTTTCCTGAAGTGGTAGGAAAACATCCTGAGCTGACATATGCTGGTGAAAGCCGAATATGGTTGTGGAAAACAGGTTGCAGTCTTCAATGTAATACGTGAGACGTGTGTGAATCACCTTCTCAAATAATTTGCCAATACAGAAGGTTAGTGATACTCGTCTGAAATTTTGCAAATCATGAGGTTTTCCTGCTTTCGGAATAAGCACCATTTCGGCTTCTATCCACTGTTGCGGAACCACGCCCCCCTTCCATACCTGTTCATTAAAATAACGAGCAAGCTGTTCTAGGTGTGCGTCGCTCAGGTTCCGGATCACAGCATTTGTGAGTTTATCCGGTCCTGGAGCAGTATTTCCCTCAAATCGCAGCTTGCGCTGCCGCAAGGAGTTCTGCCTTAGTTATCGGGGCGTCGAATACTACGTTTTATTACTCTTGGTATATTAGGATGCATGGGGGAGTGGTTACCGCCCTTAACGGCCTGATCTGTTCCTGGAATTTCCCCAGCAAGTTTTTGAAGGGTATGGTTCGTGGCCGTTTTGGTTTTTCCTCGTTACATTATGCTCCGAAGTATTGCTCATGTCTGGGAGGTGTGTAACGTTTCGCGAAGTGAGTCGCAAAAGCGCGCCAAACTCGCCCAACTCGCTGCCTCTAACTGCTGTGCGTAAGCCTTTGCCCACTCGGATGTTTCGGCACTTCTGTGGCGCAGTTTGCGATCAAGTCACTGTTTTTCCCAGCGATTGGTTAGCCCCCTTTTGCATTTAGCAGATGGCTGTCAACAACCAGCGTTTCCGCTGCGAGCACTAGCCGCTTAGATGTTGCATTATGAGTATCTCGTATGTGCGTTGCCCAGTCTTCAACGTTCTCAGGTAATATCTCCGGCATGGGGCCTTTGCGATAATTTACGCAGTTTATGATTACCACATGCCCACAGGGTCACCGAATTTTGTGGGAGCCTACCGACACGCTGAGGATAAAATCGCCAATGGCTAACTTCTCTTCTAGGTTGGCCCCCAATACCTCGTCGACATTATTTGTGAATGTAAGACGTGGAAAGGTCTATGCTGTTTGCTATGTTCTTGAGCACCATCGTTTTGACCTTAGCATAGTCTTGGCAGGACACCGTGCAGTAGCCAGTCAATTTGACCGGCTTGTTACCGATCGCCTATAAACAAATGACATCAGGTTTGACTGACGCCGTGTTAATGTATTGCTGTAGAGCAGCCGCCCGTTTGTGGAAGGTCCCGCAGTTCTATTGCCACATTTCGAGATATTCGTTCTGTGCTTGCCTTCTGCTGGCCTTGTATAGTGCTTTCGCTGTCCGAGATCCGTATGGGTTTCGGACCGCGGCTGGTGCTGGCTCCCCGGGCTGGTGCTGGCTCCCTTACGAACTGCGCTCCTTACACTGGCCACGGATTCGTCAGCGTAAGCTTTTAGACTTCGCAGTTCTGCGTACGTCTGGTGCTGAAATTTGCACATAGTTTGGAGTTGATGCACTACTTGTTGGAGCGTGTGCTTCAAGGAATTCGGCGTCGTTATAACCTTGACAGGTATGCCTGCTGCTTTAGTAGGTGCTGTTTTGTTCGCTTCGGTGCAGCGGCTACCTTTGAGGGAGGCCAACTCTCGTTTGATTTCCGCCAAGCTCTCACGGAGAAGCTTGTTTTCGTTACTGTTTGTATATATATATATATATATATATATATATATATATATATATATATATATATATATATATATATATATATATATATTCAAGATTTTCTGTTACAGGAGCAGTAGGAGACATGACTCGTGCCCGGTCGCAGTGCCGGGAGCCCCAGATTTAGGCGGCTTGGGGGATTGGGAATGAGGTGGGTTTTCGGCATTGGATATTCTTCCGTGTCCAGGATCTGGATCTGGATCGACGGCGAGTCCTTGATAGCTCTGTCGAGGGATCCGATGCGGATTCTCCATCGTCGGAACCGAACCAACTTAGTCGTTGAGGTGGCTTCGTTGAGGTGCCCTTCCGGGTAGTCCGGTGAACGCCAGCCCACGGAGTTTTTTTGCTTTGGGGTTTGAGGCGTTTATCACAACTTCTTACTCCTGTCATGTGACCCTCGCCACAAGGTGCACACTTGGGAGCGCAACCGCGTGCAGCTACAGGGTCCTGTCGTCCACATGTATGACATATTGAAGTGTCTGGCTGGGGACAGATGTCCGATCGGTGACCTATTTGGTGGCACACTTTGCACACCTGAGTGATGATCTTGTAGGCCTATTAAGCAAGTTCTCCGTCGTCGTAGTAGACCTACCACGACGTAATCCTTGAAAAAAAAAGGCGATGACGGCCGTTTTAGCGTTACGGAACATGTGTGCTTGGAGAATTTCGAGCCCTTGCGTGGATATGCGTAGATTCGCTTTTAACGCTGGTTGTCCCGTCACGTGTCGCTACGTAGGCGTTGACTGAGTGAGGCTGGCCGTTGATGTTTAGCATTTTAATACGTCTAACGCAGCCCTCCACTCTCTTTGAGGCGTGGACACAATAAAGATGTTGGAGCCTGACTTGATTCTGATCAAAAATTGCCCACCTGATATTTTCCTGTTGAAAGCAGCAATCACCGCGTCCACCACGAGTGGACTAGTCAGGTTCTCGACCGGTAGCCTCTGATACGCTAGCACCACTGCTTCGAAGTCGTCTTTCGGCAGGGAGGGGGGTAACTGCTTGTAGGCTGGTTTGTGTTTAGGTTTTTTGCGGTTGCTTGATTATGCGGAAGCGTGTTGGTGCCGCTCTTTCACAGGTGTTCTCTTTCACAGGATATTTTTTCTGCGGAAGCGTGAGGAACGTCTGCCAGTCCCCATCCGTTGGCTTTGGCTCTCTGTCCCGGCGTTCTGATCACTGGGTCTGATCACTGCCGCGAGGTTGTGAGCAGCACAGTCTCGAAAATGCACGTTATCATGGTCCTGGCATAGCGTGTCTGTCATCCGCGAAGGTCCGGGACGCGCGGTTGCGTCGGAAGGGAGGGGGAGGGGGGTTGATTTGCGAAAGCCATCGATGGCGCGTTCGCCGCACATTGTGCTGTTCCAGCGGTCACCTACGTGGCGGCTTTGGTCTTAGCCAGCTCGCGCGAAGCGACGGCACGCTTGAGCTTGTAAAACAATAAGTTCCGTGGGTAGTTTCAATCCATGCGGCACCACTTCACAGATCCGTGGTGATCGTGGAAATCCGCCTCACACACAATTTTCCCCCAAGAAGCAGGACAACTCGCGGAGCGCATTTGGACACAAGAGTACTCGTCGACACCACAAACGTCCTACATCCCATTAAGAGGAAGCTTTAGCTCGAACCCAACTCCAACGCGGCCTAGTCAAATACATGTAAATAAAACGTATTTCTGAGATAAGCCCTGGACCGATATTACAGAAATCTGTTGCATTTAAGAGAGAAAGTTACATTCTAGTGCCTGTTGGAAGCGGAATTTTGATTTAGGGCCTGAGTTTTGTTAAAAAGATTTTCCAAAAATTCGAAAGCTTCAATAAATAGAAGCACGAACTTTACAAATTAATAGCTCTGCATCAAGCACAGAAGGTACGTTCGCGGTTCCGTAAACGGCATCCATTAGATCATTCAAAGCGGACAAATTCGATATGTCTTTTTATATCTTACGTGAATTTGTTACGCTGTGTACAAGAGTTCTGCAAAAGCTGTATATTCATATTGCTAAATTTTTTTGACATTCATGTGTCGAAATGCGAAAACACCCGTGCACTTAGATTTACGTGCACGTTAAAGAACCGCAGGTGGTCGAAATTTCCGTAGTCCCCCACTACGGCGTGCCTCATAATCAGAAATTGGTTCTGGCACATAAAAGCACATAATTTTATTTAGATTCATGTGTAACATATCAATTTTGTCCATTTTAGACGTACTATTAGAAGATGCAATCCACAGAATTGTGATATCATTTTTCATTGCAGTGTTACAGAGTAGTAAACTTGATAGTTTCGTTTTCTGAACGTTTTCGATGTTTGCCAATTTTCAATAAAATATTGGAGGTCTACTTAAAAAATTGGAAAGCAACAGTCACTAGATTTTATGTTTTTCTTTTAAATGGAGCAAACTTCGCCACATTTCGTGCAGTGGTTGCTGAGAAAACCGAATTCTCCTTTTACATGTATTTCGATAGGAGCAACCGAGCTAAAGCTTCCCCTTAATAAATAAATCAAACCAAACGGTGCAGTGTCTCAATAGCGTCCCTCGGGGCACGAAGTGAGACTGTGTGTGACCACCCAATGCCGAAGCTTCTTTTGAGTGACGGAACAAGGGTCTGGCACCTAGCTTTCTCTCCTTGGTCGTGAATTAGGCAAATGCCCGATCCGAAGGAACAAGGACGGCACTCTGGAACGGTAAGTCACAACTGGGCGCGGCCAATATTTGTCGCAAGTGCAGGGATTCTAAGATGAAGAACCCTCCTTCGTTTTCCTCCCCGTGGCTGGCATGCCGCTTCTGCGTCTTGATGAATAGCTCGCGCACAGGAAAGCACTACACACTATCATATTCAGGCTGCTGTACTTGTTTTCTACGGAATTATTCAGTGATAAAACAAACGATACCTAAATATGCTAATTGCAGTAGGTATACGTCACCAAGAGCGCGATTCCTTAAATAGAGTAAACCTTTCAAACTTTTCTAAGTCAGCTTCTCTGACCATTGGGCCGCAGTCGCAAGTATTCGTGTATCGTGCCAACGCCACCTAGCTCTTCGAGGTGGCCGTCACGTGTTCATGATGATGACGGTTTCCACACTATATGACACACATCCACAACGGGGGAGTGGCCAAGAAGCGGGCGCTAAATTGAAAATATTTAAGAAAAAACAAAAACAAAGAAACGCAAGGCAACGCAAGAGCTGCCACACTGCGTAGTACGGGAGCGCGAGAGCATATGCACGCGCGCGCGCGCCACTCGACGCGGGGGTGAAATGGGCGCATTTACAGCGCTTCATTAACCGCTTCACGAAAGCGTCGTTTAACATAGATTGCAAAATGCGCGTTGGATCGGCACAAGTTTATACTTGGACAACTGGAATTACGGCTTGGATTTGAAAGTTGAAAGTAACGAATAAGTAACCGTGGCACAGTACAGGCGCGCGAACATGAAATCGAAACAGCTACGCATCTCAGTGCAATCTATTCCCCGAGGCCGTGAATAGTAAAGCGAATATTTAGGGTCTGCAGTGTAGGCTAGACTAGCGCAGGTGACGAGGAGAAATTGGCCACGGCAACAGCCTACGTCCTCCGGCGCGAATCTGTAACCTCGATGGCGGCGGGCTTTCACGGGAGGGGGCGGTGTTAGGTGACTCGAGATAGAGTTACTACATGTGAGCCACATACAGTAACTCTAATTCGAGACGCAGTGAGGGCGTCGGAGTTTGTTTCGAAGTGGCTCAGCGCCCCGAAAGCCAATCGCCTGAAGCGCTGTATCAGCCAGCTTCCTCAACTTTCTCGGGGCATCGGCGTTCTCCTCCAATTGCTCCGAGGCGCACACTCCGAGGCGACACTGTAGAGCCGTGGTTCAGCTTAGCGGTCACTCTAACCCACGAGAATCTGTAGTCAAACAACAGCAACGAACGCTCCACGTGGTTCGGGAATACGGGGGTCACTTTGACCACAACGAAAAAGTGGTGCGCGTATGTGCTTGCGCATCCGCTCCCAGGTGAAGGGTTGCTCTGAAGTGCGCTTGCCGTAGAGCGACTTGCGTGAAACCACATTGAACGGAGCAACCTTTTTGACGCCACTGACGCGCAAGGAGCCAAGCGACGCTTCCCGCAGTATTGATCCGTGCTTTCGCTGATCGAGCCTGCCCATTGCAGAGTATCCCTCAAAGGCTGAGCCGTGCTTCCTTCACGGGATCTGTATAAAGCACCCTTGCAAGCAGCGACACGATGACGAAGTAGTGATTAGGGCTCCCGGGACTTACAGCCGTCTGCGTTACAGGGTAAAGGATGTCTATACACAACTGCTGGACATAGGTCGGCATACTTACGCATGAGTACGCGCAGTCGTACTCACTAACGCTCATTTCACCAGGGAATCGTACTGGAACTGAACAGGAATGTAACGATTCTTTAAATTCCACAGCCAAACCGAAAAGAAAGAAAAAAGTTTTCGCTTCATATAAGCCAGCCTTCTCTGGAGCTTTTCATCCATACATTGGCCGCACCTGTGGCTTAAATACGCTACTTCATAAGTAAACGCACATGAGCTTCCCGTGATTTTAGAAGTGGCAGCATTACAATACCTCAAGGTCTCGGATCGGAAGGCAAAGGCGTCAATAATAAACTCGTGAATTCCGCGTGCATCCGTGAGATTCGGGAAACAAGAGGTTAGGGCCACCGAGAATTGACACTATATCGTGTAATCGCAAAGGGCGGACATAGGCCGTGTAATCCGCAAAGGGCGGACAAATTAGCGGATCTCTTAGGCATGTAGGGTCCTCTGGGCCATACTTATCGGCGACAAAGTAGCCTTGCTGCCCGCTGGTTATCTTAATGAGCTATGCCGAATGCTCGGTTGCGGTAGTCGGAAGTTCAAATCCCCCCCTCCGGTTTTTTTTTCTTTTTTACATGCTCCAGTGCACTGCATCTGCAGGCTTGGAATGACGCCTGACACCGGCGAAAGGTGCCGAGAGCGAGTGGGGCTATACTAATCCAGGTACAACCAAATTAGGAAGACCCACTAAGTTTGAACAAGACACTCCATCACCAGAACAGGAATCGGCCTCACTGGTGCAGTTTCCGGCCACCCCCTCCCACATGGCTCACTCATTACCCAATGGCCCTCAGTCCCCAGCAGCTGCGGAGCACCTGACCAAGCCGGCGGTCAGACCTGTAACGCAGCAGAGGGTGCTAAGAATCTCTCGATCCGGACAGGCCGCCAATAGAAACTGACCCTTGCAACGTTTAACACCCGAAGCCTCTCGAGTGAGGCTAGCTTAGCAGGAGTCTTTGAGGAATTAACAGACATTGTTTGGGATATTATTGGCCTTAGTGAGATTAGAAGAACTGGTGAGGCTTACACATTGCTAAAAAACAGCCATCTCCTATAAAAGTCTATACGACATGGCTATAGAGGTCTCCCTGATAAGAAGCAATACGGGGTAGGATTCCTAATCCATAAGGACATGGCAAGATTGACGAATTCTACAGCATTAACGAGAGGGAAGCAGTAGTCGCAATCAAACTTAATAAGAGGTACAGATTAAAAGTAGTACAAGTCTAGGCCCCAACATCCAGTTACGACGATGAGGAAGTAGATCAGCTTTATGAACATGTTGAATTAGCGATGAGAAAAGTGCAAACTTGGTGTACAGTAGTAATGGGTAACTTCAGTGCTAAAGTGGGGAAATAGTAGGCGGGTGAACAGGCAATTGGTAACTACGGTGTCGATTCTAGAAACGCTAGAGGGGAGATGCTGGTAGAATTCGCAGAAAGGAATAAGCTGAGAATAATGAACACCTTTTTCAGGAAGCGGACCAACAGAAAGTGGACCTGGAAAAGCCCTAATGGTGAAACAAGTGCATCGAAGAAGAGTAGCCTGCCTGCGCCACAGCACCATCGCTACCGGCATGAGCTCGTGGTTGCTGTCTTTCGCCGAACGCTTGTGACGGCTATCCGTTCGCGCCCGTTGCTAATAAATCTCTTAGCACAAGAAATGAAATTTATATCATACTTTCTGCTGATCCCAGCATAGTGCAGGATGTAGAAGTGATAGGTAGGGTAAAGTGCAGTGATCATAGGTTAGTAAGGGCTAGGATTCACCTCAATTTGAACAGAGAAAGAGTAAAATTTGTCAAGAAAAAGCAGGTCAACTTAGAGGCAGTAAGGGTAAAAGTAGACAAATTTAGGCTGATATCTGCACACAAATATGCAGCTTTAAAACATAGAGATGATGATGATGACATAGAGGTAATTTATGAAACCGTAACGAGGCTGGCTTCAGAGGCAGCAGTTGAAGTGGGAGGTAAGGCACCAAAGCAATAAGTAGGCAAGCTCTCCCAAGTAACAAGGGACCTAATAAAGAAACGGCAAAAAATGAAATTTTCCAACTCAAGACATAAGATAGAATTCGCGGAACTGTGAAAACTCATAAACAAAGCGAAAATAAGTGATATTAGAATTTAAAACGTGAGAAAAAGCCGTAAAAGATAAACGCAGCCTGAAATCAGTGATAAGGAAACCTGGCATAGGACAAACCAAGATGTATGCACTGAAAGATAAGCAGGGTATAATATCATCATCAATCTCAAAGGTATAATAAAAGCAGCGGAAGAATTCTATACTGACCTGTACAGTACCCAAAGGACTCAGGAGTACTCTATTCGAAACAATAATCAACAGTATACAGAAACTCCTCTTATACATAGAGATGAGGTCAGAAGGGCTTTGCAAGGCATGAAACGGGGAAAGCGGCAGGAGGGGATGGAATAACAGTCATTTAATCAAAGATAGAGGAGACATAATAGTAGGGAAACTGGCGGCTCTCTATAGACGAAGTGTCTATCGACTGTAAGGGTGCCACAAAAACTGGAAGAATGCAAACATTACACTAATCCAGAAGAAGGGCGACGTTAAAGAACTGAAAAATTATAGGCCCATTAACTTACTCCCGGTATTATATAAAATATTTACCAAATAATCTCCAATAGAATAAGGGCAACAGTGAACTTTAAACAATCAAGGGAGCAGGCTGGCTTCAGGAAAGGATACTCTACAATGGGTCACATGCATGTCACTAATCAGGTTGTCGACATATCCGCAGAGTACAATAAGCCTCTCTATATGGCTTTCATAGATTACGAAAAATCATTTGATTCAGTAGAGATACCAGCAGTCATAGAGGCATTGCGTAATCAAGGAGTGCAGACCGCTACGTAAATACCTTGGAAAATTTCTACAGAGGTTCTACAGCTACCTTAATTCTACACAAGAAAAGTAGGAAGATGCCTTTAAAGAAAGGGGTCAAAGAGGGACACACATCTCTCCGATGTTATTCACTGCGTGCTTGGAAGAAGTATTCAAGCTATTAAACTGGGAAGGCTTACGAGTAAGGATCGACGGCGAATATCTCAGCAATCTTCGGTTTGCCGATGACATTGTTCTATTCAGCAACAATGCAGACGAGTTAAAACAAATGATTGAGAACCTTGGCAGAGAGAGTGTAAGAGTGGGGCTGAAGATTAATTTGCAGAAGACAAAGATAATGATGAATCGCCGCGCAAAGGAACAAGAGTTCAGGATCGCCAGTCAGTCTCTAGAATCTGTGAAAGAGTACGTTTACCTAGGTCAATAACTCACAGGGAATCCTGATCATGAGAAGGAAATTCGAAGAATAAAAATGGGTTGAATCGCACATGGCTGACATTGTCGACTCCTGACTGGAAGCTTATCATTATCATTGAAAAAGAAGATGTACAATCAGCGCATTTTACCAGTGCTGACATACGGGGCAGAGACTTGGGGACTGACAAAGATGCTTGAGAACAAGTTAAGGATCGCTCAGAGAGCGATGGAACGAAGAATGCTAAGCATAACTTTAGGAGACAGAAAGAGAGCGGTTTGGACCAGATAGCAAACGGGTATAGACGATATTCTAATAGAGATTAAGAGAAAAAAATGGCGCTGGGCAGGTCATGCAATGCGCAGATTAGATAACCGTTGGTCCATTAGGGTGACATAATCGGTACCAAGAGAAGGGAATCGCAGTAGAGGACGGCAGAAGACTAGGTGGTGCGAAGAAATTAATAAATTTGGGGATGCTAGTTGGAATCGGTTGGCACAGGACAAGGGTAATTGGAGATCACAGGGAGAGGCCTCCGTCCTGCAGTGGACATAAAGAGGCTGATGATGATGATGGTGGTGGTGGTGGTGGTGGTGGTGGTGGTATGATGATGATGATGATGATGATGATGATGATAGCCGTCAAACAGATTCCCGTTAGAAGCGTTTTTAGCTGGGCGGTCGCTTCTGGTAGCATTGTTAATAAACTCAAGTAGGCGCGATGGAAACGACTTATTGCTTTTGAGGGGTGCTTTAACAACGGGATTTTTACACCCAAAGTTTCTCGGCCTGCTATACCAAATTGGTGCTGAACATTTTTGGAATAAACAGGTGAGGCGTCGTCCCTTCGTACATGATGCTGCTCCGGTTGCGGTGTGTGCTGACCGTGTTTTATCATGCGGGATTATCGAAATTAGCGCCTTGTGCGGTGATATGGCTTTGCAGGCTTCGGTGGGGGGCTGAAGTTTACCGAAACGCAATGTTGAAAAGAAAAAAAAAGACTGCCAATGAGAACCCCTCCTTTTTCCTTCATGAAACCTGCAATCACGACAAACATATTTTTAGGGGGATGTTGGGAGTACAGAAAGAATGTATTTACAACATATATACAAAATGAGTCTGAGTAGTAAAGATGGCTGACGGCCAACAACACGCAGCTGCCAGCGTCCCGCGATCTTCTTCTTCCTCCCTCTTCTTTCATCCTTCCGTAACGGGGCCCCCGGATGGCGAAGCGCCGTCTCGGCGCATGGTAGGCGAAGCATTGTGAGCGAAGTATGGCTTCAGCCGCGAAACGTGCACGACGTCAACAGGCGTCGGACTTTACGCATCATACTGTAGTGGCGAAATCTCGTAATTTACGTCGTTAACTTGACGTAGGACTTCATGGGTGACGCGTTTGCGGTGAGCGAGACTGGTGTCCGCGCAGCGATAGTGAGCGACTGTACCACGTGTTCCTAGCAGAGTTGTCGGCGCTGTTAGACTCGGCGGTGGGCGAAACATTGAGGGTATTTCCGTTAAAACGGCTCAGATCAATCGGTGTGCGAGGCGTTGAGGGCCACGAGTTGCGACAGTATTGGGCGACATGACCAATGCGGCGACAGGTGACACATCGGCTGGTCGTCCGCAGTTCTCCACTCAGTCGGGTTGCGATAAGGCGGAGGGAAGCGTCGGGGTGGAGCGAAAATAGCAGAATGGCATTCGTTAGCTCTGGGATTGGCGACAGCACAGACACAATGTAAACCAATGTTTTCAAGTTCCTGGCGAACGATGGCTTGTACGACAGGAACTGAAAAAGTGGTAGCATCAGGGCTACGCGAACAGAAAGCTGCGGGCGCCATCGCATCCAGTTCACGTCGAACGACTCACGCCACGTCCTCTGATGGCGACGCATGCTGCTGTGCGGGTTGATCTTCACACGTCGACGTTGAGGCAGTATTGGGAAGTCTGGAGAATGGTTGCAAGACGCGTCGGCTTCTGTCCTGCTCGAATTGTCGGCACTCTTTAATGATAGCATCAACTGTAGAGCAGCTTTTGAACATCTGCAAAGTCCTACATCACTATGCGCCGCGGAAAGATTGAAATTTTAATCCGGACGCCGTCTCCCTCTTCACTCGCGGCCGCCGCGCTCCAAGCCGGAGGGTGATGTAATCGTGCCCATGCGCCTACGTAGTCGTGTCCGCAGTGTGACGTCGCTCGTGGTGACACGTGACTTCGAGAATTATTCAAGGCACCATCTGTTATCTGTGCGATCTGTTGCTTGAATTTACGAATTGAAGTTTTGAGAAATAATAAAACACACAAACGAAATGTCTGCGCTTTTTTTTTTACTTTGCACCTAAGCAAGAGAGACGTACTTCTGCTTTGTCTGCTTGTTCCCACGGTTGTGCGTTCACGTGCGCAGGTACCGAAACTATGCCATTTTCTACCTTGTTCCAGCGCGTGATCACGCTCTCTGATCCGCTTGTTCTGCCTCAGTATTCGTGTAGCACTGAATTATACCGCTAGCCGTGTTTCCTTGTGCACAGCGCTCAAAATTGTGCGCTGCGCGAACGAGATAAGTAGAGACAAGAGCTCGCGCGCGACACCGTCGGCGGAAATTCGAAGCGCCGAAATAAAAAAAGCGCGGAGCAAAAAAAAAAATGAAGGCGGGGCCTGTGACGCATGCGTCACGCGATCCTCGAGGTCAGGTATGGGACATGGGTATGGGAGAACGCAGGGATGGAATTTCACTTGCGAACGCTAGACGTGAGTGGAGAGGGAGTCTCGCTATGCAGTGGAGCCAGCCTGCTGAAATCATGGGTTCGCGGCACTGAAATATTTCTATCTAGGCTATTGATGAGCCGACTTCAAAAAATATTGCTGCAGAAGGCCCCCTAGAGGACACGTAACAACTTGCAGCGTGTAACCAAAATTTGCTATGGGGCCTGGTGAGGGGCCCTTTAAGCACATGCCCGACTTTCACAGCTTCTGTCATGTCGTGATCGGCTTTACGACAAAGTGCCAGCACGTCCTGGATGTACGAGACATAGGACTCCGTGGGGGATTAAGCACGGGAGGCCAGTTCCTGCTTTGCGGCAATTTTACGGCGGGCTGGTTTGCCAAACAACTCTGTGAACTTCTCTTTGCATTGGTCCCAGCTGGTTAGCTCCTCTTCGTGGTTTTCGCACCACACCTTTGCCGTGCCTCTTAGGTAGGACAGCAGGTATAACTAGCATAAGCACAAGGTCCCATCTGTTGATTCCACTCACGCGTTCGTACATGGCCACCCACTCTTCAACGCCGGCGCCATCGGTCCCGCAGAACGTTCCAGGATCTTTGGGTTGCACAACGACAACAGAAAGTGACAGCGACGTAGGTGGCAACGACGTTGATCCCGCCTGCTCACCGTCATTCATGGTGCGGACGGTGATGCGACGTTCACTGCGGAGCTCCGCTTACAGCCGTGGTACCCCGCACCTCACACCAGTATGTTACGAGGATGTGGGGAGTATATAAAGAGTGTATTTACAATATATATACAGAATGAGTCAGAGCCGTTAACATGGCTGACCAACAACAACACGCAGCAGCCAGCGTCCCGCGATGTTCATCCTCTCTCTTCGTTCATCCCTCCGTAACAATACTGTACACACCTTTAATGTGTGATGCTTCATTTCGGAGTATGGCTGTGTCCTGTGGGATCCCCGCCAGTGTTAGCCTCGTTACCGCTCTCGAGCAAATGCAGGTTCGTCTTGGGGTGGTGTCGAAGGGGTTGCGCGGCAATGAAAGATGAGCTTGGTTGGGAATCCCTTTCAACCCGTCGCAGAAAACTGAGATTGACACTTCTATTTTAATTTACCATGGTAAAGCAGGAATGAACAAAGAAACTTACAAAACAAAGCTCACTATGTCTCGAGGCGCTGTGATGATGACAGCGAAATCATGGAATACCAACCAAAGACGAACATGTGTGAAAATTCTTTTTTTGTCCGGACAGTAAACCAGTGGAACAGACTGACTGAAAAGCAAATGCATTGCTTAAATGAAGATGTATTTTATTCTATGCCGTAACCCCCTGCCGTAGCGCCTCAGGGCACTGCGGGGTAATCTTTAAATAAAGAAAAAATACGTTGGCTTTTATGAATCTATAAAGCGCTCAGGTATCATCATAGTGTGATACTCAACGGCTTCTTTTCTTAATTTTTACTTTTTCGCCTACGCATTGCCTTGGCAGCTTTGTATAGGCCAGAAGATGCTACGCAGCTTGTGTATATTAAGTTTGAACAATAATGCATAATAAAACATAATACCAGCAAATGTGATGCTGGCTCATAGGTATCTTTATAAGGCGCTCAGATTTAATCAATTTAACGGCTTATTTTGCTTTCACAAATTCACTATATTTGTATTGTCGATTCTTGGCCTATTGGGTATGTACAGCTTCACCGTTCTTGGCTATTCCTATAGAATGGGTATGAACGAGAAGAAAGGAAAGCGAGGGCGCGATTTTTATTAGTCATATACGTACATCATAAAAAGCCATAGAACAGGTATGTGTCACAGAAACAAGTGGTATAGAATCCTTAAACGCACATGTATGGTGGTTCGCGGTCACGCACAGGCTTCGCGGCGGCAGCGTTAGATGGCGCCTACTGTTCTTAGGCAAGGTGTGAAAGTTGCGCGGCATTGAAATATGAGCTTGGTTGGGAATCCCTTTCCACACGTTGCAGAAAAATGAAATTGACACTTCTATATTTAATTTGCCATAGTAAAACCGGAACAAGCAAAGAAACTTTATAAAGAAACCTCACTATATGTCGAGGCGCTATGAAAGGCACAAGCAAGACTTCTTATTTTGTGTGTGTGCTCACGATGGTCTCGACGGGAATTTAAGGCGCAGGCTCCTTTTCCCAAACGTATCACCCCTGAAGAAAGCCGAACGCCAGGCCGCGGTACACTTGCGCCTGTGTGAGAACCAGTGGGTGCCCGGCAGCGGTGGCAATCGAATCCACAACCTCCCACAGCCGAAGCGGGCGCACTACAACTAGGCCACTGCTGCGGTTGGTGAGAAAGAAAAAAAAAGCAGGGAAGAGCCGGATCTCTTACCGTCGTAGCTAGCGGTATAAGGTAGATCTTGAACAGAAAAGAAAAAGAATAAGGGAGATGTATACAAAAATGATACATAAAAAAACATGTATAGTATACCTGATTAAACCAAGCAGGCTAGGTGAATATTTGTCACCGCCCCGTTTCAAAGGGGAGTGCCCATAAATGATCGTCATCGTCGAAACGCGAAAGAGGAGTCCCGCTGCAGTGCACGCCTCATGCAGTGCACGCGTCAGTCTCGTTTCGACTGTAGTAATACTTTGAGTCGCCATATTGATTCAATGCTAACGCATTGCCGTCGGCAATCATCGTGAGAGTGGATCTGCCACAACTTTCTTTTTTTTTTTCAGCTCTAAGCACTATCGAGCTTCTCTACGAGTTATGCATGAACCAATGAAAGCCTGCTTATCCATTATGTCTTCGCTCCGGGGTTGAATCAGAACTTAAGCGTTTTCGCTGAACCGGAACGAAAATTGGAACGAGAAAAGTTTCGCTCTGCATTTCGCAGTGGCAAATGTGGGCATGGGCGGACGCGAGTAAGAACGCGAGTGACGTCGAGCGTGAGCCGGCGAGAGTGAGCGTGCGTCCTAAACGAAGAAAACGTAGATGAGTGGGAGAGAGCGAGTGTTACCGTGTGAGTGTTAGAGTGGGTGTTACCGACATGTGCTGCCGGGTGCATGCTTGCTTTAGGCTGCTCATACGACGGCGGCGGCAGAAATGGACAGCAGGTCCTGGGGGGAATGAAAGCCCACAAATCTGAGAATAAATCCCAAACCAATCGATGTTATCACATAATAAGAAGCGACCAACAAGGCTGCCCTGGCAGCTGTGCTCATATGAAAAAACAAAGCAGTTTATACCAGGCCCATGTAAAAAACGCCACTGTACATACATATGAAGCCAAGATTATAACAGGGGCGAAAGGCTGAAAGTGCAAGATTAGGCATGGCGATTTTGGTTCCTTTTCTTACCATCATATTCAATGCCACGTGACACGTCACACTGCTTTGCCGAAGGCTTAAGACGAAACTGGCGGCTCCTATTGGCACTGCCCTGAATTCGGCTTGCCCGCTGTTGCGCAATTTCACTGGCGCCACTCCTCTGCAGCGGACCGTGCGACCGCGCAGAATTCTCCGAGGAAACTTGTCGCTCCAGTGCACAGCCCTTGGCGCGAGACGATTTCAGGCAATGATAACTTGTCTCGGAATAGCTCGCGCGTCTTCGAAGCTATAAAAAATTTTTCATATAATAAACGTATTTCGCGTGCCACGTTCAGAGAAGCTATGAAAGGTTCGAAAATCGCCAACCGAAATGAGAAATCACACCTTTCACTTCTCCCTTTGCCAACGTATTATTGTTCTCTGCACCTCTTTATATTTTTTGCACGCTCCTAAAGCGTCTGCACGCTTGCACGAGGTCTTGGAATGATTTGCGGCTACCAGTGGCAACGTCTTACTTCTATTAGCTGAGGCGCGAGCGAAAAGACGACAAACGCAAGACGCGTACGCTTCGCAGAAGTCCACTTCGTCCCTGCTGGCCCGAGCGACGGTCACCACGAAGCGGTGACTTGAAGTGAATGCAATTGCACTCGTGCACGTCTGCTGATCCCTCCTCCTGCCCACCAGGGCGCAGTTCACCTTCTCGTTCGCCATAAGCAGCGTACGCGTGCTTAGCACGTGGTCTTGGCGGAAAGGCCACGTGCGCGCGCTGCCTCGTATAGACCATTGACCATTACATTGTTAATGTACAGGATAGCAATGCAGGAAATCAAATTAAAGCTTCAAGCATGGGCAGACAATAATGGCATTTTGGGAGAACTTCAGAATGGCCTCAGAATAGGTAGGCGTTTAGATGATAACTTATTGGTTCTTACTCAATGTATTGGAATATCAGAAGTAGATAGCAGATCGTTATATGTGGCCTTTCTATACATTACAGGAGCCTATGACAACGTACACCGCAACATTTTGTGGGATATTTTGGAAGGGGAAGGCTTAGGTGACGATTGTCTACAGCTTTTGAGAGAGATTTATACCGTTTGCGTTGAATGGGAAGGGATGAGGAGCGAGGAGAAAGTTCATATCAACAAGGGACTGAGGCAGGTGTGCCCTTTATACCCACTGCTATTTATGATGTACATGGTGAGGATGGAGAGGGCGCAGAAGGAAGTAATATCGGCTTTAATCTCTCATACCAACAGGCGGGTGCAGTAATAGAGCAGCAACTCCCAGGTTTATTTTATGCAGACGACATTGTGTTGCTAGCTAACAAGCAAAGTAATTTGCAACGTCTGGCTAATATCTGTGGACAAGAAGGCAACAATTTAGGTTTGAAATTTAGTGTTAGAAAATCAGGTGTTATGGTATTCAATGAAAACAGTGAACAGACAGTGGCAATACAGGGCCAGGAAATACCTCGGGTAACAGAATATAAATACCCTGGTATATGGATAAACGAAGGCAATAGATATATGAAAACACAGTAAAAAACAGTAACAGTGAAGGGGAAGAAAACTGCAGCCATAATGAAGCCATCATGAAGCACAGAGCGCTGTGGGGATACAATAGGTACGAGATGCTCCGAGGTATGTGGAAAGGTAATGGTTCCAGTACTTACTTTTGGAAATGCGATTGTTTGCTTTAAATTAGGGGTACAGTCAGGACTCGATGGGAACCAAAGCTCAGTGGGTCGCCTCGCATTGGGCGCTCACGGGAAGACTACAAATGAAGCTGTGCAGGGTGACATGGGCTGGACTAGTTTTGAAGTGAGGGAAGCTCGCAGTAAAATTGAGTATGAAGAACAACTGAGGAATATGGAAGAAAACAAATAGGCTGGAAGAGTGTTGCGGTATCTTTACAGGAAATGCACTGATTCACAGTGGATGAAGGGAACTAGGAAGCTTACCAGCAAGTATGCGGCCTGTAGGGTGGGCAACACAACAACAAAGAACGTCAAGCGGAAAGTCAGAGAGGATGAAATAATCTCATGGGTGACAGCAATGGAAAAGAAACCTGCAATGAGTAACTACTTAAGAGGAAAAAACGAAATCAGAAAAGAAACAACTTATAATAACTCAAAGGGAAGCTCATTATTTTTCGAAGCGAGATCGGGATGCCTTAGAACACACACCTATAAAGCGAGATATAAGAAGGAAGAAGAAGCATGTGCTTGCTGCGGTAAAGCTAGGGAAACTATGGAGCATGTTTTATTAGAATGTGAAGACGTCTACCCAGCGGTCGATTTAGGCACCACTGGCCTCCTTGAAGCCCTTGGTTTCAGCGAGAGCAGTCGAAAAGTAAACATGTCCGCAATAGGGCTTAGTAAGAGGCGATTGGAGGTTTGGTGCAAGAGAAGTAGGGAAACGACAAAAAAGGAGACGTACAAAAGCACAGTTCGCAATAGGGGATCAGAAAATTTGGTTGTGGGAGTTCATCGTGTGTGTGTGTGTTATTTTTTTTTAACCGAGGTAGGACATTAGGCATTATAATAGCAAGAGCTTGGCGGCGCAACCCAGCACCCAGTTCCAAAGGGGACGCTCATAACATCCATCCATCCGCATTGACCGCCGAACAGCCATTCTTGCACGAACACGCGACTGCCCTTTCTTTTGATGCCCATCTCCAGAAGTGAAACACGAGCATTGAAATGTGGCGTCAGGTCTTAGAGGGCCTTGCTTTTACCGGAGACGAGGAGCAGCCACCAGGTTCGCTTGTTAACCAGTGTGAGTGCGTTGTGAACTACAAGAAAGTCCTGAAACCATTCGACGTTTCTCGAGTGCGGTAATATGGCATTACCGCGCACTGTGATTTCAAAATGTTCATTCCATAGCGACCACTTGTTTTACAGTAGGTGGCACCTGTGAAGCAAAGCTGAAGTAGCCCACGGTGACTTCACAAGACGAGAGGTATGCTACGACAGTGGAAGCATGCATTTGCAATTTTTTTTCGCCGCAATTGTTTCAATGAAGCCACAATTATTATTTAAAGTATGGAATCTTACGTGCCAAAACCACGATCTGATTATGAGGTGTGCCGTAGAGGCGGACTTCGGTTCAATTTACCCACCAGAACCTATTTAAGCGTGCAGCTAAATCTGAGTACACGAGGGTTCTTGCACTTCGCGTCCATCGAAATGCGGCCGCCATGGCCGGCATCGAACCCGCTACCTCGAGCTGAGCGGCGCCACGCCATGGCGACTGGGCTACCGCGTTGGTCGTCCAAGAAAGCCAGTCTGGATGCTCGATTTTGAATATAGGACATGCACTTGCTTGTCAAGCGACCGTGCGAAACTCAGATGGCACCACTGAATGGTCGTTAAATAGAGCCAGGCTCAAGAGACAAGACTGCAGAACATTCTCAATGGCGGCACTGTACGACAATGAAATGCCCCTCACCATTCGCGTCGTCTAATGCCCCATTCGTACCACGTGTGCTGGGCACGAGCCCAGCATACGTGGTCAATAGCCAGATGAAGTGTCACATCGAGAAACCTTATTTCGTGATTTTCGGGGAGCTCTCTCGCAGGCACGTACCCAAGGGGGGGCCCGGGCCCCCCCCCCCCCCTTCTCCCCAAAATTCCCCGCCCAAGCCACCACTTTTCACACACATTCCTAAAGCGCCGCCAAATCAATGTTGAAACTTGACAACTATTCGGCGGCCAACATCTTGCTGCCTTTTTCACTCCTTTTGGATGGCGGTAGTTAACGTTATCTCTTGGGGTGTGAAGGCCAGTTTCCTAATCGATTCGGTGCCCACGAGATTAACTTGAGATGCATTCAGTAGTCACCGTCTTTTCGACGCTCATGCGCATCGCTGTTGCGACATTAGTTCAATCTTCTTTGCTTAGACTTATCCATGGACTAGGAAAAGGATTCGGTTCGTGGTCAGCTTGTCTGTATGCAGGTGGAACGAGTTTCGGCCAGAGGAAACGCCAATTGCGTTTAACTTTTCCTTTTGCTTCATTATTTCCTCGAGTGACGGCTCGCCGCGACGGTGGCAGATCCTCGGAACCATACACCCACGATACGAGTTAGATAAGGTGGAAAATAATATAATACGAGACAGCTTCCATCATTAAACCCTTCAATAACCCTTAAACTCATAGGCAATATAACTGTCACCGGTTAACTCATCTGGTTTTTCCCTAATTGTAGAGCTCTTTTCGTGCAAAATTGCCAATTCGAAACAAGAGTCACAAGAAGTTGAGAAATGAGGCGATCTACTATGAGAGAGAGCCAAGGCAGCAACCAAACAGGAAAATTAACAAATAAAACCGTTGTTTATGAAAATATTTATGGATCAACATCTTTTTATTTAAAAAGGAAGTGGAACAGAAAAAGGAAGTGGAGAATACTTCCGTGTGTTCTGAATGACGCTTCTACAGTTATCATTCGAACCACCTAACTTAGCCTTTTCTCTGCTGTGCTTATGTAGGTGTTTTTCTAACCTTCCGCAGTAGGCGTAGTACGTCTAGAACCGCAGCGCCATGCGCCCTACGCGGTTTTACGGGACTGGCAGCCACGCATCGTTACGTAACTTCCCAAATAATAAGAGTCGGTTGTGGCACTTACCTTGGTAGAGCATAAAGGAGGGATCCAAAGAAACTGTGATTGTTCCGCAAATATATATTTCTCTATAATTCTTCCACAGCTAAGTAAAAAAAATGCTACTACAGTCGCATACGAATTCAGTCTGCAGTGAAGTCCCGCGCACGCCCTCATACCCTCCAGCCACTGTCCCTTTGCGAGGTTGCAAATAATTCGTACTTCAATCTGTTCCTGTTACCCAAATAAGGCGGTAACCACAAAAATAAAATTAGCGCGTAAATTTTATAGCTGTTTCCTCGCCTATTATAGTCAAATGGCCAAAGCCTAATTGTTTATTGAACTGAAATAACATGTTTGCTTTGCTGCAACTATTTATTGTCAAGTTTCACTTCAGTTGGCAGTGACGTTTCATGAGTAAAACGGGTTCAGCAGTCAAATGAACAGCACCGCAACCGTTTGAAGAGTGAAATGCTCAGACTCCACACATTTTGTCCATGTCTGTTGCACACCTCATTGCTTCCGCCAGTGAAAACACTCTTCAAGGACAGCGGACGCTCTGGAGGTATCAAGAATGACGCCTTTTTGAAAATGCCGCATGACGACGAATTTGTTTGCTTCTGTGATCGGCTGGCGAAGTAACACAACTACGCCCGTTTTGTGTGCCTTGGTTGCGAACTGCTGCTTTTTTAAAGTTGTATTCTACTAGAGTAACCTTCATTTTACACTTTGGCTTCTTTACTTGTTCTTGGCAGTGTTCTTCCTGCGCTTCTTTCCTGCGCAAGTCTATTTGACGTAGTTCCTTGTTTGCCAAGTAAAGGAGAGGTGTATTGCACAGGGCGTACCTGTAAAATACACCTTATTTCATTTCTCTTTTATGGGTTTTCGCTTTTCTATGGCGAATGGTGGACGTTATTCACATTTGTACTAGTAAAGTACCCCCCCCCTCATTTGCATAGAAGTTACCTTGGGTTGCCCCCCCCCCCCCCCGAAAAAAAATGCTGGGTACGTGCCTGCTCTCTCGTGAGGACACGGTCAGTCATAGTAATTAACGCGATCAACTCACAAAGGGATGATCTATCTCCTCGTCATCGCAGTTTATATTGTTAAAAAATCACAAAGAAATCACCCAAGAAGCGGAAGATTCTAAAGACGCCCGTGTGTCGCAAGACTTGCAGAAGTTGTCGGCTCCTTCCAGCCTACAGCAGGATTGCTCTAAGCCGGCGCCGAGCATGACACCATCTTTCTGAATGCGCAAATAGCCTGGAATTCAACAAATGTAGAACTCAAGTAGAAAGTCCGAATGTCCACGAAGCTTCCGATGCTGGTGCCACAATAGTACTGGAAGCGAGTAGGCCCAAACGACTCGATGGCTTCCGTGACAGCCTCACAAACCGATGCAGCAGGGAGCGAATAGTATGGGTCCTTTACGTCTACAGAAACTATGTTCACCTTACCAGGTCACCCGTAAATATCCATTATTCTATAAAACGCAATAAATAGAGAGAGAGGGATGCATCCTTTCAGAGAGCAACTGCGTATGTGACCTCCAGGCCCGAAAGCTGCAGGTGACGTCATGTTGCATTCAAGGGTGCGAGTTATTGCCGGATATAACGCGGCCCGCGGGCATTAAGCGCGCTCTAATCACTGCGCGTAGACCAATTAAGTAGGAAGCGTGCGTACAGCCGCCGTAAAAGCACTGCACCACCGGACAGACCTCGAGCGTTCTTTTCTGCGTTGAGAGCGGTCACGCCTGACGTCACGCGTTGTCCCCTGGTTCTTTCTGCGTTTTTTCACGCAAGGAAAACGCCCGGATCGTCGGTCGGAGGAGCGAGACGAAGGAGAGCCGAATGCGGTCAAGAACAACGGGCCTTCGTGGCCATTGTCAAATGGCCGCCGTCGTCGCGGAGGGCACACATCGACAGCGGCGAGCGTCGATATCGCGGTCCGGCATCGCAGTCGCCGTGTTACGATTCGCCTTGGGCCACCGGCGAACACGCGCCGTCCGCTGACGTAACGCCTACGACGGCGATGACCCGTCTTGGACTCTGCTGCATTTCACTTGTGCCCAGAGTTCTCCGCTTCGTCCGGTTTGTGAGAACAAAGCGCAAGGTTCTGCAGGGAGGGCGTTATACCCACGGGCGCGCATCGGGAGACGAGCGCCTTGGAACGCGGGAGAGTTTAGATCGTACTGTCGCCAAAACTCGGGCATTATTTATTTACCAGCATTTCCGAGCGATTTGAAAATAAGTAGGGATAACGCTTCGCCAGATCTTGCGATACTGCGGCTTCAGTCAGCAACAGTCCAAACGGCCCCTCAATCTTCACGCTGGCTATAGCAAGCAAACACTATTCTCCTCGACTACCTGGCGGATCCACGCACATGGAATTTCATTCACTACTAGGTCGCGAATGTACGGTTCTAAGAGCTGCAAGCTGTCGTCGTCGCCATTAATGAAAAAAAAAATTCTAGGTTTCTGACAGCCGATCGCGAGGTGCCAAGGCTCTGGCAACGGAAACAGGCGACCGGCTTTGTAGGCTCAAACGCATTTTCTATTTTTCTTTCATCTTTCACTGCGATGTTATTCTGTCCTGAATCATCGGTTTGTACGCCTTTTCTCCCAGCTCCAGCTTTCTCGTTGTGAAAGGGGCGCCTGTTTCCTTCTTTGCTGAATTTAGTGCACGGCCTGACGCGTGCTTTCTCGGATTCGCAACGTGCGGCGAATTTATCTGCTAGCACTGCAGCACGCTCCAAGCCCTTTTCGCCCGACCTATTTTGAATCTACAGGTGCATCTCTTCGCTCAAGGACCCATAGAACTGCTCCTTGCAGATTATCTCCACAACCTTGTCGTGACAACCGAGCGCACCTTCCCCTTCTAGCCATGCAATTAAATTGGCTTTCACCTTGCAAGTGAAATCTTGAAAAGACTCGCCCGGTATTCTAGCTGCTTCCCGAGAACGACGGCGGACAGCGTCCGCTCAGCCGATATTTCCTTAGCAACGCAGCTTTTAATTTCTGATAGCCACCTGCGTCATCTTTCGTTAGTCTTGCAATTATTTCAGTTGCTTCGCCAGGAAGAACGGTCAGAATCTGTTGTGGCCAATTCTCTAGTGCCAACTGTTGTGCTCGGCAGCCCTTCAGAGCGCGGAATGCCAGCCCAGCGAGATGCAGTTGTCACGCCTCATTATTTACTTCCAGGCAGCCCGCTTGAATATAGCAACGTCGTCTCCCCTGACCGTCACGAAGAGTCCATCAAGGCCGTTATGGTCAGTCGTTCACTCCGCGACGAAACTCCGGTCACGGATAAAGCAACTATGGGAAACGAGCCGACGGCCTCGTCTAATGGAATGTTGTGCATCCCCGCCGAAGTTGAGGTTAGTGCAAGTGAAGTGGTTCTTGTAAGGAAAGGAGGAAAGGCTGGCACTATCTTCTGCAACACTTGCGGGAGCACGGCTCAGCGCCAGCAGGGTGGAGGAGATGGGAGTAAAGGAGATAGAAGGAGGGAGATATGTAGAGAGTCGCCGTGGCAGCAGCGGATCAGCCCGGCGGGGAAGGCCCAGTGGCTTCGACCGGAGGAGTGGACTGGTGATAGACCATAGGAGGTGACCCACCAAAAACGAAGTTGAGGCGGATCAAGAGGCCCGAGGTGGTGAATAGCGGTTAGGCTATTCGCCTTTGAAGAAATTTCCTAGAGTCTCGCCGAGGGCCCCGACGAGTCGAGGTACTCGACGACACTTAGGAAGGCTGGTAGCTGATTAGGACTGGGGAAGAGGATGTCTTCCTGTCGTGAATATGGGAGCCCCAGGCGGGAGAACTCCTGCAGAAGTAGGCCCCGGTGCTGCAGATGAGCAGGGCAGGCCAGCAGAAGGTGCTCCAGAGTCTCTGGGTCACCGCAGGAGGCACAGGCTGGCGAGGTGGCTTTCCCAAGGCGGTGCCGGCGGGCTGCCGTCCAGTAGCAGCCAACCCGCAGTCGGAGAAGCAATGAGGTATCCCTTCGTGGGAGGCCGTGCTGTGGAAGAGGCCGTGGAGGCCGTCCCAGGGATACCCGTTTATCCGGAAGGGCAGGCGATGATGTGCCGGCGCATCCTCTGTCTTGTCAAGTCCGCGGCCGTTACAGCAGGGCTGAGGGGGACGCTTGAGTGGTGGGCGCTCTTTGCGAGAATGTCTGCGCCTCTTCATTGCCCGGGATCCCTACGTGCGCCGGTAGCCAGTGCAGGGATAGTGAGCATCCTGAAGGGCCGCCAGTCTTGAGGAGAGCAGTGCAACCCTAGTGTTCTGATATTGTGCTGTATAATAACTGCTTTTATGCCATTGTTTTACATTATGGCTTGTATTTTTATATCGTATGTTCTTTCCTTTCTTTATTTTGTTACGCCATGTATTTTTGCCACGCTTACAAGTTTCTATTTACCATTCTTATTTTGTATACGATGTTTTTTTCCATGTTGTTTGCCTTCCTTCCTTATTTTGTGATTTTTCCTCTGTATTTACTTTGCCCCTCCCCTCTGCGATGTACAACCGTACCTTGAGAGTATGATAAATAAATAAAAAAAAACTAAGGCTAGCCTTGTTAGGTCTCTGCAGGCAAATCAGCGCCGCCTTGGAAGTGGCAGAAGATAGCTGCCGGAGTCGTTGGTAGTTCCTGTGACAGTAGGTCCACAGCAAGGTGGAGTCCTGCTAGCTCTGCTGCGGTAGAGCTTGCATGTCCCGGGAGACGGCACAACTTGCTCTTTTGTAGGACTGGTGCAACGCAGGCTGTTCTGGAAGAGCACGTCTCCGGTATCGCGGATCCATCGACGAAGATGTGAAGGTGGTCCCCAAATCTCTCTTGGAGCAGAGAGGCTGCAAGGCTACGATTCTTCACACCTGTCAGCAGCCCAACTTGGCACAACCCCGCCGGAGGGGGAACATGGGGAACTTGGGGAAGTGTCAGTGCCTTAGTCAGGTTATGAAGCCGACGAGCTCTTCCCCTTCGTGTCTTCTCCTTTGGGTCCTCAACTTTGTGTCTGCTCAGGGCGTAGAGAGGTGACGCTTTTTCGGGTAAGAGGGTAATTATCTCGACATGGGAGCGCCCGCTTGAATGTTTCGCACACTTTAAAGGTTGAAGCCCAGGCTAATCATAACCGCCTTTGGGGGGATGAGGCAAATCATCTCGTCATCAGAAAGCACGCCTGAGTGTTTCCCAAACTTGAAAGTTCGATCATAACGCCACCTCACGACATGCGCGTGTCTGGGTTGGGCTGTTGATCACACCGTCTATGCGTCTTATCTTCTTTTTCAATATGGATAACTGGAGATTTCAGCTGTTCAACCTCTTCATTTTTTCTTCCCTCTCTATCTATTTGCGACTCCAAGTAAATACTCGCTACCTAGCCACCTCACCGAGAAAAAGCTGATCTAGATGCAGGTTTGAAGCGTGGGCTGCGGGGCCAGGACGTACTCCTATATCAGAGATTTCCTCTCAGATAGAAAAGTCATCCTAAAGGTCGCGGACAAAGCCACAAACCCCTTCCTACTGGGCGGGCGCGGCACACCACAGGGCGCACTGTTATCCCCTCTCCTTTTCAATATCGCCCTAATAGGCCTACCCCCGCTCCTCGATAACATCCCAGGGATCCGGCATGGCCTATATGCCGACGACATTACCATCTGGTCATCCACAGGGTCCATCGGGGAAATGGAGACGTGGTGAGCGACAATGCTAAGTCATGCGGGCTGAGCTGCGCCCCTCAAAAGTCGGAGCTACTCCTGGTCTCACCGCGAAAGAAGCACACATCCGACTCGCCCACTATCAGCATACAACTGGAGGGACACACCATCGTTCCGTCTCAGAGCGTAAAGATATTGGGAATGGTTTTCCAGTCGGGTCACAACAATACAATATTATTTCAAAAGCTTAAGAATACAACAGCCCAAGTCACGCACATGATCCGGTGAATAACAACCAAGACAAGAGGCATGGAGGAGGCGGACACGCTTCGGCTTGTCCAAGCCTTCGTCGTGTTGCAAATAACTTACGCTATTCCATACGCACTACTCAACGCGACGGAACTCAAGAAAATCAACACAATGATCAGAAAGGCATATAAGCAGGCGATGGGCCTGCCAATCAGTACGTCCACAGAACGCCTTCTCCGACTAGGTGTGCACAACACAGCCGAGGAGCTGATCGCGGCAAATTTATCCAGTCAGCGAACAAGGCTGGCGGTTACGGAAGCAGGGAGGTCCATTCTCTTACGCATGGGGCTCTCTGCCCCTCTGAGCCATCCGCCGACTCAGACTGTGAGCTTACCCCATGCCATCCGGAGCAACATCACCGTACGCCCTCTACCTCGCTATATGCACCCAGTGCACCCCGCAGAGCGAAGGGAGGCCCGCGCCCTGGCCATACACAAGCGATACGGGACTTTACTCTCTACAGCCTACACGGGCGCGGCTTCTTACTCCAGACGCACAGCCACAACAGCCACCGTAGTGGTCAACAAAGAACATCGGAGCAGCATTTCGCTCACACGAAACAATCCCCTCCAAGCCGAGGAAGCGGCCATAGCCCTCGCGCTCTCCCAAACAGAGGTTGAAGTCATAGTGACCGACTCCCAACAGGCATGCCGCAACTTTGCTAGCGGCAGAATTCATACCACGACGCTCCGGATCATCAATGAAAAGCCGCCAACGAGATCAGTCATGATCATCTGGGCGCCAGCTCATCAAGGCATTCCTGGCAACGAGGTCGCCAACCACGTGGCTCGAGGTCTGACCCACCGAGCCGACGCCGAGGAATTTGAACCCGAGCGCATGCACCCTCAAGTCTCGTACCAAGACATCACACAACACTACAAGCTAACCCGCAGAACATATGCACCCCCACACAAGTCACTACCTGGAGAGCAGGAGCGATTCCTCCGAGCTCTACAAGTTAATACATTCCCCTACCCAACCAGAAATCACCTCATAGACGCTACACAATTATCTCCGCAATGCCGCTTCTGCACAGAGCCCGGGTCCCTCAGGCACATAGTAGGGGGTTGCAGAGCGGCACCATTAAATCCTTCGAACCCTTACCCCACTAACGAGCTTTGGGAGAGAGCCTTGGCCAGCTCCAACCTCGAGGTTCAGCAACGGCTGATTGCGAGGGCCCAGGACGCGGCCCAAGCTCAAGGCATTCTGGAATGAGGACGCCTCTACAAAGCTGCATTCACCCAATAAAAATGTTTATTCTCTCTCTCTCTCTCTCTCTCTCTCTCTCTCTCTCTCAGGTTTGAAGCAAAAAAGGGTGTCCTGTCACGGCGTGCCATGAATGCGCTGAAAGCATGCCTGAAAATGAAAAAAGACCGATGTCGAAAGACTTTTATTGTGTACCATTATCTATGGCATCGCGGTGGAAAGACAGCAGTGTATGGTTTGATCGTTTCTAAAAAGAAGCAGACGACGGGCATCGGAAAGCGACTTGAATAAGAAACTTCCGCATTGGGAAAAGGTGACTGACACTGTACCGGTATCTAAACACTTCACTCGGGTCGACTTCATTCCCGGCGAGTAGACCATTGCTTTCTTTTTGTTGATTTTAAATATCTTGCTGGCGCTTCAAATCGCGGAGTGTACGTTGTTCAGGCAGGCGATTTAATAAATTATAGTAATGCACGCTTAAGCTTCATTTAGTTTTTGTTCCTTTATAGTTTTCTGCCCTAGCATTAGTGTTAATTACTAATGCTTTAAACATCAGGAATATTCTCGCCCGTACTACTTTTGTCTGCAGGCACCGTAGCAGGAATGATAACTGCGTCGGAATGTCTGAAGTTGATCATGACACATATTACGCTGCGAAGCCACATTTCGCTTTCATAGCATGCTTTAGTTTAGCGGGGCAAGCAGAATATGCTGTTTTCTCATTCAACGCGTTGAGTTGTCAGTTTACTTGCTTGCAAGAAATTTAGAAGCAACAGCAAACAGCGCTCGTTCCAGCTTTGGAGCGTTCGACCTGCGCACAGCGCCTTAGTTAGCATTCCGCCACTGTGCGCACAGTTAAGTTCCATTACAACCAGTTCATTTCGTTTCCAGGTCATGCATTTACACCAACACAACTGACTTTACTAAAATAAAAATCCTCGCTAAATTTTGGAAACCTGTTGGAAGAAACTCAAATTGGTCCGATTGATTTTTATTCACTTCTCACGTTTCACCGAGGTTTGAGAATTCCTACGGGCGGCAGATTTATGCGGTGTTCCCAAGCCCGGGTCCTACCTCGAAGACTGCGTACTGCGAGCATGAACATGCGCCAGTCACCGGACGCAGATGACCTTATCACAATTATCAGCTAACTAAATAGAGACAGGTTCACGTCGACTCACAAACGGAACTCTCATTTGTTTTTATACCAAGACACACTGACCAGGTAACTTTACAGCTTTTAGCCTCGTTCTATCAGTGCAGACTATCCGTATTTAGCTTCTGAAAGACGACAGACGTAAATGTTTATATATTGTGAGCAACCCTATGTGATATACTACAACACGAGCCGCGGTTGCCTATCAAGGTCGAAAACAGTAAAGTATCGTAGCTGAAACTGTGAAGCAACTCCGCAAACAAGTGCTTGCCCCTTTCGGAGGCCTGCTGCGCACAAACACTTCCTTTTTTTTTTTTGCTTAAAAGGTTCTTTGTCTTAAAAAAAATCGTATGCGGCCCGATGGGCAGGCAGGACGCTGGCACGCACAGCGCAACTATTTCCGCGATTTCGTCGCTGAAATCCTTGAGACCGATCAAAGTAAGGAGATCGGCAGCAAGGGCACTTTCGGCTTCCACGAAACACCTCGATTCCATGCCACAAAACAGAAATGTGATCAAAGCCACACGCAAAAGAGCCGCCTAGAACATGGATGTCGTAGTCATGTTGCTCGTGTGTACAGTGTTGCCAGCTCAACTAGCTGATCCTGGAGTTGCCAGTATTGTATCGCGGACACCCCACAAACGATGGAATAAATCTAGAAAAGTATGTCTACGTGGGCTGTCTATATTACAGTCGTAAAACGTTCGTTTTGTGTTTCAAGCACAAGCAGCGTCGTGTGGAGCTCTTTGCCGGAAGGCGGACTTCTCAACGAACTATTCCTCATGGCGCACGCACAGACACCTTTGTTTCTTTCGCGCGTCATTTCGGTAAAGCTCAACAACAGAGCTAGTTTGGGCCACGTCGCAAGGAAAGCTCCGTGAACAGCTCAGACTTGCTGGAGGCGGCGCTCGTTTTGAACGGGCGCAAGCTGGGGAGTCGGCGCGCTTCACCGTATCTCTCCGGGGATCTTCCGTGGCGTCCGATTTCGCATATGCGTTGATTCGGCGATACCGCATCGGGAAGACAGCCGTGGAACAAGCGCGCCTTCTTTATCTTTACGCTCTTTCCGGTGGGCCGAGGGTTGGGCAATAATGTCCTCGCCTCTCCGGCGACGCTCGAGGGGTGGCCGGAAGGGCACGCTTCGCTTTGGAGCCTGCCGTCAATCCGGAACCCCGCCCAGGGAGAGCTTCCCACACTTTAACCAAAGACAAAGCGTCGCCTAAAAAGCTAAATGTTGTTGTGTGGAAAACACGTGACACGGCAGTTTGTAGAGGCCGCGCGCCATAACATTAAGTTCCTGTGGCTATCGATTTTCTCTTGTACGGTGTCGCGATCTTGGCGGAAGATAGTGGTCACCATTAGCTGTACAAATAACGAAGGCGACCTTGTCATTGTGGGCTTTACAATATTGATTTTTAACCAACTCATCATCGTCCACCAGAACCATAGGCCAGCCTAAACTGCTTGAGTTACATCGTTATACTGCGATAAAAATAACCACATGACAAGTTACTGGCAACTTTCTTTAACATGGCTTTTACCAAGCTCAGCAACTCAAGAAATTAGCATGTCACATACATAAATAAAAAAACATGGGTCTATGTCTATACAACAAACGTACACGTTATAAAAAAAATGTAACCGATTACAATTACGATCCCTTCATTAAAAATGCAAATAATTGCAGTGTACTGGCCGAGAGCGTTCCACTCGATAGCATCTGATGCCGCCTCCCGCCGAAGTCGCTGCGTCAATTTCCGGGCACGGCCGGGAGCCGCACTTGGACGGATTCCAAGTGGCGCCACACGCTGTGCGGCAGAGCGGACGAGGCGACTCGGCTGTCGCCCGTTTTTCGTAACAATGCAAAGGGCACAGACGCGCTGACTGACGACGCTAAACAGCGACAGCATAAGCCGGAGCCCTTCACTGCTCTCGTGGCTGCAGTGAGTTGCTTCGAGATGCAAGTCCGTCACAATCCCAACCAGTTTCTGCTTTAGGTGTACGAACTAAGCTGCATACGCGCAGCTGTACCATATAGGCTGGTGCAAACGAAACGCTGGACGTAGTCTCGCCGTTCGGTGCCACTGCTCCGCCCAACCGCTGGCGAGGTTACGTCAATGACTGACTGTAGCGCGGCGCGCACGTCGTCGGATTCCTTCCCAAGCCCCCGCAGGATGCTGCGCTGTCGAGCGACATGAGAATGCGGCCGGGTGCACCGGTAATTTCCGTATTGCCTGCCACCGCTTCCCGTGGAGCAAGCAATAATTGCGCCCACCGGAGATTGCCTCACAGCGCTGTCAACCATGCAGGATGTGTTGCCACATTTCGGAGAAATCGCGCGTACTCTTGCCAGGCCTCGGCTCAGTAAAACTTGGAAATTCCGCGCGGGAAATTAACATTCCAATTTAGAGAAGCACTTGCGTTGCGGTGCGGTGCACAGAGAGTTGCGTTTTTCGTAGTATGAGGAATCCGCCGATACTCAATACAGTGTGCGCCATAGCACAAAAGACAAAACACACGAGGCTAATAAATAATTTCGAAACACTCCTCGAAAAGTACCTTCTTGTTCATCATCGCGTCCTACATCAAAGTTCGCTACATCTTCTGTAGCTTTGCACGGCACAGTGTTCGAGGCAGACCGATCCGCGCTTTTGCAAGGTGGAGAAATAGCATTGTTTCTTTTTGTAGGCCCAATCCTGCAGTCCTCTCAACACCTTTCTTTTTAATTTTTTTTTCTTTCGGTAAACACCGCGAGTCAAAAGTGGCTCTCAGCTTCCCTCTCGTTTAGTTCATGGTCAAGCGGTGCCAACACGAGCCGTTCGCCTGATAAGAGAACAGGTCGCGGAACGCTTCGATAACTCATTCGGGGCACGCCGGTGAGCGTCGCGCCAAAGACCCGCGTTGACATTCGCCCCGTCTCAGTGGCGGCTGCTCAGCGCGACACGCGCTCAGGGGCGTCCTCACCTGCAGCGCACCTACGCCGCAGGCGACAGCGCTGGAGCAATTAATCGCGTAAATATTGTGAACGGATTAAACGGACAGTCGCCGAACACACTTTTCGACAGTGAAATTAGGCCGTGTACATATTCTTCTCCTACTAATTCTCATGCGAATGGCTAGACAGACACGTACGTGGAGCCCTAGCTACCAACTTCGCGTTTGAATGGAGGAGCCCCTTCCCACCTGCTAGAACTGAGGCCTGCTTTCATCGCTTCTGTGTAACATACGGGAACCAACTTTATTCAGTTACAGGATACCTGTACTGACTGCAATCACATTACGAGTGGCAAGGAAAAGAGAAATGCATGCCGATGAGAGGCGCGCTCGGATCTACTATGCGCACGAAACAGATGGGCGTTGCCACGGGAATGCCAAGTGCGCCTGTCATTGCGTTGTTTTGTGCGCAATTATTATGTTAGAGATCGGGAGTGGACGGCACCACGCTCTGCCCTTCGACGTCTGCCCGTCTGCCCTTCTGCCTCCAACAGCGTAAAGAATGACCAGCCTTCCTGCGATGGCCCACGACGCCTGCTGCCAAGCATACCTGAGGCTCCCAAAGAACTTGTGCGCCAAGACAGATTGCCCGTGTCAGAAAACCAGGCTACTGTGCACTCGAGCTAGTGACACACAAAGCAAGTCGCGTATCGAGGGAATTCTTGCTCGGATGCCAACAAAACACCTCAAGGACTCGCCCCCACAAGGGAGCGCAGGATAAGTCTTGCGTAGCTCCGCAGCGTAACACCGCGCCGCAACGATCATCGTCCGTTGTTCGGATCACGATACCCTGCAATCTATGTTCGCACAAGGCAGAAAGATACGAAGGCCAATCTATGTTGGTACAAGCTATAGCCGATATGCCCCGATGCATACAAACACAGAAAATGGTGGAAATTCTATCTGCCGTTAAGCAAGCATAATCGAACCGACACCCTTGATAATAAGCTAGAACCCTCTCCTGTCAGCTCTCCTCACTTTATTTTTGTTGGGTCCCCACCTTACCAAGCTGTAGCTGCGGTTTCAAAAAACAGCGAGACGATGACGGCGAACGGTGTCGCAGAGCACATTCAGCACGAACCATCACACTCGGAATCGCATGTGCTGCCATTCGTGCATGTGATGAACTCGCGAATGAAATTACATTAGCAACGTAAACGATCCCGCTTACCAAATGCAAATCATTTTTGCAGGCGCTTCAATACAAGTGCACAGTGTTGATTACAAATAGCCTTGCAATAACGTGCAATGAAAGCGTTCCCAACGTAACAAGCTTGTTCAAGTTGTCGGGAGCAAGAGCGAGTGAAGACCAGCCGCGGTGTAGCGTACGAATCGAACTATTGCGAAGAGGCGCGGTTCTGGCGCTGCTCGAATGGGCGCAGGTGCGAGAACCCGTGCCCGCTTTGCGCACACGCGAAACGGCAACAGCGAATGTCGCGACCTGGATTGGCCTGGACCAGCTCGGCGGAGCGCCGACCCAGGACTATACTTGGGGTAAGCAGTCGTAGGTAGGCTGGTTTAATTGCGCCACTTTTAGATTCCGGGCAGTACACTTCACTTCTGGCGAAAGTAGGAGTATGCATAAACTGAGATAGCAAGAACAACAAAAAAGTGGTGTTATCATGCGCAACGACAAAAACTGCACTACAGCCTGTCAAGCAGCTAGAGCACGTCGCCATACTGGTGGCATGTGGTATAATACTGACCTTCCGAGGTGGTCGAAGTTATCTATACCGCCAGCAGGCGGGTAGAACGGTGTTGAGAGATATCGACATGCTCATGGTCGTAATGAGGTTATGTGTGCATGCACATCCGGAATCAGGGGGCAAACGTGGAGAGTTAAGCATCCGTGTAAATACAATTTCGCGTTGTCCATCTCTCCGTCCGCTGTCTGTATCTGTCTATACGCACTTTAATTATTCGTAGGTGTCATTAATATGTGAACACTATATAACGTCAACAGTGACATAGAAGGAGCAAAGAAGGCAGGGAATCTGGAGAGGGAATGGAGTGCGCGCTCAAGAAAATGCCTGCGTTCGAAAGCTCCAACACAAGCCAGTAGTGAACACTGCAGTGTCTAGGATGCATTGTGGCCAGCGGCGAAATCAGAACTCCCGTAATATCTTTTCACACAGCGGATGCTTTTATGAACAAACAACCTTGCAAGTTGAATCCTGACCTCTACGCAGTAAATTAAGTGAAGCTGAACAAAATATAGTCGTTAACTGCAAACCTCCCATGCGGCACTGCCTGGAACTGCTAATTCTGCTATGATGATATACTTCCCGCCGTGGCCTAGCACTCTTTCAGTTTGGCATAGGCTACAACAGACGGCGGCCTAATGTAGACGCAGGAGTACAGTCCGGTGCTCGTCAAATTTGGCGCATTCCCATCAGCAAACTACGGCGCTGTCTCGCATGTAGATCCTGAAATCTGAAAACACGCACAATGGTTGAATATAGACGCGTTGATCGAGAAGGTTATTCGCGACAAGCAGACGTGCAGACACCACAGCAGGGCCACACTCCAGGGCTGGACCATTATGAAGTACTACACCTGGCGGGAACGTCTCTGGTCTTCGACAGCCAAACTGCAGCTGTGTCAACACCGTCGGCTCTTCTTTCAGCAAGCCTCGTGGAGCCATCCGGCCCGGCTGGGACCACTGAGAAATGGGGTCGCACACTTTGGTTCACTATTACGAATACGCGACTCCAGTATAAGCAGCTTGGACAGAACCAACGCACTCTAAAACTTTAAGAGGCAGGCTTTTTTCGCGTTTGATTATCTTGCACTCACACCGAGTCCAAAATTGTCACAGCCTGTTCACTCGATTCGACATGCGTCGCAGCGAAATGGAGACATTAGATGGCAGTCTTCTCCATCGGCGGCTCCTTGTGGACGATGTACACCCACCTTAGAGCCATTAAAGTCGAAACGCCCTGTCTGAAGACTGTGGTATGTGCAGCTCCTCTTCGCCTCTTTTAGTAAGAATCGCCGCTTTCCGCTCCTTGGGATGACTCTGCGACCACGGCGTACTGAGCACGGTCTCGGATTTGATTTTTAACAGGGAGAGGCGGGCTAGTTGGTGGTCGATATTGGAATGCATTATGTAACCGCGCAAACGACAACGGGCTCCGCGCTTGTCCTGTGTGTTTACTTCTTCGTCTGTTGTCGTTTGCGCGGTTACATAATGCATTCCTGCTCGGATTTGATCCCCGGTCGCGGCGGCCGCGTTCCCGTCCCAATGGAAAAACGTTCGTGTCCCGAGTATGCATGTGGCGAGCGCCACCCGAACGTGATTGCTTTCCGCCTGCACGACCCCTGTATAGACCGGGACAACGCGTTGATCGTCGCAAAGGGGAAGAAATCGCGACAACTTGGCTTTTGCTGTCACCCCGTCGCATTCAGGGGACAATTGCAGAGCGCATTCCATAGGATAAAACTCGCGCTCACTACCATGTGTCTTGGAGTATAAATAGCAACGTCGCCGTTTTCTCATGCGGGAGCGTCAACCTTTTATTTTGGCGCGATCAGCAACTGCAAGTTATACTACAGAGAAACTATAAAGCCAAAGAAGACATGGTCGGTGCGTCGAGATCCAAAGGTTGTTGTTGAGCAAGGGTTCGCTCTGGCTCAAAAACCTGGAGCTTCCACCACACCGGGAGAACCCCTCTACCTACTGAACTGACTAGAAGCATTGCGGACGATGGAAAAACGCTTGGCTTGGGGTGCTGAAAGAGAAGGCGAAGGCTCAGCGGCATGAACGACAGTTGAAATCTTGCAATAACGAATTCACCAAACACACGTGAACTGAAGTATCGGTGTATAAATGAAATACACCGCGCCAACGTCGTTATCTTGCAAACAAGTCGTTCACTCTGCCCCGCTTCTGATTCCAGGACCGGGTGAATGTTTCCAGTTCTCCGCGGAGTTCCTTCATCAAAGAACCAAGCTCTATCCCTGAAAAAAAAATAATAATAAGTTATGAACGCCCTCCATCTTGCGGATTTCCGTGAGGAATGGTCTGCGTCGTAAATTTCAAAGAACAAATGTTTTGTCGAGAACACGGTTTTGAGAAGCGGCATGATCCGCAGCCGCGCAAAGCGCGTGCAGTCGCCGTGTGTCCGCTGCATTGCGCGCATGTGTGAGTGTGCCGGCGCTCCACTTTCTTATCCGCGATGACGCGCAGGCCACTCCGATAGCGAGGTCAACAGAGCGCCCCTTCTCGAGCGCTGTCACCTTGCTTTCATTGGCAGCGCTGTCGCGCAGAAGCAGCGTGCTTTGGCTCGCGTCACCTGTTACAATGCAAAATGCGCAACTGCTGCGAAGACGCCGTGTGATACCGCAACGTGCGGACTGCTCATCATCGCTGTCATGCTTGCCAGCACACGAAATAGAGACGTAGGCATGGCTAACAGTGCAACAAAAAAAAATCAAAGAAAGAAAAGAACAGCAAAAAGAAGAAAGCACGCGTTTGATAAACTGAAAGCACAACTACACGAAGCCACAACAATAAGAACGCTGAAATCACCAATATTCTGCCAGGTAATCTCGAATCCGTTTAGACTAGGCTCAACCCCCGCCGTGGTTGCTCAGTGGCTATGGTGTTAGGCTGCTGAGCACGAGGTCACGGGATCGAATCCCGGCCGCGGCGGCCGCATTTCGATGGGGGCGAAATGCGATAACACCCGTGTACTTAGATTTAGGTGCACGTTAAGGAACCCCACGTGGTCAAAATTTCCGGAGTCCTCCACTACGGCGTGCCTCATAATCAGAGAATGGTTTTGTCACGTAAAACCCCGTAATTTAATTTTTTAACTAGGCTTTACGCTTGGCCCATGCTATAAAGCTTTTAAGAATCGCCAGCTGAATGTTATCAGAGATCGAATCCACTGCATTAACTATTAGTGGCCCGCAGCGCTTCTATGCCCATATAGGTTAGTGTAGCCCGACTGAGTGGTGACGTGTCGGTGGAGAGGTTGTCCCCGTGTACCACAAGACGCGTACGGCTCTCGTTGGAAAGACGTCGGAGTCGACGATGCACAGCGACGGGACAGGGAAGACAAGCGCCGACCACTGGGATCCCGCTCGTGCAGCCACGTCACCGGTTCGCCTCCTCTAGGATGATGATGATAATAATGAGTGCCTTAGAAACTATGAAACATACCAAAATCCGATCCACACGCCCTGCTGATCATACATATATATATATATATATATATATATATATATTCGTTTAATGCGACTGAGCAAAACGAGAACGAGGTGAAAGCAGGAGCCAACATATCGACATGTGGACTTGTCTTCTTCAACGCTTTCACCTTGTTCTCGTTTTGCGCATCGTCTTGAATTTCCATCTCCCGCGTTCCCCGTGTTTCCCTTTTAACGCGACTAGCATTCTTAGGGTACTTTCACGCACTTTCCTGGGGCTATCTGTCTGTCTTTCGATGCCTGTAAGCGTTTTCCCGCTAACTTTGGTCACTGCAAGTGGATGGTTTATCCTAGTGAGTATTGCCTCAAGATACGGCGCTGGTGGAAGAGGATTCGAAACAAACCGTAGGGCAAACTTGTTTCCCTGGCTTGTGGCACTGGGTGTGTGCCGCTGTTTATAAACCTCTTTGATGCCGACTTGGCAATGGGAAACTGGCAACAGTGCGCAACCGAGCACGTGGCGAGTTCAGTGAGCCTTTCCGACGCCAACTTAGTTCACTGGGCATGTGCCGTTCTCAAAACTTCAAAATTTATCCAGTGTTGGGCGGTACCGAACCTGCATCATATACGCTCAGACAATCTTCTCTGAATATCCAGTCACACACGCACACTTCGTGGCGGTGCCGCCAGATGGCACAACTTGTCCAGAGCCAGGCTGCATACACGCCTCATACACGACGCGTTTCTCAGCTGTTGTCACGTTGTGTCACTACACTGATTCAATCCCAGTCGCATTAGCGTTGACTTCCATCGTGAAATGGTTCTTTCCGGGTCCTTTCTTTATTTTTAGTGATGGTGATACGCGCTGTTTTAAGCGTCTTCTGTCCTATAGTGCTGACAAAGCTGCTCTTTTTCCTTCAGCTGTTGAACGCGTAAGCATTTCCATGCCTACCCAACGAGAAATTTGTACGTCCATCAGGTAAGACGAATGCGATGGCTCATACCGCCCTGAAAAACGTCTCATACCCCCTCAAGCAAGCAAAAAATGCCATGGCTCACACCAACTTAAGGCAAAGATTACAAGCGCTCAGCAAAGTAAAGCGAACAGTGCATACATTCATTGAAAGCACCCGTACAACACACAGAACCGCATAGGTTTCAATGAAGACTAGCTCAAAACATGCATCCGAACCATCAATAAAAGCATTGCATAACCTCCTCAACATATGTAGCGGTGGTTTTGCAACAGCTTCGCTGGACATGCAGGCTGATAAGGGCCAATAAGGGTCGAATCATGTATCAGGTTTATAACGACCGATGAGTGTTGATAAGGGTTTATGCTGGTCGAATCAAGTTTCATAACATTGATAATGACACCGGCCACGTGGAGATGAGCAAGTGGCATAATGCTTACGCATACTTAGACAACTACCGGAGGAGTTTATGCGTGTTTTTTATTGCTGCTATGCCTTAATGACCTGACGCATCCCACTCTGGGGAATCGGCCATGAATCGGTCGATGCATGTGTTACATAAAGACAACAATACTAATTTTGAGGAATATGATTTCAATAATCACTGGTAATTTGAACCTTTGGGAATTAAAGTTTATGTGATATAGATACAAGGCGTTTCAGCGAACTTTCAAATTATTTAATGATTGCTTGTGGCAGAGAGCACAATTATAGTCCATGAGCTGGTCTACTAGAAGAGGCGGGCATTACTTAAAAAAAATGAGTCATAATCGGCTAATTATTATACATCCACTAATTAAGTTTTTAACTATTACCATGCGGCACATATTGTAATTTACGAATTCTAAAGGGTGAGACTGCAAGGCATTGAAAAGAATTGTGTGGACGACAGGGAGATATGCGTCGTCAAACATGCGGAAAAAATGAGCTGTCTTTCACTTATTTTCTTATCCAACGTCGCCTTATACATTGAAGCACAAAATTAACTGCAACGGCAATGTAGTTCTCCGCAAAGTTTGGGAATCAATATCTCGAAACAGCTGTCATGCTGAGAATTCGTTCCAAGTGGGATCGCCTTGCGAACTCCCCGGCTAGAATTTGTAAATTGCAATATGTGCCATAAGGTAATTACTTAAATACGTAATTAGTGAATTTCCGTTATTTGTCGATTATGCATTTCGCTTTTTTGTGCAAGTAATGTCCACCTCTTCGAGAATACCACTTCACGGACTGTAATTATGCTATCTGCCACAGGCAATCTTTTTTTTTCAATTTTAGAAGTGTTCGCTGAAGTACCTCGTGCAAACTCTATTGTATCTTATTAAAACTTGTTGCCTATTGTATTTACACGTTATTCAATACAAAACTTCAGTTACAAAAGAAAAATGAAACAGAAAATGTTAGCATTGAATTCTTTTCGTCTCGGCAAATTGCAGAGGGTATCACAAACGTTGTTGTGGCTAAAAGCCAGTTCGGTAACACCAAAGGAAATGAACACCGGGAGAGCGAACGTCAAATGAAGTTTACGCAATGATTCTTCCAGTAATCTTTTTGTTAGAACCTTAAAACGGCCCCCGACATGCTTAAAATGTCGTGTCGTAATGAAAGTGAAAACGAAGTGTCGTAAGCGACACTTCAGCCTTTCTAGTGGAGAACCATATACTGTCCCAAGAAAATTTCAGACGCGAATATTCAGAAACGGCCAATGAAAATCTATGGAAGTCATTCTTGGTACTGAATTTCCTAAAATCGCACCGCTGTTACAAGCGCCGACAATAAAATAGGGATTACCGGACCACTAAGTAATGCTACTGTGAGTTCATTAGCAGATTCATTTAGGATTAGTCCTTTGTGTACCGGCAACCACACCAAACGAATGAGGCGTTAATGTCTTGGGACGAAAGAATTGAACGCTTCTAATGCGTTTGGTAAATTATAAGTGGTTAGGGAAGAAAAAACGAAGAGGCAGTCTGTTAAAATTACGGCTGCTGACAAAGATAAAGGAAATTTACGTAAATATAAAACAATTGCCAATAATTCAGCCTGAAAAATAGACGTGCAGTAGGGTAATCGGATTGAAAAAGACAAATTAAGAGATGGTGATACCATGCCCATATCTGCAGTCTCTTCATAGATGGAAGCGTCAGTTGCAATCACAGTTCTTATTTCTAGTTGTACAAGGCGATCTTCTAAAATACCCTTTAGGAATTGATAAGGCAGATGCTTAACATTATTCGGAAAAATATAATCGAACTATATCTTACCTATCGGAGCACAGCTGCTTAATAAGTCTATTTCACGAAGATGAACGTGTAATGGGTCTAATAGAGTTTGCACAAGAACAGCTCCGCTTTGAACCCAGTGCATCCTACTCTTCTTCTGTAGCATTCATTACCATGCCGCCGTGTAAGTGCATTGGGTATATAAGCGAAAGCTATTATTATTATTATTATTATTATTATTATTATTATTATTATTATTATTATTATTATTATTATTATTATTATTATTATTATTATTATTATTATTATTATTATTATTATTATTATTATTATTATTAAATGCGACCTTACAATGTGCTAGTAAGAACATTGGCTTTCTAGTTAAGCCTCCCAAAAGCGTAACTTTAACAGTTCGGGACGATCTTAACTGAAACGTCGAAGCATTTTTAAGCAGGTATTGGCAACGGATATCTCTAAAGTGGTGCTACTCTCAGTTTCTGCTAAGCAGGCATGACGTCACTACTCCTCAGCTTCAATTTCGCAATTACAATATATGCGCCCTAAAGAGTAATTAGGAAATTCAATTAGAACAGCTTAGATGATTAGAGAAATTATCCTCGAAATTTTTCTTGTTGCTAACGTCCGCCTAGCCACCTACAGCCTATGGACAAGAACTGGTGGGCCTAGATGTGACAGCTTCTTTTAAAACGAAGTGCTCCGCCTAATAAGAAACGCCGAGTATATGACATTCACATGGCTTCGCTGGGCGCCTTGTGTGCCGGTGTCTCAGAACCGAGCCGCAGCATATGGCGAAACTCTTGCACAACCACGGCATGACAGGTCTCGCCCCGACGCCCAAGGCCGCGTTTACAGTCACAGATGCGAAGCTTATACACTCTAAAAACTGCTTGCACCCTTTGGGGTGTATATTTGTCCCACAACAATAATCGTCATCTGCCTTGCTTGCGTTTCCTTTCCTGAAAACTCGGCGCTCGCTACTTTCCTGTCGAGAATGCTGCGTCACACTGATAACGCGCATGCCGTTCGTGACTGGGAAGTACCGGGCTCGCAGCGTTAAAGAAAGGAAACGCGGGCAAGACAGATGACGATTATTGTTGTGGGACAAATATACTCCCCAAAGGGTGCAACTGTTTTTAGAGTGTAACTGTAGCTGTGGCGTAAAATGTTAAGTCATGGAGGACGGGAGGGTGAACCGGTGGAACAAGTTCGAGCCGTCAGTCGAGGGAAGAGAAGTCGTCTCTGCACCTGCTGCCATAGGCCGAGCCGTATGTACCGAGTCACAACGAATGCCTAGGAATTGTTTGCAGTTTCTTAAAATATCGTAATTGATCAGTGGGGCAACACTGCGCAAGATCTCGTTCTTTTGTGCCAGAGTGACGAGCACATCGACGGCGCTGCGATCGCACCTTGCACTCTCGCGGCAATTCGCGCGGCCGAGTCTCGGCAGCGTCGTCGCTTAGCGCGCTGACCACTTGTGTGATGCGGTGGTCCGCGCACGTGACCTAGGCCGTGGCATGGGTTTCTTACGTCGCCAGAACGTTGCTCGTGCGCAGAGCAGGACATCGGGTTGTGCACGAGCCATGGTGGTGTTGGCGCTTAAATCCTGCGGACGACTCCAACAGCTGCGGCTAGCAACAATGCCCGCAGCGCACCGTCGCCGGACGAAGGAGAGCCGCGGTTCTCGGTTGGCCCGTGCAGCCGAGCTGGATCAGCCGTGCAATGAAACAGTGAGGCGGCTATCTAATCTCATTTGGCAGTGCCAACAGGCACCTTGAAACGCGCCTCGGAAACATGCAGACCACTCAAACGACACGGTGCTTTCTCTCGGCGATAAATGCAGAGAGAGCGACGAGGAGGTGAGTGACACGGGGCTCTCGCTTTCCTGCGCTGCCCTCCCCCTCCTCCGCAGTCCGGTTCGGCGCGGCGAGAGGAGCGACCAGAAACGGGCTTCGCTCCTCCGAGCCGCAGCCGCGTTGCCGGCCACAGTGCCAAGCGTCGCCCGCCGGAGCGGTACCCCACCCGATTGACGGGAGACCACCCTTTTGACGCCAGCACTCCGGCCGGTCTGCATCTCGACGCGCGTGTCTCGGGAACAACTGGCGCGCCAGTCGGCGGCGAGACCGGAGGCTGCACTGCGCCCGCACCGCGCCGTTGAAGTCGGTCGCAGAGCTCCGCTGCTTCCCGGAACACAGGTCAGTCTCGCTTTACGCGTCGACGCGTACCGCTGGCGTGATCATCGCGCACGGTTTGCCAGAAGGCCTCGTGTTCCTTATTCCGCCGAAGGCCTTTCATTTTCCTACGAAAGAAAGAAAAGACGAAATTCCGCCGCTCCATTTGGTTTAGTTGAATGAAAATTTATCAAACAGCGCAGTTCCCTCGTCGTTCTCGTCGCGTCCACGCTAGCGCTTACGCTCGCGAATGGATATAGCCAGCTTTTCCCGGCTCGTCGGCGCGGCGGCAATGACAAACCGCTCCCTAGCACCGGGAGGCACAGAACCAAAAAGAAATCATGGATAATCACACAATAATCAAATGATAACTACTATTAAGCTAATATAAGAAAATTGCTTGCAAGCACGTCGACTCACTTGCTCATTAGCGAATTTTAAGGCGATCTCTGCTAGCAAATTGCGTTTCTGTAAAATCAAAACGGCCGCTATTACCCTGAAGGGAAACTTGCTAATTAAGCTACAAAAGGAGGCAAAAGATAAGTTCCCGTACCATCTAATCGTGGCATCATGTATTGTGTCAGCGCCCACTGCTGCATTGCTTATTGTTGGAGAAGGACTACAGTGCACTGCAAAGGATCAAAGTTCCCAACTACAGCAAGTTTCCAAATATTTAGTTGTGCCACCAAATATCAGAAAATAGTTGGAAATTCGTGAGGTCACACTGGCGTACTAGAGGCGAGTTTTCGATGTGAAATTGAAAGAAGGGAAGTTTCTCCCATAAATAATGAACCTTTCTCCCACAAAATGAATAAAGGTAGAAACTCGAAAGGCTATCAGTGCAAACTAAATGGTGTTGCTCAATCAAAACCAGGCTGCAAAAATTTCAATTTGCAACGCAGCTAGCACGCGAACCTTTTAACGTGGCTTTTAATGCACGGTAATCTGCTGAATAATATGCGTGGTCGCAATAGACACCTTCCGCTGGGTTCCGTTCCCTTTGGTAGTGAGCGTGGTAGCCGCATACTTCCGGAATTCTCACGACACCGCATCAACAACGGCGTATGCGAACGCGGAATGCTATTCGTCGAGAAGCGCAAAGCCGAGCGTCGTCGGCTATCGTGCTTCCATGCCGCGTCCGATATGTGTACAGATGAACAGGAAGCGAGCATGGCGAAGATAACGCGGAAAAGAAAATGCGCTACGTAAAAAGACTCGACGCTTGTCTTCCTCAGTTGCAACAGGCCGCAAATGAGTGCCGGATAGGGGAAACGGGAACAGGAGAGAACGTGTGGCAGACCGTGCGCGTTTGTGTCAGAGCACAACGCGGCCATTTATGTGTGCACAAAGGAAAAAAAAAAAGAATACGCCCGAAACAGCAGGCGTTTTCTTTAAGTGGGCTGAGGCTATGAAGAAAAGAAAAAGAGAGTGAAAGTACGGTTGTGAAAGGAGGAGGAAAAGTCCAAGCACTGCGCGATGCTCGGTTGTGAGCGGAGCTGGGCGATTTCAGAAAAAAATAGCTTAACATCATCTCACACCAAAAGTTATAAACGTTTCATTTTTTTTTATTTTGGGTCGTTTTATTCATCACTAAATGTACTGAAAGTACTCCTGTGCAAAGAGTTGTCATATCAAATTGACGGTGGGCCAGATTCCACTGCATGGAAGCAAATACATACATGCGTAATAAGTAAAAAAAAAACTCAACTGTATTGAGTTTTTAAAACTCAATAAGTAAAGTTAACAAAGCCTACTTACATAAGACACTCATCAATACAGGTTGCCAGCATGTTCGTCCACAGCCCTTTGACAGCACAGCGCAATTATTTTACTGATTTGCGATGTACGCAAAGGTGCATCAGTGAGGAGACAACATTACTTCGATGTTCTCATGGGTAATTATAAAATTCATTTTTATTACTTAAAAATTGCCACAAATTGAAAAACAATACAATGATATAGGCATAACATAGACGATAGCTGGTCTTGTTTCATTCGAAAATCTTACGTGCCTTTAAGGCATTTCCGGTATATTAAGTGCTACTGCAAGGGACTCCAGTTTGCAATTGTTGGCAGAGGGTGATCTCTTCTATTTTCTGGTTTTATTTTATTGTCATGGACTTCCGATTGTGTGCGTTTAATGTTACTGAGGTGTTCAGGAGCAGAAGGTTAAGCAAAGCGATTTTTAAGGTAAGCCAAAGAAAAGAAAGGTGTTTGAAATGACATATGTGCTCATACATATATAAAATATTACTTGTAAGAGTGAACTCAATAGTGCCTATACGGAAGACAGCGTTCTTTTCAGAATACAAAAAAAAATCCTTATGTTAGTTTTTATTTTCTAGCCCTGACAAGGGTTCAGCAGTTTAACTGCGAACGAAATGATGCGCTGTGTAGAACAGCCTCCGTGCGAGAAATCACTCGGCTACGCACTCGGGCCCCTGCTGCGATCTGATGTGCATGGCAGCCTGTGTATGCCGAAAGTTTTGTTTCTCGACAACCTTTATGTCCTCATTTAAACAACACGAAATCCGATTAGGTCCAGAATTAGGCGGTTTTATTGTTTTGTGTGTGTGTGTGTGTGTGTGTGTTTGTGTTTGTGTTTGTGTTTGTGTGTGTGTGTGTGTGTGCGTGCGTGTGTGCGCGTGCGTGTGTGCGCGTGCGTGTGTGTGTGTGTGTGTGTGTGTGTGTGCGCGCGCGTGTGCGTGTGCGTGCGCGCGCGTTTGTTTTTGTACAAAGAAATATTCTTGTTTTCAAGTGGCAAACTTTAATAATGTGCATTTCAGTCCGTGCTGAGTGCCTCAAGAAAATTTCATTACACTTTTGTGCTAGAATATCTGTTACGACGTCCTCAACTACGCGACGTGCAGTCATCTGCGTACATAACATACTGAGCACTGGCGTCGATACCTCTATACCCGCGCATTTCTCTTTTTTTTTTAGGACAGATATATATTTTTTTTCGATAGCGCGTGATAGATAGCTCGATCTGTTCATCTGAATTACTTGAAGAAGCGGATGCTACTTGTGCGACAAATCGCAATGTCCAGGTGGCCAATTAAACTAATTAACAGTTTAATTATTTAATTTAGAGCCCGTGTTGCCATCGCGAAATCGGATCCGAGTTGTACCGCAGTAATCCTAAAGCTAGCGCCATTCCCGAGACGTCCGTCCCCAAGATGTGCTAAAACGCTCCCTGACGTGCGTTACACTGAAACGCACTCCAAACTGCTTGACGCACGCTTTTGGCAAACTGTTCACTGGAACGCCAATGTATTTCGCAGCACAGTTTAGGAGAACGCTTTAGCGCGGGGGCTCCCATCTAAATACATCGGAAGGGGGAACTTGTTTTTCTCGGCAACCACTGCATCTAATTTGATGAGGTTCGTTGCATTTTAAAGAAGTTGAAATATAGTGACTGTTGGAAGCGTACTTGAATAAATATTGTTGAAAATCGCAAATTTTCAGAAAACTAAACTATAAGGTTTACGACTCTGTAACTCGGCAATCAAAAATGGTATCACAATTCTGTCAATTGTATCAATAGTACATCCAAAGCGGACAAAACTGTTGCATTATATATGGCTCTCAAGTAAACCATTAATATGTGAGTAGGACTTTTGCAAAACCGTTGCAAACAATGTAACAGATTGACCTAAGATGTAAATGGATAAATCAAATTTGTCCTCTTTGAATGCTCTAATGGGTGCAGTCTGCAGAACTGCGATATCTGTTCTTGGTGCAGAGACACGAATTCATAAACTTTGCGCTTCTATTCTTTCTCAAGCTTACCAATTTTTGAAAGTTCTTTTCAAAAAACTTCCCGACCTAAATGAAAATTACGCTTCCAACAGGCCCTAGAATTCAACATTCTCTCTCAAATGGAACAAGTTTGATGAAAATCTGCCCTGTGGTTATCTCAGAAAAATGTTTCTGCGTTTTACGTGTATGTGAATAGGCGTCATCGGAGCTGAGCCCTAGCCTCCTGTTGAGACCGCCTATAAGCGGTGCGAGTCTTACGATTTCGGCTGAGCAGACATGACTTCACTACTGCGCGACTATAATTTCCAAACAGCAACGTGTGCCTTAAAGTGAATAATTAATAAGTTAGACAGCGAATATTTTTTATTGTCCACCTGCACATTGAGATTTGTAGCGCATTTCCGTCTCAACAGTTATTTCGCATGAACAGAACAAATTGCGTGTTTCTTTTTCTTAAATTGCTGCAACCATACAGTGTTTGTTTGTTTGTTTGTTTGTTTGTTTGTTTGTTTGTTTGTTTGTTTGTTTGTTTGTTTGTTTGTTTGTTTGTTTGTTTGTTTGTTCATGCTGCAGCCCAAAGGGCCACAGCAGAAGTTGTAATCCCAAATGGTGACGGGAAAACACAGCGCAGTATCACGAGTGCGCACTGGCACAGTAATCTCGGACGGGGCATGATGCGAGAAAAAGTGTAAACATTCGCAAGCATAAAGAGAAAAGAAAGAAGCCGATCCCAGAGGTAGTGCACAACCGCGCCAAAAAAATTCCGTCATTTTCAGGTTTCTGTTATTGTTTCGCGCTTCTAATATTAAGCCTCAGAAGACCTAACTTAAAAGACATGCGCTGCCGGTGTTTGGCTTCATGACATTTGCTTGTAGGCTGTCATTCGCGAAATTCCGAGGAATATGTCAGGAATGTACGGCAAGGTACGAGCAACTTTAGTAATAGATGGAATATTGTGGCACTATAACCCGCATAACCGCATGTCGTATAGCGATGCGTGGCATATACTTATCCCTAAATGTATGCGGAAATTTTCGCTCACGGACAACTCCGCCGACGCTGACGACGACACCGACATCGGATTTTTTGCGACACGGGGCCGTTGAAATATCACACAAGAAAAGTTTTTGATAACATTACAAAAACATAGAGAAGAGATATCGGAGGAGAATTTGATGCGCCTTACTTCGCCGCCTTTGCAGACAACAGACACCTTAGTAGTTTTCATTGAAGTAAGAAAATTACACCCTCACACAACAGATTAACGGTGTCAAAAAGTAGAGAAGCTGCAAATGGAGGTACCTGCATTATGAGCTTCATCATCATCATCATTAGCCTGGTCACGCCCACTGCAGGGCAAAGGCCTCTCCCATACTTCTCCAACTACCGCGGTCATGTACTAATTGTGGCCATGTCGTCCCTGCAAACTTCTTAATCTCATCCACCCACCTAACTTTCTGCCGCCCCGTGCTACGCCGCCCTTCCCTTGGAATCCACTCCGTAACCCTTAATGACCATCGGTTATCTTCGCTCCTCATTACATGTCCTGCCCATGCCCATTTCTTTTTCTTGATTTCAACTAAGATGTCACTAACTCGCGTTTGTTCCCTCACCCAATCTGCTCTTTTCTTATCCTTTAACGTTACACCTATCATTCTTCTTTCCATAGCTCGTTGCGTCGTCCTCAATTTAAGTGGAACCCTTTTCGTAAGCCTCCAGCTTTCTCGCCCGTACGTAAGTACTAGTAAGACACAGCTGTTATACACTTTTCTCTTGAGGGATAATGGTAACCTGCTGTTCATTATCTGAGAATGCCTGCCAAACGCACACCAGCCCATTCTTACTCTTCTGATTATTTCAGTCTCATGATCCGGATCCGCGGTCACTACCTGCCCTAAGTAGATGTATTCCCTTACCACATTGCAGTGCCTCGCTACGTATTGTAAACTGCTGTTCTTTAACGAGACTGTTAAACATTACTTTAGTTTTCTGCAGGTTAATTTTTAGACTCACCCTTCTGCTTTGCCTCTCCAGGTTGTGAGCATGCATTGCAATTGGTCCCCTGAGTTACTAGGCAAGGCAATATCATCAGCGAATCGCAAGTTACTAAGGTATTCTCCATTACCTCTTATCCCCAATTCTTCCCAATCCAGGTCTCTGAATGCCTCCTGTTAACACGCTGTGAACAGCATTGGAGAGATCGTATCTCGCTGCCTGACTCCTTTCTTTATTGGGATTTTGTTGCTTTCTTTATGGAGGACTACGGTGGCTGTGGAGCCGCTATATATATCTTTCAGTATTTTTACATACGGCTCGTCTACACCCTGATTCCGTAATGCCTCCATGACTGCCGATGTTTCGACTGAATCCAACGCTTTCTGGAAATCAATGAAAGCTATATATATAACGGTTGTTTATATTCCGCAAATTTCTCTATCACCTGATTGATAGTGTGAATTTGGTCTATTGTTGAGTAGCCTTTACGGAATCCTGCTTGGTCCTTTGGTTGACAGAAGTCTAAGGTGTTCCTGATTCTATTTGCCATTACCTTAGTTAATTCTTTGTAGACAATGAACAGTAAGCTCATCGGTCTATAATTTTGAAGTCCTTGGCATCCCCTTTCTTATGGATTAGGATTATGTTAGCGTTCTTCGAAGACTCCGGTACGCTCTAGGTCATGAGGCATTGCGTATGGTACGCTCGAGGTCATGAGGCATTAGGAACTTATGGCAAGGAAATAATCGTTGTCCAGAGCCCTTCTTTCACGTGAGCCCACAAACACATCAAAAACTTCCCATGTTTCCACAATGCAAAGTAACCATTCACACTGCCGTTCATCTATTACTTTCTCTCGCTCTCTAGAGACTCCCTCGCACTGACATTGCAATGACATTGCAACTTTCGGCCTCAATGTCAAAAGTGGGGTGGCAAAGTATTTCATTTGACCCCCCACCCCCCCTATTTTTGAAAGCGCGCACTCTCGGCTGCACGCTGGAAAGTCCAGCAAACCTACAATTGAAGCTAAATTGACCTTCTGAATAGAGTGACCATATAGGTAATGCTTTACTGCGCCTACCCTGCTTGTCTTTTGTGCCTTCTCGGGACGCCCTGTGGCGGACGACGCGCAGGATTCGCCGTATACGCACGCGTTGCGGATAACGTCTGGCGCTGTGCACTTCCGACTTTAACGAACTGCCAGCTTGCGCAACTTTCATTAGGCCTAGTTTTCTGGGACCGCTGTATCCGTATTCGACAACACAATAAGCTTGCTACCGTTAACCTGCGGGCGAGGGGACGTCCAGATAAAGTATTATAATCAGCGGTGCCCAACGACTGGTGTGCCGTACGGCATGAAATCGGCCGATTATGAAATGCTGGAACTATTTAATCTATGCGCAGACATAGCCTACATAGTGTTGCAGTCCCAGTATCTTATCACGATCAAAAATCTAATCAAACCTCTTACAGGTATAACTGTGGAATTTCATTGTGTAATCACGACTTATCGAAGATATGCTCGTGACAATGACCTTGGTTGAACGTGCGAGCCATTTCAATGCCCATAAAACTCCAAGTTTTTCTAAATCTTTTTCTAAAGGCATGTGCTACTTCTGGCATTGGCGATTTCATATTCAGCCTGTTTCTAAATAAGAGATAAACTATTACTTGTTTGCTGACAGGAGCAAAAACAACAGATATTTCGTATTTTGAAAAAATCACGGCCACTTTTTGATGTCGTGTGCCGAAAATTTGCACTGTGTAGATTGTTTATGTGCTGTGAAAACAGTTACTGAATAGTCGCTTTATCCCACCTTTTATGCGTTATGGACGGCATTTAGTTGTTTTCCCCAGGTACGCTCGGTAAAATATGCGAGGCACGGTGTTTATATTTATTCCAAGTACGAAGCAATGTTCTGAGTGACGAACGATATACGTTTATTCCGTGTAGGTTCATTGCAGCCTTTGTAGAACGTTACTCATTGAAGCGTTCCAGAGTGTCATACTGCCGTTAATCGACGTGTTTCCCAGACTCCTAGAACAGCACGAAAGACGGTTGAAGTTCCGTGAAAATAGCGAGAATTTTATACACGATGCGTTGCAGAACTCATTCTCCTGCTTTAAAGCAAGTGCTGCGGTTAATTACTAAATCCCCGTTTTTCGAAGTGTTTCCGTGCATCATACGAGATTGATAGTTTCTTTCTCCGTTGTCCTCGGTGAGCTAAACAATGCATCTGTTTCTGTCTGGGGGTAATTAGGGCATTGTATGGCCAATGTGTGGCAATGTTCCAAATGGATGAGTTAAATGTGCATTTTCCAGTAGAATACGCATGCAAGTGGTCCACAGCGTTATTATTCTGTTTTACAAGCAGTGTAAAACTTAGACGGCTGCGTTGGCACAATTACAAATGAGGTGAAATTTTTGTGAACGCAATGGGAAGAATACGTCCGCCAAGTTTAGGTGCGATTGTAAATGTGTGCTGATCAAATACAGCCTTTAAAAAAATTGTAAGCAAGTGGTCGAAAGTGTCACGCTGCTTCTATTAGCTAGGTTTCCCAGTGTCTCAAGAGAACTCAGCGATTCAGATATTTTATGCTTTGAAGGAATAGCCAGCACTTTAAGTGCAATGTGTAGCGCAGTTTTAACGTTTCTGACTTATTTAGAGGCATTACGAATAATTACTGAATCCTCATATTTTAATTTTTCCCACACGTGATACTTTAGGTTCGTCTGGTCTCCTCACTGAACTAAAGGGGGCAGCTTCGTTATGTTTGCTGACTGTAAGGACAAAATAATGGCTGATCTAGAGGCAAACTTTGAAATAGATGAGGAATTGGGGCTCTCGCAATAAATTACTCATGCAAGCACTCTAGAGTGTTATGAGCGTGTCTAACGAGAGAGGCAGAATTTAGACCGCTGCCCTGGGAGAACATTAAAAGCCACCAAGACCAAATATAGCTAAAATTGGTCGTGCACTATGAAAACGTTGTGTGCGACGTTAAATACGGCTGCATCAAATGCAACCTTTTAAAAATATTCTCATTGAAGTGTTAGAGCGTGTGATATGGCCGCTATCAGTTATGCTTCCCAGTTTCCCGACATAGCTGTAGATTACATGTTTGTATTTTGTGGAAAGGGGAGGGAGGTCATTTTAATTGTGCAATGTTCGACAGAATTTTTCGTTCCTGGACCAATTAGAAGCGTTGCAAATAATTACCGACCCATCGATTTTCTTTTCCCATTTTCAGGCTTCATAAGTTCCCATTTGGTTTCAGCGATGTCCTTGGTGAACTAAACAAAACATATTGTTTCTAGTTGGCGAAGATAAAGGGCGCGTTATGGGTGCTATGCAGATAAACTTCATAGACGGGGGACTAATTATGGCATTTGCAGTAAATTACGCATGCAAGCGATCCGGAACATTGGGAATGTGTTTTGCGAACAAGGAATTTATCCCGTTGCTCTGACATAATTGTGAACTCAAGCGATATCAAATCTAGCGGAAATCGAGTGGAGTGGGGGGACGGGGTCAGCAGGGAGGGAGGACATCATGGTAAATGCAATGACGATGTAACATGTATGTTGGTGAATAACTGCCTTTTTAAACATTCTCCACAAGAAGTGTTCCGAAGCATTACATGCGGGCAAGTTTTCATACGGAACCTTCATATATACACGGGCAGCGTGCTAAACTGTGCGATACGAGAAACTGAAACTTTTGTTGCAACTGTTCGAAAGAACTTCGCTGGAAATTAGGCTGTAGATCTCCAAGGTAGCATGCGTCTGTTGACTTCTTTATTTTTTGTGTGCGAATATTGCAATATCTGTTGATTATACTTCGTTGCGTATAACCATGACAATAATACTACCTAAACTAGCGATTCGTTTATGCTGTAAACTTAAGCGTCAAGCATAATTTTTTTCATTAATTATTAAAATTGTTTTGTAGCTAATGTGCATTTTTATGTGCGCTGTACTGCTGCTACTGGGCGGGATCCGCGACCACTGTGGGGCACTCATTGGCTTTTGTCCCTGTATCATTTCGAGATTTGACATATAGTTGCAAGAAATAACCGGATGTTCAAATAATTTTTCAGGCCCGCATGGTTCACCATGTGGGATTGATAAATAGGTCTATCTCTGTTAAATATGAATATAACTGACAAAATAGCATTTCCAGGCTCTTTCACTTACTGTATTAGTAATTCCATATATATGTATATATATATGAAATCAGCAGCCAGCTAACAATGCCACCAAGGACCACATAGGATAAATTACTTGTAATTACTAATTGAATTAAAGAAATTACAAATTTATGGCAGTGAACTTGGATGAAGAAACCTTCAGCAAGGGGGTGAACAATGCGACGTCTTCGCATTACGCGTGCGACGTTCTACCGATTGAGCTACCGCAACGCGTTTCCTCATCCTTTTCCTGGGGTATTCATGTTTTGCTACTGGAACTAACCCTGGAAGTATTAGCCAGCGCCACCATTCACAAACCTTGACGGAGGAACCTCCTTTCTGCCGCAGGTGTCACAAGTACGTGATCTTTTTGTATGAAGGCAACTGGTCTAAAACCCACAAATGCTACCTGGGGGCACCAATGTTGTCGGATTTGAGACCCTCGTTATGCAATGACTGGGGAGAAAAGGGGTTAACGAGCAGCCCGATTTTTATTTATAATATCGTAAGAAGCCGATAAACAATGACACCAAGGACAACGTAGGAGAAATTACTTGTACTTACTAATTGAATTAAAGAAATGATAAATTAATGGACATGAAAGTGTATGAAGAAACAACTTGCCGCATGTGGGGAGAACGATCCCACGTCTTCGCATTACGCGTGCGATGCTCCACCAACTCAGCTACCGCGGCGCCGTTTCCCCATCCCCTTTTTTGGTATTTATGCTTTCGTACTAAACTAGCCCTTACAAGTAATTTCCCCTATGTTGTCCTTGGTGTCACTGTCAGCTTCTTATGATATTGTTATTATAAGTAGGGACGCTCAGTTAACCTCTTTCTTGTTTATTATTACATAACAAGGGTGTTGAATCCGGCAACATTAATGCCTTCAGGTAGCATATATCTATATATATATATTGTCGTTATCTTTTCGGATACTTTTGACGAGCACCTTCGACGGCTTCGGAATGTACTCGAGTTATCGCCTACGCGAGCCGCACTCTGTCACGGGCAGAGTCAAATTATTCCACCACAGAGAAGGAGTGCCTTGCGGTTATTTGGGCTACTACAAAGTTTAGGCCGTATCTCTACGGGCGGCCATTTAAAGTGGTGACCGATCATCACGCTTTGTGCTGGTTGACCAACCTCCGAGACCCTTCTGGACGATTGGCACGTTGGAGTCTGCGACTCCAGGAGTTTGACATCACCATCGTATACAAGTCTGGTAGGAAACATGAAGATGCTGACACGCTATCACGAGCACCTGTTGCATCTCAGAATCCTGACGAGGAAGACGACAGCGCCTTCCTGGGAGCCCTCAGCAGACCGGACCTACTCGCTACACAACGATCGGACGCTGAGTTAAGGCCCATCATTGATCACTTAGAAGGCGGCATCGCGCCCATTCCTCGCCCACTTTCGCGACGGTTGTCGTCATTTTGCCTTCGAGAGGGCATCCTATACAAAAGAAACACAGGTGCCGGCGACAAGCCACATCTTCTAGTAGTGCCTCAAGCCCTTCGCGACGACATCCTATTAGCCTGCCACGACGAGCCGACATCTGGTCACTTGGGTTACTCAAGGACTCTGGACAGGGTACGGCAAATGTACTATTGGCCTGGCCTGACTGCTTGCGTCAAACGCTACGTGAAAGGATGCCGTGAATGCCAGCGCCGAAAGTCACCACCCTTCAAGCCTGCAGGCCTTCTACGACCCATCGACCCTCCGCGTACGCCGTTTGATCAAGTTGGAATGGACCTTCTTGGACCATTTCCCTTGTCTTCCTCCGGCAATAAGTGGATCATTGTCGCAACTGATTACTTGACGCGTTACGCTGAGACGAAGGCACTACCACGCGGGACAGCATCGGAAGTTGCCCAGTTCTTTATGCACCACATTGTGCTTCGGCATGGCGCACCATCATTCATCATCACTGACCGAGGGACGGCATTTACGGCGAAGCTTCTGGACGACATCTTGAAGTTGAGTTACACGACTCATCGAAAGACCACTGCATACCACCCTCAGACTAACGGCTTGACAGAAAGACTAAACAAAACACTGGCAGACATGCTCTCTATGTACGTCGATGTGCAGCACAAAACGTGGGACGAAATCCTGCCGTACGTAACGTTTGCGTACAACACTGCCACACAGGAAAGTACACGATTTACGCCGTTTCACCTCGTTTATGGTCGAGAAGTTCAAACTATGCTAGACGCCATGATTCCGTATGAAGACATTGATCAGCTCGACCAGTTAGCTCCTGGCGTCGAGGAGTACGTTCAGCGTGCCGAGGAAGCACGTCAACTGGCCCGTGTCAACATAAGGCAGCAGCAGTGTACAGATGCCATAAGGTACAATCTTCACCATCGACAAGTTACCTATGAGCCTGGTGACCAAGTTTGGGTTTGGACCCCCATTAGACGGCGAGGCCTCAGCGAGAAACTCCTGAGCAAGTACTTTGGCCCATACACAGTACTAAGGCGTGTAAGCGACGTGAACTATGAAGTGATTCCAGACGGAGACCTACCATCGCCCAAGCGCCGTTTACCACGCGCAGAGACTGTACATGTCGTCCGCCTCAAGCCGTATTTTGCACGGTGATGTTAAGTCTACTGGTGAAACAAACTCTTGTTTTTTGCTGTCGTCGCGTCGTCCTCCACAGAACTGCGAAGTGATTTTTCTTTTCTTTTTTTGCTCCCGCCGACAGAACCCATTTTTTTCCCCCTCGTGTGCATGCCCGTATGTGTGCTAGCGCGTTTCCCCCCTTTTTTTATGTCCTACCTAATGCGCGTAGCTTTCGTGTACGTCTTGTGTTTGAGCATCGAGTCGATGCTTCATAGGGAGGGGGAATAATGCCACCTGGTGTTTTGAGCCAGCGAACATTCAGCATTGCGTGCCCAGCAAAACGGCGAAGAAGACGACAAAGTCGAAGATCCCGCGCCAGCTGGAGAACCATCGCTCAGTGCTTGGCATTTTTTCATCTCTGGCTGATCCTACTGTCACTTATTCTTGTGTTAGAGCGTGACAATATATATCGAGAGAGGGATATAGAGAGGTCAGATCTTTTGCGTTTCCCCTCCCCCCCCCCTTCGAGGAATAGTTGCTACGCCCCTGCCATACGACTTGCAAAGAGCTCTTCGAAGTACGATGGCGGGGCTTATTGAAGTTGCGCGTTTTTAACCGTTTATCAACTTTTGAAATGCGCTACATAGCCCTGCTTGAGATCACATGTGACAAAAAAAAAGAAGTAATGATTCAAAGTATCGTCAATCTTTGCAACTTCCATGTCTCCGTGCGTGACGCATGGCTTCCAGGTTTTTTTTTAGAATGACCTATTAACGATCACTATCCTTAAAGGTGCACTTTATAAGTGCACGCAAAATTCTCGATAAATTCATGATATATCTCGTTTACAATAGTTTTATCTAACATGTGAACATCACTGGGGAAAACGCGGGGAATGCGGGAGATCGAAATTCCAGACGATGAGCAACACGAGATCAAGGCGAGAGCAGGAGCTAGCGTTTCGACAAGTGGACTTGCCTTTTTCAAGGCGACATATGCTCTCCTCCTCACAGCATATATTAGTAAGGTTCTTGCAAAGGGGAGCGAGGGTAAGGCGGTTGGGTGTGGTAACTTCCGAGAGTGTGTTAGCAGCGAGGGTGTGGAATTCAAAAGAAAGGTGTGCTATTCAACATCGGTGGAGGAATGCGAGGCTGCGCCGTGTGTCAGCCGGTTGACGTGTCATTGTAGGTTCCTCTTTTCATAGAAGCGGCCTGGACGACGGGAACGGGGGCCTGGCTCCGCTGGAGGTCAGTAAACTATCGTTTTTCTGAGAGACGGCAGAAAATGGTGCTCGTGGAGAAAAAGCATAAATGTATAAATAAAATACACTAGAAACAACTTTGAACAACGCTGCTTTGCTTTAAGCGAGTAGTATCAATAAAATTTGGAGGAGGCTTAAGCTTCCACTTCACGAGTGGAACGCCAATAGCATTCAAAGATCCTTGACTGCTTTTCAAGCTTCCCGGCTACTGCAGCTTGTATAACGGTAATGTTTACCGGGAAACGCTGGCGGCAGACGCTATGCACGAAGGCGAGCTTTCTGGTAGAAACGCGGCCTCTAGCGCTGGCCGCGATGCGGCAGAGGCGAGTGCCATCTAGAGGCGTTGCGAGGAACCGGGCGCGCCGCTTTATGGCCTTTGAGACTTTCGCGCGCAAATCTGTGAGGCCACGGTCACTCTGTGAATGGTAGAAACGCTGAAAAAAAATGGACTCGTGTGTGAACGCGACAGTGTTAAGGAGCCCATGTCGCAGAAAATTCTGCATCGGCGTCCCGCTTCGGCGTCGGGCGACATTACGGCAAAAATATTCTCGAACCACCCATACCTAAGCAATCCATGTGACGCAAGAAATTTACTGAAGTAATTGAATTTCTCAAGCTAACATACGTGGAAAAATCGTAAACTACGGCATACACACAACCCTACAGACATGATAGCTCTCGGATTGTAATTTGTCTATACGCGAAAACAATTCTGTAACGCTAAAACTTAAAGAAACCCCTTTTCCAGCACTTCTGCAATTCCCAGACCGGCCGCGGCGTCCGCCATTTGCGCACGCCGACTCGTGGGTGTCTCGGGGGCCACGGAACGGCGTTCCCCGGTGCAACACCTCCAGCTGGCGCTCGCCCCCGCCACATCGCGGCCCACGCAAGAGGCCGTATTTCTACCACAAAGCCCGCCTTCGTGCATGCCTTCGTGTATAGCGTTCGGGCCCAGCGTTTCGCGGTAAACATTACGGTTACATCAAGGAGGTCTTACAAAAAATTCTGGAGTGGCAACTCCCACAGATTCTTACCAGCAGAGGTAAAGCCAGCGCTTTCCCGTACTTCATCGTTAAAAGCGCGCTGAACTAGGCGGAGAATAGTGGCACTGCAGCTGCTCTTGCTCTGTGATAATAAATTTTGTAGTGATTGAAAAATAAAAGCTTGTTGTTCAGAGCCGGAATATGTCGATTGGCTTAGTCGTCATATTGAAATCTCCCAGAACAAGTTGTCAAGACGTTCAATTTTGATCCTAAAACGAGTGACACAGACAGACACATCATGAATCGTCTGCATGGCAAAATTAGCCGTTTCAAAACCGCTGAAAGCGAAAAGAAAACGCTACCCCTACTCCGCCACATCCTAACGTTTATCGATTCCCATGGTGGTGGTGGTGGTGAATTGCAGCAACAGTCGGGTTTAGCCAGGCGATCAAGGACAGCGATTGCTCCGCCCGAGCGTCTCTTACAATACCGCTGAAGGGCTTCACCATATGTCCATCAAACCAGTCTCTCTCAAGAATTCGATGAGGAGACGTGAAGTTTCTTTGCGGGCTATACCAGATCCCTCGAATAATAAGGCCGTGCAGGCACGCATGCAGAAGGTCCTTTTTTTGCAGATTCTTCAGGAGAGCGTCCCTTTCATCTTGGAATTTCTGGCAGGACCACAAAAAGTGCTCAATGCCTCCTGTCTTGTTGCCTGCCGTACAGTTCGGAGAAATGATTCGCCCCGTCTTGAATAACTAGGCCGGTGTACTAGCAGATCATGTCCTTATTCGATATAGAAGTGAGGCTTCCTCTCGCTGAGATCTCTTGGTTACGCAGGGCATATGCGATGGAACCCAACGCGACCCAAAGTGATATGGCGGTGGCCGGCTTCAATTTCGGGGCACCATCTCCACTCCAGAATTATTTCTTTTTAAACCTCCTTGGGTTACATATGCTTCAGTTGCCGGGAAGCGAGACAAGCAGCCAAGGATCTCTGAATGGTGTCCCGTTGCACTTTTAAAGGCAAAGCTTAAGCGTCCTCCAATATATGTTTTTTTTTTAGTTTTCGCGTAACAGAATTATGTTTTCTTGTACATTCACATTACAATCCGACGCTATTATGTCTGTAGGTTGTGTGCAAGTCGTACTTTACGATTTTTCTACGTATTTTACCTTGATAAATCCAATTAGTTTCGGAACTTCCTTGCGCCACATGCAAGGCCTGCGTGGTTGGGTATACGTAATGCCCCTAAATAAAATTAAGGTTGCGCCATCTGCTCTCTCTCCTCCTCCTCCGCCCGCGTTGGCTCCCCCTACGCGGTGCTGAACTAGCACGCTCTCTTCAACGTTGAGTAAGCGGCGAGAACACAAAGCGCGAAGCTATATGAGTAGTCGGCACTGTTTGTTGGCATCGCAGATCGGTTTCAACGTGCGATCGCGTTCGACGCGGATGGATAAAGCACTGAAGAGCGATAACGGCTTAAGAGGAAGGTTTAGCTCGGGTGCTCCTATCTAAATACATGTAAAAGGAGAATTCGTCTTTCTCGGCAACCACTGCACCAAATTTGATGAGGTTTGTTGCATTTAAAAGAAAACTTAAAATTTTTTGAGTTAGGTTGTCAATTATTTATTAAAAATTGGCAAAAATCAAGAATTTTCAAAATACCAAACTATCAGGTTTACAACTCTGTAACTCAACAACAAAAAATGATAATATAATTCTGTGAATTGTATCTAATAGTACATCTAAAATGGACAAAATTCATATGTTACATTTAAATATAAAAAAATTTAATAATAGGGAAATATAACTTTTGCAAAACCCTTATAACCAACGTAAGAAATTCACGTAAGATGTAAAATGACACATTGAATTTGTTCGCTTTGAATGTTCTGACAGATGCTGTTTACAGAACCACGATAGCAGCTTTTGATGCAGAGCTATGAATGTGTAAACTTCGTTCTTCTATTTTTTTCATACAGTCAAATATTTGAAAATCCTTTTACGAAAATTCAAGCCCGAAATCGAAATTCCGCTTCCAACTGTCACTAGAATTTAACTTTCTCTTTCAAATGCAACAAATTTCATTAAAGTCGGTCCAGGGATTATCTCATAAAAACGTTTTTGCGTTTCACATGTATTTGAATAGGCCGCGTCGGAGTTGGGCCCGAGCTAAAGCTTCCTCTTAAAAGGAAGCTGAAACGGTTTTCAATTTCCATGAATTGCTGGGATTGGGAAGAACAGAGCTAATAATTTACGGTTCCGAAATTTTTTTCTTCGTTTTGTTAATATAAGGGGCGGAAATCGCTTTCTAAATCACCCGCGCGGACACGCCCCCATCGCTTCCCGGAGCGCCAGGTGAGGTGGGTGCTAGAGAAGAGAACCGGCGAGAGTGACGTCACGCGCGGGGACCGAGCTGCCGGACCGGCGTGCTGGCATGTACTGGCATGCCTCTTTCCGTCCTGCGCTTTACTGAACGAGGCTACGGGAGATCTGCCGCCGCCGCCGCTCACGTTTGTTTTCTTTTGCGATTTTCGTAAACTGTTCTTTCCTTCGGTACTGCGTGAGTGCCTACAGCCAAGGGCGCCCTACATGCCCTCGTTCTGTGCAGCATTCGGCTGCGCGAACACAGGCGGGCGAGACGATGTGGTATTTCACAGGTTCCCGAAGGACAAGAAGCTTGCAGCGCAGTGAGGAGAGATAAGTTCGTGCCGACGAAATCAACTGTGCTGTGCTCGGACCATTTCCGCGATAGCCGGATAGCCTTACGACAAATGCGGAAACGCGTTGTTGCTAGCGTTGCTATACTCCGTTTCATACATCAGGTGCAACGCTGTGGAGGCTTGAGATACTTCTTGCAGTGGCTGCGTTCGCACTTAGAAAAAGTTCGGTGTTTCGTGACCCGATTTTTGAGAAAAATTTTCATGTATAAGCTCAGTTCTGAATGAAAAAAAAAAATAATTTACCCATAGAAACAATACGGCTGCTAACACGTTCTTTTAAATCAATTTTCTTTTCGTCATTTTTTAATTGCAGCCCGTCGCGGCAGCTTCACGTGCATGCTCGCGCGAGCAAACGCCGCTGGCACGCTGCGAAGCACAGACGGAAACGCGCGCAGTAATAAATTTTGGTGACCGGCCTTCGTGCGTAGCTTCCACAGCGTTGCACCTGAGGTATGAAATGGAGTATAGGCTTGCCTAGTGACATTCGACGTACGCTTGCAGTTATCGTGTTTACCACACGGCGGTGCTAAAACTGCCTGATATCTTTATGTCAACACTAGCATGGAGCGTACCGATTCTTGATTGAGCCACAATCGCAAAGTCTTCGAACCATAGTATGAACATTGCACATATATGTTTGACGTAGTAGTTCTGCGGAAACCCGCAAGTACCTCTGGCCATCTCTGGATGTGTATGATAAGCAACTTCCATGACTGTACCTCGCAGCACTGCATGTGCGCGCTTTGACACGCGGCACTTATGTTCGCGATCGTGTATCAACACTCAAAAAACCACGGGACTTTAGACAAGCAGCGGCAAGGTGCTTGACATCGCGGAATTGCACCCGTGTTTACACTCTAATGAGAAGTTAGTGCTTCGGCATTCTTCCAGGAGCAAGTTCCCAGTGACACTTTAGCGCATTTTTTCTCCCGTCATTGGAACGTGCAGCTACATGAAAAAAACAACATACGTACCAGCTAAGATTTCCGACGCGCGAGAAGGTGCACACATTGCTCTCGCTTTTGGCACACTCAACATCGCCGTTGCCGCCATCGTTTTCCGTATCGGCTGTCGGCTCGAACATGTACGGCGAAAATACAAGCTGTCCGAGGCAGCGAGAACGTTCCATAATGCTTACAACTCAGCTATGTAGCCAGAACAGAACAGCGTGCTTACGCTCTGAAACGGCGGCGCCGACCGGCGACTGCCGCCAGTGACGTCACAGCGGCCCCGACCAATCACGGGCAACAGCGGCGTTCGCGCGATACCCTGCGGCGCTGGTGCGCGTTTTCATGAAAAAACAGCCGCTTGCGCTTGTTTCCGCCCTTTTTGAACCAGATATTCGTGTTCAGGGGACTCAAAACTGTAGAATGCCGTAGACAACTCATTTTTTTCGAAAAGTGTTTCAGCTTCCCTTTAAGCCTGTTTCACATGCAAACGATTTTGGGCTAGAAACGGCGCGGCGCCCGTCGCTTGAGCAGGCATCCTTTCCCAAAACGAGTTTTTCGAGCCGTGCGCGCTGCGCTCACGATCGCAATAAGAACCCTTAAACTTCGTAAAGTAGTGCCACGCTTTGAAGAATGCCGCCTCCTCCTCGCGCGCTCTGGCCGAGGCCGACACCTCGTCGCTATTGGCCTAATAGCATCACGTGGGCCCTCGCGCAGTACATCAGCGGCCATTTTTGCTCGAGAAGTGACTACGGAGTGGCGAGGAGCTCATGTTGGCGCCGTTGCTACACTCTACGAACAGTTTACACCCTTTGGCGTGCCCCTTCTGCCACACAATAATAATCGTCATCTGCCTTGATGCGTTTCCTTTCTTTAACGCTGCGAGCCCGGAACTTTCCAGTAACGAACGGCACGCGCGTTATCAGAAGGGGCATTCCAAAGGGTGTAAACTGTTTTATGCTGATAACGCGCGTGCCGTTCGTTACTGGATAGTTCCGGGCTCGCAGCATTAAAGAAAGGAAACGCATCAAGGCAGATGACTATTATCCTTGTGTGGCAGAAGGGGCACGCCAAAGGGTGTAAACTGTTCTTAGAGTGTACGCTCGAACAGTGTAGGCGGCGCCATTGTCGAGGAGGGAGCGCGAAAGAGGGGAGAGACGAGGAGGAGGGAAGGAGGAGGAGGATAGTGTCACTATGAAGTTTAAGGGGCTTTAGATCACAACATTATGAAAATTCGCGAGTGGCGAGAGCGGCAACCAATGGCGGAACTGCTTGAGCAGTGTAGTCAAGATCACGGGTCAAAGGCGTGGCCGAAGCGCGGGACGCGGGGATCCTGGGAACTCGCCCGCTCGAGCAGACGGTTCTAGCAGACGACATTTGTAGCAGACGACGCCCGCTGCCAGTTTGCAATGTCTCGAGCTTTTTTCAACAAGCTGTTCATCACTCGAAGTGTATAGTGTCCACTTGTTTGGGATGCTAAAATGAAGGATTTTCGCAACAAAGAGGAGGGTTCTTTGGGAAGAAATTATGGAATGAAGCCAAATGTACCCGTCGTCGCAAGTGATGCATATTTCCATAAAGTAAATGTCGGCGTCAGTCGAATTGACCATGTCCGTTGAGTGCCTCAGCATTGCCGTTTGTTTCCATCTGTCGTTCTCGAGTTCCATTCTTTGGAAACAAATGGTCCCCACGTGCTTTTTTCTTGCCTCTTTTTTCCTCCTATAGTGACCACATATGGGTCCGGACAGACGCGATGAAACAGCAGTACATACGTTTTGTTCGCAGCGCATGTAGGTGCATTTTCTTTTTCTTCTTTACAACTCCGAGCTAGCGTGTTCGTAGTTTGGTTGGTCATGTTTCTTCAGGTAAAAGGTGAAGCAACCCGAGCTCTACAAGGGCCGCCGCCTTTCTACTCGAATGCTGGGGGGCGAAAAGGGACGCGAGCTTGTTTGAAAGCCGTCCATGGGCCTCTTGCATCCGGGTGGGCGAGATGGCACCCGAATGCCCTGCGGTATTCGAAAACAAGAGCTGTTAGCAGACGTGCAAGTGGTTTAAGCCCAGATTGCGGAAATACGAACGAACCCATACATTTGCTTCCATGTGGCTAATTCTCCGTGCGTGTACTTTGCAAGACTTTTAAGCGGTCGCCTGTAAACAGTTTAAGAGACATAAATGTGAATAAAAAAGTTGTATTCACCGTTCGATACACAGTGTTCTTATTTTTTTTGCAAGGTGTATAAGCACGAAAGTGGAGCACCAACTTAATGGACCGATCAAGCCAGCAGCTCAAGCGCGCCAAAACATGGAAAAGTGGAGCAAGGCGCACCTCTTGAAGACCGCTGAAACTCACGGTTTACGGGCGCTTTCCGCAAGCAACACTGTGCGTCACAGCGGCACGCGTCGCACCAAAACGAAGCACGTGAAACGAAGCTGCGTCTGCGCGCCGCTCAGCCGCCGCGACCACCGACGCGCCGTCGCTTGCACGTGAAACAGGCTTTATAATTATGGGAACGTCATCAGCGCACCTGCTTGCCTACATACCGTCCCCGCTTCGTAACGTAGGGCGTTACACTAAAAAGCAGCTGTTCGCACACATCCAGGCCAAACAAAGACAACGCCATGAAATGTATCACTGAGTCGACAAAAAGCACGTGCGTTTGAGCATGACCAGACTGAAGTCGGGCACGAAAGTTGCAAATAAATGCGGCGCGAACATGCGGCACTTAAGAGAGCGAAGAACTAACGAAGCCGCATACAACAAGTGGCAGCAGATGAGATTAGTGATGAGCGAAGAATCGCTCGCTTACCCCACAGAGCCGGGACCATTGCGTTGCGTTGAAATCAGCCCGGCCGATTCTTTGAAGCCAGACCTCGCTGCGGGTCGCGTGCCGCTTGGAATACGGAACAGCCGCTTGCCGCCCCTTTTGTGCTGCACGCGAAGGCACAGCAACGCCGCATCGCGAACACGGAACTACGCTGCTGAAGATCAAAGGAGGGGTGAAACGTGGTGCCTGCGTACGCCGCTCGCAATGTTGGCACCGCGGTGGTGGTGGAAGCAAAAACAGGCAAGAAAGCGCGTTACGGCGTTCGGCCATTGGGAGGGCCGAGCGTCGAGGGAAAGCGCACGGGGAGGAAGAGGGTGGCAATCTTCAAAGGATAGCGCTACGTTTATTTTTTATTGAGGGGTTTGGGTATGCGTCGTTCGAAATTCTTTTCGCATAAACGACGTCCGACGGATGACGCGGGATGCCGACGCCGAATATTCTGCGGCACGGGGTCCTTAACGGTGTCGCGTTAAAGTTGTGGCTCTGCGAGTGACAAAACGCGACGCATTGGCGCGTTGTCCACTTACAGCTCCGCGGAAAGCCTGCGATAGGCCTAGCTCGGCGGACGCCGCGGCCATCGCGCTTGCCATGCATCCAGCCCGCGCTCGTCGAATAACGCTTATTTTCGCCAAAACGATTAACACTGTACACTTAGGTCGCCCGTAATTAAATGCAATTTGTTTACTAGACCAACGCCTCCTCTATTTTTTCAATGCCGGTGCAATCGCTCGCTCCCAATGGTGCGTCTTAGTTCAGTGAGTTGCTGCGATGCGACGCTACCCAGAGGGTACGAACTTCAGCATGGCTTCAGAATAGGTAGGCGTTTGGATGATAACTTATTTGTTCTTACTCAGTGTATTGAACTATCAAGAGTACAAAGCAGACCTTTATATGTGGCCTTTTTAGACATTACAGGAATGTATGACAACGTAGACCGCAACATTTTGAGGGATATTCTGGGAGGGGAAGGCTTAGGCGACGATTTTCTACAGCTTTTGAGAGAGACTTACCTAGAAAATACCGTTTGCGTTGAATGCGAAGGGATGAGGAGCGAGGAGAAGGTTGATATTAACAAGGGACTGAGGCAGGGGTGCCGTTTATCCCCTCTGCTGCTTATGATGTACATGGTGAGGATGGAGAGGGCGCTAGAAGTAACATCAGGTTTAATCTCATACAAACAGACTGGTGCAGCAGTAGAGCAGCAGCTTACAGGTTTATTTTATGTGGACGACATTGTATTGCTAGTCAACAAGCAAAGTGATTTGCAACGTCTGGCTTATATCTGTCTGTAACAGGAAGGCGAGAATTTAGGTTTGAAGTTTAGCATTAGAAAATCAGGTTTTATAGTATTCAATGAAAACAGTGAACAGACAGTGGCAATACAGGGCCAGGAAATACCTCGGGTAAAAGAATATAAATATCTTGGTATATGAATAAACGGGGGCGACAGATATACGGAAACAGGAAAAAACAATAACAGCAGACTGTTACTTTTTTTTATATAACAACACACTGAGGAATATGGAAGTAAAGGGGAAGAGAAATGCAGCCATAATGAAGCACAGAGTGATATGGGGATACAATAGGTATACGAGGTGATCCGGGGTATGTGAAAAGCTGTAATGGTTCCAGGACTTACCTTTGGAAGTGTAGTTGTTTGCTTGAAATCAGGGGTACGATCAGGACTCGATGGCCACCGAAGGTCAGTGGGACGCCTCACACTGGGCGCTCACGGGAATACAACAAATGAAGCTGTGCAAGGTGATATGGGCTGGACAAGTTTTGAAGTGAGGGAAGCTCACAGTAAAATTGATTATGAAGAACGACTGAGGAATATGGAAGACAGTAAACGGACTGGCAGAATGTTGAGGTGCCCTTGATAAACATTAAAGGACCACGGGCAAAAATGACTCGCCACGATATGCGAGCCCTGTCGAATAAGTCCACAAATAGTTTGCTGTATAGCAGCCGGCACGGAACACGTACTCGACAGCGCCAACCCCATCGCTTTTCTTATTGAACCACGCGTGAACCGGCAACACGCGGCATCGAAACAAAAACAACAACAACCAAAAAAAATGATGAGAGCTTAGCGATCGAATGACGTATAAACATGGCAGCCATGACTTTACGTCATCCTCTCAGCGCCGGCACTACCCCAGCCTTCGAGATTGCCTGCATATCTTTGTAGCAACAATTAGCTTTGGGTGAGTTTTCATAAACCGGTGTTCCCGAATTTTATCAGTGTTGACGTGTCCTCGGGACTCGGAAGTCCTTAAGACTAGCCCCAATATAGCCATGTAGCTAACTCGGAATTTTCGACGCCAACCCTTATAAAAGGTAGCTCAATTTGGCTATTAATAGCCCAATCTGGCGACCCTGCTAGTGCACCGAGGCGCGGAAAAGCAGAAGAAATAGAGAAAAGGGCGCGAGAAATACCACGTGACGGCGCTCAACTAATTGGGAGACGCAGACGTTCTCTCCTGCCCCGTCGCATGCTCCTCGCAGCAGCGGTTGAGGCGGCAAGATAAAGGCATGCCGCTACCTTTTAGTTTTCTCCTAGTTTTACCTCTAGTGCGGCTCTGGCGCGGCCGGTGTTGCGTGAGTAAAGAGGGGCTTTATGCGCGTGGACATCGCCGCGACGACACGGAACGTCCCCGTGTTGCGTGGCACGTCAATCACTCACTCTATGAAGCCTGGGCTATCGCGCGTTCCTTGTGAGCGCAAACTCTCGCCTGCATTCTAATTACGCCTCGGCAATCACCATAACGAAATGAATGTATTAAAAATGACTGAATATACTCGAAAGGAAAAACTTTGGCAGTACACTGTTTCGAACCTACGACACCATGCTCGTAAGTCGAGTGTCTTGCCCGCTGGGCTAAACCAGCGCCAGCTAGTTAGCAGGCCTGTGCACTCTGCTTTATGACATCGTGCTACTTGGACCGAAATTTCCATTGCCAAGCCCGGCGTGACGAAAGCGGTGACGTCAAAATCCCCACAGCTTATTGGCGAGGGTCTCCATTAGATTCTATGGCAATCGGGCGGCGTCGAGGATCGAAATGCAGCGGCCTGTCGGGGAGGCGTTGTCCGAGCGCCTCGGCGCGCTTGCTTGCCCGCGAGGAGTTCTCGTAACTCTACCGACCGCTCAGCGGCGTTCAGTTGGACATTAATGCTTCCGCATTAAGAAGAAGTGCTTAGGTGTCCTCGGATTTTATTTATTTATTTATTTATTTATTTATTTATTTATTTATTTATTTATTTATTTATTTATTTATTTATTCATTTATTTACAGCAACCTTGTACAACAGACCAGAACACATGTGAGCCCAAACTGACGGCAATTCAAATAAAATTTTTTTAGAGGATATGACTCCGACGTCAGTTTGCTGTTGTGCGGTCTTCATACATATCCTATCTGGCGCCGTGGATGAGCGCAGTGTTCGCCGAGTCCGCTTTCGTCAGTTTCAGGGATTGTGCTATGCGCGCACCGCGCCTCGTGTGGTTTCTTGCAAAACTGAATCAGAAATATCTGGTCTGCGCCTACGAGCGCACTCCAGTAACCTCGCCCTTCACATAAAGGGCTCGTTATATGGACGTCCAACGCTGGCGCATACACATTGTCGAAGGCGCCGAGGCAAAAATTCGCATATACACTATAACAAGATTAACCGAGCCTATATAACGTGCAATGCCGAAAGTGCTTCCTTTCCTCATACCCTTGCACCACGTACGCGTGAATAGCCGAGTATAGCAGTCACAGCGGCATAAATAAATGTCTCCGTCCCATAAGTGTGTAGCCCCTCTCCTTCTTCTCACAAATGGAGGAAGCAGGCTGACAGAACAAGTACATTTTCGCAGAGATGTAGCGCAACACCACCGAGGCCGACACAGCACTAGTTGATGCGGCCACCCTTCCGACAAAAAGAACGCGACAAGACGCGCGCTCTGATGGCCGCGGCATCACAGTCTCCCGAACGATGGCTCCGGCGAATCCGACAACGCAGCGCACACAGCCGCCACGGTTGTTCAGAGGTCTACGCTGCTGAGAACGAATTCGAGGCGGTCTCATAGCGATCGTGGCGTAATGTGAATATTATAAAGAACTTAATGCGCCTCAAAACACTGCAGATGATAAAAACTATTCAGGAGCCCTCGATGGCGGTATCTTTCCCATCGCATTGCGCAGTTCAGCGATGGGACCGCCGTCAATTATTAGTTATTAATTATTAATAACTAATAAGCTTAATTATTAGTTATAGGTGGGACAAGCTTTCACCATTATGACCTAAACAGGCGGATCACTCAGCATTTAATTACGTTCATTGGGATTTCACTTTCCAATTATTGCACATGCGTGGAAGAGGACAACGCGCTCCACTGCGGCAGCAGCTCTGTTCTCTGTGGTCGTCCGCCCTTTCAGTCACGTAGTCACCATGCCCCTTGGATTCTTGTGTTTATCTTTGCTAAAATGCCAAGTCTGCTAATTCCTTACGTTGTTTCCCGTTAATTCTGTTCCTATGGAGTAATTTACAATGACCGATTGGATAGCACACGGACTTTTAAATAACTCTCGTATGCATGAACATAAACACAATTCCACCACCAAAATACTTTTCAGACACAAGGAGAAAAAAATCAGTGCCTTTCCACTCTCCGAAGAAGGATGACAAACTTTGTATTGTGGGCCCCTTAGTGGCGAACGGCACCTCCGCCGCGGGTCGGCTCGACATTGCACTATCTTCGGGATTGGCCAACGTATGGGGAGTTTTGTCTCTACACACGGACAAAATCCTGGGGGAACTAGCCCTTAACAACTGCGCTGTAAAAGAAGGCTATGCAGTTTCTCCAATCATTTATTCACGCTCCTTACCAGTATAGTCCTTGACCAGACACCGCCACCAGGCAGCCCTCAGTCTGCGTCAAATAAATTAGTGCAGTAACCAAAATCATTCACTGCGGAGCTGACGGACAAGAAACCGGACAAGAAATGGTTCACTCAGTTTGTGCTAGAAGAACTTGGTTTGAAGTTCCACACCAATCTAAGTCACTCGACTGCTCAACAGCGGTCGAGTATAGATTTAACTTTGGCCAAGATTTTGCCTAATGCTGTAACCGAACCAATCAGTGTATATCGCAGTAATAACAAAACTATCGTCACTACCATCAGGAAATGATGAAAATAAATACATGTACCGTTGTCTAACCCTATGTGATGTGCTGCAGCTTCGCTGGTCATCCGCCTTCACAGAGTGGAATGGCTCCTCAATTTCTTTCTTTTTTTTTCGGGCAAGTTTTCGAGAACATTCTACCGATGAATTTCATTCAATATGAAAAACAAGATGAAGAAATGTGGAGTAAGTAGTTACTGTGTAAAATTAAGCGTGTAGGATCGCCACTATACACCCTGCGTGCAATGCACGAGAGGTTACTGCACACTTCATCTGCAATTGCAACCTCGTTGCACTCCAAAGTAACGTCATAATGACCGCACTAGACGCACTCAGCGATTCAAACGCTATACTCGAAGCCCATGGCGGCCAGCACTTCTTGCGCCACCGGTGGGTGCGGGGAACATTGGTGTCCCCAGCGGCCGAGAATTGCAGTACAGGATGAGGGCGATAGCGTTCGCGATGCATGGAGAGCGCATTTGGACCTCCAGCGATCATCCAGCGCTCACCAGTGGTACAAAAGAAAAAAAAATTGGCTGGGGCTTAGCTAAGTTAGGTCTGGATATCTCGAAGCGAAAAGGTTTGGTGATGCTTATGGTTTACCTTATGGTTATGGACAACATGGCCACTATTAGTACATGACCGGGCTAGTTGGAGAAGTATGGAAGAGGCTTTTGCCCTGCAGTGGGCGTAACCAGGCTGCTGCTGCTGCTGCTGATGATGATGATGATGCTTTATGATTTAGCTTATGGTTATGCTTTATGATTTAGTTTATGGTTATGCTTACGGTCTCACTTATCGATATGCTTTGGTTAGCTTATGGTTATACTATACGTGTGCCTTGTGTAGTTATGATAATTGCTTATCAATGATATATACCATAAGTTATGCAGGATTATTAAACTTCTTTATTCATCATTGTTGGGCACAATTGTCTTGCGATTTCTGTACAGCCATAAACACAGCTCTCTGTATCGGTAGTATCACTCTCTTCTCCTTCCATGTTGAATGCGCACGCCTATTCCGCGGCAAGCGGTTATATAGACGGCCTCCGCGCTAAACATGCGCTTGCGGCGAACGTCAAACGATAACGCATAGCGCGCGGCAGTGGCCATCTGCGCCGACTCCGAACACGCTTACGGAGCCAATTCCGACTCCGAACACGCTTACGATGACGCATAGCGCGCGGCAGTGGCCACCTGCGCCGACTCCGAACACGCCTACGGAGCCAATTCCGACATACGCCGGCTCGCGCGAAGCGCGGTGTTGACTAGCGTAGTGACGCTTTTCGCTTCAAAACTTGGGAGACGCTTCACCCTTTAAGAGTATGACGTAATAGCATTGCAGGGCCCCTGACTGCTTCTCACACTTTCTGGCAACTGCAGCTTACGCCACCAATGTTTACCGATAAAAGCTTGCGGCGAACGCTATGCACGAAGGCGAGCTTTCTCGCTCTTTTTTCTTTCCCACGCACAGCCGGCGCTGCCGCGGGTCTCCGTTACCGACATCAGGTGCAACGCTGTGGAGGCTAGAAATATTTTTTGCAGTGGCTACGTGCCCACTGAGAAACAGTTTGATGTTCTTGATCACAATCGTGCGAAACTGTTCTATAAAGACTCTCAGTATTGAATGAAAACCGTTTTAATACTTCGAAACAAAGAAACTGTGGTATGCGGTTATCTAATGCGTTGTTCTAGATCAATTTGTTTTTAATTGCGTTTCTTTTCGGGTTTTTTATTGGCAGCCCGCCCCGGCAGCCTCACGTGCACGCTCGCGCGAGCATACGCCTTTGGCGTGCAGCAGGCATGGGCGGAACGCGCAGAGTGGTACATTTTCGTCACCGAACTTCCTGCGTAGCTTCCACAGCGTTGCACCTATATAATGTCTGAAACGGAGTACAGACGCGCAGCGCGCGCTGTGTTTGGCGTTTCGCTCACGGTCAACTCGCGCTCATCGCCGCCGACGCCGTGTTCACTGCGCAACGGGAGCCTTAAAGCTACCGCTTTGGAAGTGCCAGCCGTCGTGCGGACCCTTATCGTGTTTCGAACGCTGAGTACTGTACCTGGGGCTTCGCAACTCGAGTTTCGAGGTACAACACGTACTTGCATGCACCGTACTTACAACACGTCTACAACACGTCTGCATGCACCGTTTACGGCTGCATGCACACAATTAGGTACGTACGGTTTGAGAAACGATTCATGCCGTGGTACGAGTTCTGTTCAGTGTGCAGCCCGTGTAGTAGATTGTGGCGCTTCTGTCGGACGCGTCTGCAGTGCTCGAATGGCGCAATTTCGCATTGCGCGAGGCCTTTTCCAGTGAAAACGTGTCCAGCTTCGTTCAGTGCTCTTTACTTGCAAATAAGGACAGCGTACCTCGGCAACACCGAGGAACGCTTTACTTAAACCGATTCCCACAGTGCGTGGGACCCGTATATTTTTTTCTTTTGAAACGCGATGCGGTTGAAAGTTCGATGCTTTCTTGGTGCTGCCAGATTATCGCTTTCGGTTTCTCCGCGAGCAATCGGCCCCGCGAGTCCCTGACCTCCTGTCGGGCGACGAACACTGCGGCCAGCTATCCGCATGCAGCGTCGTACTTTGCGGGGATATCGCCCGGTGCAGGCATGCATCTCCGAAAGCGACAACAGGCGATGCTAATCACCCTGTGCTGCTTTACAGCTGCCGAAGTTGGGTATTCACGCCCGTCTCGAATGCCTCCAGCCTAGAAGCACGTCTTTTCTTGCCGTTATTGTTTGCCCTGGTGGGGAAGATAAGTTTCGTTCAAGGCAGATTTACCCTGCAAGCGAGTCGCTAAAAACCGGTACCAGGGGACGTATTCTGCGACGATCACTTCGGCGATACTATCGCCTTCACGCGACGTAGGGCTCAACAAGCCAATGAGCTCATCCGATTTTGCTCAACCGACCAATCAGCGTGCCTGACGTCGATACTATCGCCGAAAGTGATCGTCGCACAATACGTCCCCAGGTTTCTTAACGAACCCTTAAGGCTTTAATAATGTTTCATAATATTCGTCGTGCATTACAACAGGCAAATCAGCACGATGGGTATGAGCACCATACCACAGCATACCTAACATACCTAATGAACGTATAAACGAGAAGAAAATGGCTTAACAGAGGGGCCCGATATTTATTAGTCATGTCATAAGCCAACACTGACACCCAGGGCAACATAGGAGAAATTACTTATGCTTAATAAATGAAATAAAGAAACGATAAATTAATGGAAACGAAAGTGGATGAAAAAACAACTTTGTCGCAGGTGGGGAACGATGCCACAACCTTCGCATTTCGCTTGCGGCAGGAAGGATATTTCACATTCGCCCCCAAGGTCCGTGAGTGGTGGCGCTGGCTAACACTCCCAGGGTTCTACTAGGAAAACATAAATACCCGAGAAAGTAGGTGGGGAAAGGGCGCTGCGGTAGCTCAATTGGTAGAGCATCGCACGCGAAATGCGAAGGTTGTGCGATCGTTCCCCACCTGCGGCAAGTTGTTTTTTCATCCACTTTCAAAATTTCCATTAATTTATAGTTTCTTTATTTAATTTATTAAGCACAAGTAATTTCCCCTATGTTGTCCTTGGTGTCAGTGTTTGTTGGCTTCTTATCATATGACTAATGAAAGTATAGTCACTCCGTGGCATGCTTATCCATGATTACAAAGACGGCGCCGAACAAAACAACACACGAAGAAGGGGAACACGAGACAGCACGTAGGCGCACTAACAACTGAGTGTTTTATTTCTTGACATAGTAATATATAGCTGCTGTCAAGTAGCTGCTGTTAGTGCGCCTACGTGCTGTCTCGTGTTCCCCTTCTTCGTGCGTTGTTTTGTTCGGCGCGGTCTTTGTAATCATGCTTAACCAACTAGCCCACCAGCACATGCTCAGATGCTTATCCAACTTTTGGGGCAGTGTGCTTTCTGCGGAAATCATTGCATGTATGCGATACGTTGGTTGTCTGTCATATGGCAGCATGCGAGACAAAGTGGAAACTGCTAGGATTTAGCCTGGCAGCGTCCGCTCTGCGATGCGTTGACGCATTCGGTCGGCTACAGCGGCGGCGTCCTTGGCGCGAGGCGATGGAGCGGAGCTCCCGCTCGATTCGTTTCTACCGGCCAATCAGTGGGCGGCGAACTGCTGCAGATAAGCTACAGTTTGTTCCCGAGCCTCGGATAAGGTTTCCGCGGCAAAGTAGCCTTTTTTCGGCTTCCGACGCACGCGAAGGACGCCGACGGCGCGTCATTTCACGCCTGTCGCTTTCTTTTTTTGTTTATCTCTTCTGGCCAGATGCCCACCAGGAAAAGGCCAATGGACACGCGAAGACCGCCCTCGACTCGTTTGCCTGCTTTACTGCACGCGCCTCTGCCGCCAACGTTGCGCGAGCTGTTATCGCGCTCGCTGCCGCGAAACGAGAAGGAATCAAGCCGAGAGGAATGAGGACGACTGCTCGCAAGGACGCGGCGTGTCCCCCTCTCCGTTTTACCGTTACTTGTAGAGACGCGACCCTGGAGAGGCGCGCAGTCCGTTAGTCGGAATGGGCGTCGGATCCTCCGACTGCCCGACGAGTGCGTAATGGCCGTGCGAGATGCACACCCGAGTCATTACGCCGATTGGGGTGCCAAATATTGCGGCGGGCACACAGCGCTCGCAGGACGTGCTGCCCATGCTTCACGTGCGCGCAATGCGAGGGCGTGAGCAGGCTTCGTTCAGAACTTCGCGTGCATTAAATCAAGGCAGAGAAAGAAACTGCAAGAACTCGAGCGTTTAATAAAACATCCGGTGGAGCCCATCGCATATGTCAGCGCTAATGCGGCCCACAAAGTCGTTTACGATGAGGAGTGGGCGCAGTTGGGTGCCCTATCGATGATGATGATGATTTGTTGGCACGCCCTTTGAAAGGGAGCAGGGACAAATAAGGTTTTAATTTAATCAGGTGTGCTATACATGTTTCTTTTTGTTTCATTCATCATTTTTGCATAGATCTCCATAATCTTTTTTTTTTTTTTCTCAGAACTTCTCTACCTACCTTGTATCTGGAACGGATCCGGTCGTATCAATTTCTTCCCTGCTGTTTCTCTACCAACACTCTAAGCTTCTCTTGCTTATCTCGGCTGCCGACCGGTTGATGCTTTCGTGCACTTTAAATCCAAGCGCTTCTGGAAGTGTCCGTCACCTTCGGGTCTTGCTGGGGGAAAACCCTTGGCATTCCGCTAGGATGTGTTGAATGCTCTCCGCATTTTTGCTGAAGCATACACATGCCTCATCCTGTTGCGAATATTTACTCCGGTTTGTTTTCGTCCATAGGCAACAAGCTCGAGCATCAAATAGCAAGACACTGCTCTTTATGTTATCGCACAGATTTTCTCTTCCAATTTCTTTCTTCTCAATCTACATGGTTTTGTTTGTTTCCATTCTCTGCATCGAATTCGCTGTCTATGTTTCTCCCACGTTCATACTGGTTACGAAACCGTCAAACTTTTAAAAGTTGACTGCGGCGGGAGATAAACAAGATGAGAAAAGTGCCTGCGATTGATCGTGAGATAGTCTAAATTGCTGTCTATTTATGCAAGGCTGGAGGTTATCGCTTCGCCTCAGCAATAGTCGCACACCTGCCGAAGAACGTACAGGGAGACCAGGGACATTTATGAGGTGATCCCTTCCTTTCATGTAAGGGAGAGCGCGGCAAGCATGTGATAGTACTCAGTGGCCCTGTGTAAATATAATTTGCAATGCGTCAACTTCGCTGACGAATGCCATCACTGGACCTGTTTTAAAAAGGGAATCTCTTCCAAGGAGCAGCGCAGGATGTAGCGGAGCACGCTCGTTATAAATTCGGGGAAAATATTTCTCTCTGTGAGTGAGTGAGTGAGTGAGTGAGTGAGTGAGTGAGTGAGTGAGTGAGTGAGTGAGTGAGTGAGTGAGTGAGTGAGTGAGTGAGTGAGTGAGTGAGTGAGTGAGTGAGCGAGCGAGCGAGCGAGTGAGTGAGTGAGCGAGCGAGTGAGCGAGTGAGCGAGCGAGTGAGCGAGTGAGTGAGTGAGTGAGCGAGTGAGTGAGCGAGTGAGCGAGTGAGCGAGCGAGTGAGCGAGTGAGTGAGTGAGCGAGTGAGTGAGCGAGTGAGCGAGTGAGCGAGTGAGTGAGTGAGTGAGTGACCTTGACCTCATCCGTGCAAGAATTGGTTCCCAACTTTCCCTGCGTGCTTGACGTCGTGTGCGCGGCCGTTTTGATTTCATTTGTCTAAAATTTGTCAGGTTTTCTGTCGTTGGTGAACGACGCAAAAGACCCCAAGCTTTATTTTGATTTTTCCGCGCATGTTACACGCGTCATTCCACCAAGGGATTCGTTTCGTGGTTGTGTAACCGTGCGTTTGCTGTATACAGTTTATCGCTACATCAATTATTACAGCATAACAAATGACACCGCATTATCCATACTTAGGTTATTAAGAGAATTTCGAGATACGTATGTAAGTTCCCGATATCATTCCCAGTAAGCACCCTCTAGCTTCCACCGAGGCCGATAAGGATTATGTCCCAATTGTTCTGCCGTATTTAAAACGATCAGATAGTGATGAATTCTATACGGATTTTTGGTCACTCACCATTAGAAATGCGGTGGGAGTGAAGGAGTCTATTACAAGAAACGTATTGTGTCTGGTGCTGTAGAAGGTAGGCTCCTTCTTATTGAAGAGGTAGGTACCTGTCGACAGTAGGAAATTTTCAATGAGGCGTCCTCATGCATCACACTGTGAGTCGCCCGATCTCGGCCAATCAGAATCGTCTAACCACTCGCAAAATCCCTCTCCCGACGTTGCACCGTACTCCGCCTCCATGTTGCACAATCGCCCCCGCCTACGAGGCATTATCATCATCACCACCACCATCATCATCATCATCATCAACAACAGCAGCAGCAGCAGCAGCAGCAGCAGCAGCCCATTTCACGTCCACTGCAGGACGAAGACATCTCCCTGCGATCTCCAATTACCCCTGTCCTGCGCCAACCGATTCCAACTATAGCGCCCGCGACTTTCCTAATTTCATCGCCCCACCTTGTCTTCTGCCGTCCTCGACTGCGCTTCCCTTCTCTTGGTACTCATTCTGTAACCCTAATGGTCCAACAGTTATCTAACCTGCGCATTACATGACCTGCCCAGCTCCATTTTTTTTTTCTCTTAATGTCAATTAGTATATCGGCTATACCCGTTTTCTCTCTGATCCAAACTGCCCTCTTTCTGTCTCTTAACGTTATGCCTAGCATTGTTCATTCCATAGCTCTTTCCTTAACTTGTTCTCAAGCTTCTTTATCAGCCTCCAAGTCTTTGCCCATATGTCAGCACCGGTAACCACGCGGCAATTTGGGCAATTCAAGTCGACGCAGTTCCCACGGTAGTCCTCGACCTTGGCCCCTTTCATCAATTAGTGTCGGTCAGCTTGCAGCGACCCTTCACGTTGGTTACCGCGTCTAAAGAATCCGGCGGTCATTATCGCCTTGAGTGGAGCTCCTTTGTCGACCCGTCAGCGGTCGGCGACAGGGCTGCGTCGACGTGTGGACGGGCACTGATGGAGAGGGGGTGCCTTGTGGGAGGCACCTAAGGAATGCCCTTTGCCATTTTGAGACGTAAAACGGGTTAAACACAATCATACACATCGCATTTAGTTGCACAGCATCTTTTAAACGCTTCATTAAAGCATTTAGTGGCTATAGTGTTGGGCTGCTAATCATGAAGTCGCCGGATCGAATCCTGGCCACGGCGGCCGTATTTCGATGAGGGTGGAATGCGAAAACACCCACGTACTTTGGTATAGGTGCACGTTGAAGAACCCCTGGAGGTGCAAATTATTCCGGAGTCCCCCACTATGGCGTGCCTCGATAATCAAATCGTGGTTTTGGCACGTAAAACCCCATAATTTAATTTATTTCATTAAAGCATGAATGCGTAAGCGTACCATCTCTGGCACTCACCAATAAAGAAGTGTTGTGCAGTCAACCAAAAAATTTTACGGAACACGAGATCTGAGAAAAATCTTAATATCTGCGCAGCCTTACGACGCAGCCTAGTATTCGCATTTACAGCCCTTACCGGTACATGTGAACACCATTGTGATATTCGGTTTTGCTGACTATTCTTACAGGCTGCCCAGAAATTGAACGTTTTCTGCGATCCCGTGGTCCGTAAGTTTTTGTGGTTGACTTTACCTTGAGGAGAGCTTTGTCATCAGTGATTTGTAACGGCGTGTTGTGGGCGCTTATCCGCTTCGTTGCGCTTTTGGTTATCTCATTTGTGGCACTTCCGTCTGTACGTCTGCGCACTTATCCGAGCGTCTGGTGGCCCCTTTGCATGTTATCCGAATAAAATTTTGACAGTTGAAGCCTAGCGCTCTGTCCTGTGAAAACTTTTCTTTCCGTTAGCTTTGTTCGCGCTAGCAACTATGCTACGACAATTATGAACATCTTCGCGGCAGGGCACGCGGCTGGGTTCCGCCAGGCGGGCAATTCATTACATGGCGCACGACGCAGTGCAAGCTGCTGAACACGGCGATGAGCGTTGCTTAGACGTCTGCCACGAGGCAACCTCCCTTTTCATCAGCGCCTATCCAGAAGCCGACGCAGCGTTGAGTCCGACTGTCGATGGGTCAACAAAAGACTCCTGTACCTGAACCTGAAAACCTGAACTAATTGATGAAAAGGGACAACGTCGAATGCTGCCATGGGAACGGCTGCGACCTCGGATTCCTAGATTGCTACGCGCTTAGGCGATATGAGGGGCTAAGGCGCAACATCGGAGGTGGAGTTCGGCGGAGCGGTGCGATATCATGGGCGGGATATTGCGACCGATTCGACCATTGTGATTGGACGCGATACAGTCATCCGATACGTTGTTCCAGTCATCTAGGGAAGACGACGGGATTAAAAGTGAAGACTTGAGGTGCAGAGTGTTGGCTGACGCGTCCTGATGCGAACTCAGACGTTTAATATGTTCCTACATGGAGTGGGCTTCCGTGTCTGGAGCCAGTGTAAATAACGTAAAATAAATCCTTGTTCCTTCATTCCTACTGCCGGGCGTACTCGTTAATGGGCTTGGTGGATTGCTGGACCAAGCGCCACCTCGACCCGCGACAGAGCGCGTGGCAAATCGGGCAGCATGCCTTGACGCGTGCCTCAACTTGCGTTCTCTATCGAAACACATGAACGACGTGCCGCGCGATGTGAACATCAACAGAGGCGACATAATTTGCCTGACGGAGACATGGATGAGATCGGATGACAGGAGAGAGAGAGCACGGGATACTCGTTCGCGTGCGCCGCTCAGCGACCCAACAACGTTGCTGCCGGCGTCGCCATGTATGCGAAGCCAGGACTATACGACCCGTCCAGCTCGGGGGACTGCTTCGGTGCAGACGGAGGGACGCGCGCTGTGCAGTTCATTGAAATGGGACTCGTGGCGCCGCATCTGTCTCAAACGGCAGCGTTCGTGTGCAGGAATCTGCCTTCGGCTCTACGCCGCCGCACCTGCTAGTCATGGGAGACTTCATCCAGGAGGTGCACGTTCAGCGCAGCAGCACTAAACTCAGCGACGTAACTCAGGGAGATAAGGAATGCTCTCGCATTTACAGACCATAAGAATCGCTTTGGTGCCCCCATAGATTTTTTTGTGCGTGTGTGCTGCCGTGACAGCTCCATAGCAGAAGTGTGGAACAGTTGTTCCTGCCATGCGAATGCTGTTCGGCCAAGAAGGTTTCAGAGCTCCCCTAACATTCGTACCATGTCTTCGCATGCTGCTGCGCAGTCTACGAGACTGCCACCGCATCGCCAACCACGGAAGCCAAATACTGAGTGCGGTCACACGGCAACCTTCGGCTTTCGTCTTCGACTCGCTGCCCCTTAGCTGCGACTGCTGTCGAAGGCTCCGTGAGGTAGATACGGGTGGGCAGAGTAAATTTACAAACATTGAACGTCGCTGCAGCCAAAGCACCGGCTTGTATTCCCCGTCCCGTTGTTTATTTACGTGGTTCCACTAGGTGCAAATATGCGCTATTGCTTTGGGACGCGTTGCGAAGAGCTCTGAAGAAAGCCTTCAAATTGAATTAGCATACTATTAGATATTTGATTACACTCCACAACGGTGACGTGCCACTTGACGTGTTTCCTTTCTTTTTTCCCTAATTAGACTACACAGTTTATGAAAAACGAGCATGCTGGACCGCAATTCTGAGCCTGTTGTTCCTTCTGAATTTCAGCTTAGTCAAATGATTGTACACTTGAAGGGCATGTACAACCTAAGAATTTTCAACCAGACTGACACCGTGCACATGTTGATCAGAACTGTCGTTGCTGCTCTTTTAGATGAAAAAACGCTTGCATTTTTCTGTGCTGCAAGATATGCACATCAATCTTTCTGGGTCCTTTTGTAGTCGCCGGAGTGTGATGTGTTGGCCACGGCTTTCAAGTTCTCGCATACAGCGTTGCACTTGATACAATTAATACCAAACATAAAAAGGAAGGAGCCAAATAGGACCCAGTGGCTAAGGTATACGGTTATTGCGCCTGGGGGCCGTGGTTCGGATCTTACCGCTGGACAATTTTTTTTTATTGAAGTTACAATGTGCGTCACGATGACGTCACGTGATGTAATCGTGACGTCCTCCCTATACGCCCATATTCTCTCTGGATGTCTGTGAGGCGAGAAAGTTAACGCACAATCTGATGGAATGGTTACGTTTGTGGACCGCGGATGTCTCAACTTCTGTATCCCTTTTGTTGCGTTGGCCGTACATGTAAATTTAATGCTTCTACCCCCTTTTTGTCACAGTGGCGCATACCCATTCTGGAAGATTAGCAAAGAGCGGGCACACACCTAATGGCGCATATCAAATGGCTAAATCATTGAAAATGTAGTAAATAAAAAAACTCCTCAATATAATGTGTTATTCCATTAACAGGTCGGTGTGCTTTAGAGACGCCAATGAGTTGACATTATGCGTTCAGGCTCTATGTGAGAATTTTTTATTATTACTTACGTAGACCAGAGGTGCACACGATCACAGGGTATATATTAGCCCGTGTGCTTGTACTTGAACAGTATATTGAATTGAGCTAGTTGATCATAACACATATCGTAACCACTTGACCATGCCAGAGACGCGTGCTTGCATTCGTATCAAATATAAGCTTCGTATATATATCCACAAATATATGCGACGGGACACCGATTACCCGCGCCAAACCAGGGGGGGGGGTCATGGGCAATGAAAGCTTCCGTATATCCTAGATCACTGTTGCCTGGCCTTTGCCCCTGCGAAAACTTTTCGCACAAGAACTCTCACGTGAATAAGCGCCTTCGTTCCGTGCACCTGCTCGTTGCGCCTCTAGACACCTGTGTTCGCGCGTAACGCGACGGCGCGTTTAGCACTGTTGAAGAAGCACTGATACACACATGAAATTCGCCACATACTTAGCAATAACAAGTAATGATGTAGGCCTCAAAGAAATTCGAAGCAACGCGGCCGTTCGTCGTTGCAGCGTAGTTCCTAGCCGCGAACCTGGAAGGAATATTCCGGCGGCCGTTAATTATACGACACCTGTTTTGCAGATTGGCACACGCAGGGTGGCAGCCATGACGACCGGGCTCCTGGAGAAGAAAGGTCCCAGCTCGGCGCCCGGCCAGCAGCAGCAGCCACAGAGCCAGCCGCCCTCGAATCCTTACCAGGACACCTTCCGCAGCTGGGTAGTGGGCGTGGCGTGTGCCTGGAACTTTTTCTGGCTCACGCTGGTGAACCGCTCTAGTGGCATCCTGTTCGTCGCCATCTTGGATGTGTTCAACGTGAGCCGTCAGGAGGCCGCGTGGTCCTTCAGCCTCATGGACACGATGGCCAGCTTTACTAGTGAGCATCCAGACGTCACACTCAAGATCAAATGCTGAAATAACCGCTGTTTCTGCAAACAATAATACAAATTTATGGAAAGGATACCTGAGCAAAAAGCTGATTTAAGGCAGCTTCACTAAGCCCAGGCAACTGTGATTTATTTATTTATTTATTTATTTATTTATTTATTTATTTATTTATTTATTTATTTATTTATTTATTTAAACTGTCCTTACAGGCATCGTATGAGGCATTGGGTGAGGGGGCCGTTACAGAAGGATTGAAAGAGTATATAGGGCATATAACAAAACATAATAGACATACAGTATTAATAGACAGTGGGAAAATGTATACACATCTTATAAAAGGCTTTCTTCTAATGTACACATTAGAAGAAAGAAAAACGATACAGTTGTTTCGATAAAAAATCTAAGAAAAATGTAACCACTCCAGTACAAATACTAAACAATACTGAAAAATACAAGAATAATAAGCGAAATAATGAGCTCATAAACAAGAAAGAACATAACTGGAAAACTGAAGAAAATTATGCACTTTATTGAAGTTAGGCGCTGGAATATGAACTGATGAGCTGGCGGAAGTTATCGGGATTAGATTCGGAGACGATGAAATCAGGAAGACCGTTCCACAATCGAATGGCACGAGGAAGCGCCGACCAATTGAATGCATGAGTGTTCCCGTAGGTGTGCGTGAAGCTGAGACGATTATATAATCTACGAGATGTGCAAGGTGCGACTTGAAGCCGTAAAGAATATTTTCTAACCGTATGAACGTACTTGTGAAATAATGATATGAGCGCAAAATTACGTCGAATACTTAGTGGCTGAAGTGAAATATCAAGTTTTATTTGTTAGATGCTGGAATAGTAGGTGTAGTTACGTGAGATAAACCTGGCGGCCCTATTTTGAACTGAGTCTAGTAAGCTGATTAGGTTGTTATGATGCGGTGACCAGATTGGAGAGGCAAATTCGAGTTGGCGGCGAACAAACTTCTTATAAGCTAGCTTGCGGATGTTGGAGGGCGAATTACGTAGGTTTCGGCGTAAGTATCCCAGTGATATTGAAGCATTAGCACATATAGTAGTAACGTGATGGGTCCAAGAAAGGCTTGGTATGAGATTGATGCCTAAGTATTTGTAGAAAGTAGCTGTACAAATTGCCTTATTATTTACGTTATATTGGAAATCGGAGATTGAGTGTTTACGAGTGAAAGACATTACTTTGCATTTAGATTATTTAAGAGTCATTAACCAAGTGTTACACCAATCCAAAATAAGCTGAAGGTCGTTTTGAAGAATGAGGTGGTCATCGGGGCCGGTTATAGGGCGGTAAATAATGCAGTCGTATGTGAATATTCGCACTCAGGATGCTAAGCTATTACGAGGATCGTTAATGTATATTAAGAATAGTCGCAGCCCAAGAACGCTACCTTGTGGCACGCCGGAAGGGACATAGGAAAGGGGCGAAGAAAGATTGGCACACGCTCTCTGGAATGGACAGTCAGTATTGTCGGTTTATCGGTCTTTCTTTTTTTCGTCTTTTATTCCTTCTTTTTTTATTATTTGCTTTAGGCCATCTATGCTTGGTACTTGTTTGCCTGTAAAGACTGTCAATAATAAGCAGTTTCAAGTTAGCGTCTAACTGTGTGAATGTGTGTGCAATAGGCCTCTATCCGGCCTATCGTTCTCTCCTGAATTTCTTGAACCAAGCGGACTGTTTTCACGCTACACTCCAGGGCCACGCGATGTCTTGCAAGGCAGATGACCGATGATCACAACTTAATACAACGACAGAAAAAATAATATGGAAAATTTATTCCCAATATTATTTTTCGAGCCACGCGACACGCGGTAAATCCAATCTTTGTGAAAATCCAAAGCACCCCGATACGGTTGATTGAGAATGTTACTAATCCATTATTATCATTTGTGGGGAGGCTCTTGGTAAAAAGGAGCATCCTAAAATTTATTACCGAAGAGCCAGATGATATGGGAGAGGGGAAGAAAGGGGAAGAAAGGGGGATGGGGATACAAGCTCGCCGAAGCTTCATAACGACCTGAGTGGTAGTGTGAAATCACCAGAGATTCGTTTCACGAACAATCGCCAAATGTATCCGGTTGAATACAAGAGAAGTCACTTTGTACAAGGCAAGTACAACGTATGATTCGGTAGTTTGCGTTTCGAGGCCATAAACAACGCCGTAAACATACGAGCGCCTTGAATGAAGCGCAGCTGGTTGTCCATGAAGCAAACCCCCATTCTCGGTGAAAAAGAGGCGAATAACAGTCGTCGTCGCCTGATCCCCTCTTATGCACCACTCGATGCACGGGGCAATTTCAGAACGATGGATGTCCGGCCAACAGAGCACTTCACAGCAGACGAATAAGCACGATGTGGCGCTCTTATATTCTGCATGTATTTTGCATATATCTTCTTTAAAGCCCGGAAAACGACTCTGCATAAAGAACAACGCACAATTTGTTCCAAACAAATGCATCCAGTGTCTACAAACGTAGCCTCTAACTTTCGAAAAACAGCCAAGCCTTAAAACTACTAATAAGGAATTAGCTTTTTTTTCACGTAATCGGACGATAGCAAAACGTTATTAGAATCTCCGAAATTGGTCAATGTTGTGCACACTGTGCATAACCCTCACCCTCTTCAACTGTACATATCAGGTGCGCGTCTTCCGCCCTCTGGAAGGTTTCATGATAAAACGTCTGCCTCAGAAGTGGACCGTTTCTTTTCGTCCACCCATGACCTACCGTCTTATTCTAAGATTTAGGAAAGGTCTACCTGATGCACACGATGTAAGATCTGACACAAAACCTAAATATAAACAAGCAGTGCTAAAAAACAACATGGTTCAAACTGCAAAGACCGAAAATCAGATGGCATAACTTGCAACGGAAAGACCCAGGGGTGGGTAGTACTTTATACAAGATGGTAATGAATAAATGGAAAAGGAAACATCCACCCAAACGTAGCTAAGTGCTACAAAGGAAACCCATACGGGTTCCTCAAAAGAAAAGCTTTGCAGTTGAAGAAGAATTCGTCCTGGTCCGGGACTCGAGCCCAGCACCACCGCCCTTCCGGGGCAGCCGCTCTACCATCTGAGCTAACTAGGCGGCTAGCAGATGGCAGGCGAAGTCGAATTTATCAACAACTCAGAAGCAGAGGCAAGAGTTTGACGTAATAACTCTGCGGAAACCCGCAAGGTGGAGAGCGCAAATTAACAAAGGGAAAATGAGACATCCACCCAAACGTAGCTAAGTGCTACAAAGGAAACCCATACGGGTTCCTCGAAAGAAAGGCTTCGCAGTTGAAGAAAAATTCGTCCTGGTCCGAATTTTTCTTTAACTGCGAAGCCTTTCTTTCGAGAAGCCGTATGGGTTTCCTTTGTAGCACTTAGCCACGTTTGGGTGGATGTTTCATTTTCCCTTTGTTAATTTGCGCTCTCCACCTTGCAGGTTTCCGCAGAGTTATTACGTCAAGATGGTAACGAATTCTAAACTGGTACTGGCGAAAAAGAAATTGTTGAGAAAGTCACGTCATGGTACCTATTAGATTGCGGCATCACGGTACTTGTGACACGAATAATAAGTCTGCATATGTTTATTGCGACTATATATGTGACGTTTAGACCTATTCTGATGCACTGTAAACGACGGCGAGAAGGAGATGGTGTACGTTCCCTATTTGAAGTTTTGTACTCGTCATGCGAATATGTGATTAAAATTAAATTGTGGAATTTAACAGCCCGAAACTGCTCAAGGGGTTACAACAGACGCCGTCGTGGATCGCTGAATTTCGATTAACGCGAATCTAAATCTAAGTACACAAAGCTTTGTTTGTTTGTTTGTTTGTTTGTTTGTTTGTTTGTTTGTTTGTTTGTTTGTTTGTTTGTTTGTTTGTTTGTTTGTTTGTTTGTTTGTTTGTTTGTTTCGCCTCACCATGCAACCTGTCGTCGCATATCGCAAAAATCTGCTCAGCTTTCCTGGAAGAAACATGGACTTTATATCTGGACATTTCCTACCGAGTTGTTTCGTGTTTGCTTCCTAAAGCTGACATCACCAAACGCGACATAAGATACACGTCCTCTGTTGACTATACGATGCCTTAAAGAGCCCCTCACCAGGCCTCATAGGAAATTTTGGTTACACGCTGGGAGTTGTTACGTGCCCTCTATAAGGAGCGCTCTACCGCAATAATTTTTTTTCAAGTTTGTTCATAAATAGCCTAGATTGAAATATTTCAAGTGCTGCGAACGCATCATTTCAAAAGGGGAGCGTCACCGCCAAGAAGAAGAAGAAACTTTAATAAAGAATAGTCCGGCAGTGCTTGCTGTGGTGGCCTCAGGTGACGGCTCGAAGTCCTTGGACTCGAGCGGCATCTTCGGCTTGCCGGACGGCCCAGAGCTGGTCTGCCAGCTCTGAACTTCTGATAGCCGCCTCCCAGCGGCGGCGACGCCTACGGAGAAGGTCCCCGGCGGCTCCCGCATCCGGGGCGGCGTCGGGAAGAAGCGAGCTCGAGCCTTCTCCCACCCTGGCAACGGCCGCGATTATGGACGCGTCGCCAACGGAGCTGGTCTGATTACCGTTGTTGCCGGCACACCCCCAGAGCATGTGTCGCAGCGTTGCTCTCTGTCCGCATGTTTTACACGCGTCTGTTGAATATAAACGCGGATAGCAGTGGTGTAAGATAGCGGGGCTAGGGTAGGTGTGTGTTTGGGGCAAGCGTAACGTTACGGCCTCGTTCCTGTTCAATTTGTCGTGCGGTGGCGGGAATGTGCGTCTTTCGAGTCTGTAGTGTTGGGTGAGGTCTCTGAACGTGGTTAGGCGATCGCCCCACGCCCAGTGTGCTTCTTGTTGTGTTTCTGTTGTAGTGTCCCGATCCGGCAGGTCCGATGCCCCGCTCTCGGGGGCGGAGGCGGCCACATAATCAGCGGCGGCTCGGCGTGTGAGACCACGAGCCGTGGCGTGGGCCGCCTCGTTGCGCGCGAGCGGAACATCGGTATGTGCCGGGGTCCAGAGGAGGAAGACCGCAGAATTTTGGCGTTGCGAGGGCGACGACGAGTCGCCGTCGTCAGAAATTTGGAGTATGCGGGCCGCTTCCCGCGAGACACGACCGCGCGCGAAGCCGCGGATTGCCGCCTGCGAGTCGCTGATCACGATCGCAGCGTTCGGCACCGCGACGAGTCCGTCACCGCCAACATCACGGCGTAAGAAGCACATATGTATTCTTGCACCGTGGCCAACATAGACACGATCTGCCCTTGCCCACGTCTAGCCTCCGCAAACGATATGCGTTCACTCTCTGCGCTGCTCTTGATGTAACCACTGTGAGCGTATGTTCACGCCACACATGCATCACAGATGCCGTTGTGACGTACTTGTAACATACAGTGTACTAGAAATATTGCTTGCACCGCTGCTGTCGATGGCACACGGTTCTGTAGCTTAGAACAACGTTGCAAGAGATGTTGTCGCGTGGTTCACACGCGTTTGTTGTTTCCGCGTGTTGTCAAGCTAAGATAGAAAGCGCAGGGAAAGCGTTGACGTACTGTTAATGTCTGGTTGACACCAACACATTCGGTGTAGGCCAAGTTCTGCCACACCGCTCCGAGTGACATGCTGCCGTTCTGCTCTTCGCAGTCATCGTGTGCAGCGTGGTGTACAAGGTGGTGGACACGCGAGAGCTGTCCATCATCGGATCGCTCACGGTGTCCGGCGCCTGCATGCTCTGCTTCCTGGTCTTTCGGGTCCAGGTAATTACAGTCGTTCTGGGAACCATCATAGGTTGGTCACAATTCTTCTTCTTTGTAGATGCTCTCCTCTGTGTTCGCTTCCGCGTAAGCACGTGTCTGCCTCTCTCGCTCTAGTTTTGCGCGTGACGTGCACATTCGAAGGTCGCTCGGGAAGATTCCGAGCAGATTTGAAAGCTCTTGCAGACCGGAGACAAGTCACCTCTGTGCGCCAGTCCACTTGTGCAGCTTTAAAAATTACTTGCAATATGACGAAACTTTTCTCCTCAGCTTTCTCTTGTCTACGGCATTGTTCAGCTGCCCTCATAAAAATGTCGTTTTTCAGAAACGCGCGCCCGCATAGAAGCCCTTTGGAAATGGTAGGACGAGGAAAAGGTGGACGCGGAGGAGAACCACGAATTCAGAGCCGCAGTGACTCGCCGTATTTCGTGTAAGATCGGTCGTGTGGTGGGGCGAAATGGAAAATGCGGCAGGCTGCGGGCGAACAATTATTTCGGCTTAACAGGATTCGCCTTCTACCTAGGTTGATTTCACGTCTTTCATAATGGCATCTTTTGGAAAACCAAGAGTTCTCTTCTGAACTTCAGTTAAATGGGAAGCGAAGAAATGATACCCGAGTGTGCCTGTTCACACAATAGTTTCGAAGATGTGATGATAACCTTGGGGTATAATTCTCGTAAAAGGAAAGAAACATACATATGTCATTATAAAAATTACTACGAGTTATCGCATCGGTAAATGGTAGCTTAGCTTCCGATTATTCGCCTGTCACTCAAATGACACACACCCAGCGTGCAAGTACACCACCTCACGATGTTATTAATACAGTTCGGTCATTTGGCCAGTATTTAGCGAGAAAACAGAGAACACAGTTGTGCGATTTGTATTATTGGCATAGTATGTCAGCGCAGAACACCAGCTTCAAAATACTCGACGCTGACTGTGGCTACTAAACGGTGCATAAATGAGCAAGCTGTAGGTCCTGTCCCTAATAACCGGATCTCCGCAAGAGCGCTATTTCTGCGATAACCGGTTGAGTGATTTGTCGCATTTCTTGTTTTGCTATGAATTACATAGTTGCAGAGGCGGAACTTAGAAAATAACAGCTTCGTGCAGTATAAAAGACAAAACAGAAGATAACATTCTCGTGCACAGTATTACGAGAGGATTACATTTTTCTTTCTATACATGGTTTTCTTCTGATTATTTTTTTCTCCACAGACAAAACGTTTACTTTTTAAGCTCCAACCTACAAAATCTTAACTTCCTTGTTTCCGTATACATGTAATTTACCCACACGATTGATGGCCAATCCCCCACTGGGGATATGTGCCACAGCCACTCAGGACGACAACAACAACAACAACAACAGTGAAGTTCTGTGTAGAACGCCAGAGTTTTGCTCACTTAAAACGCTCTGCAATCACATGTAGGTCCAAAAATCCAAAACTTCGGTATTGTATAAGAATAGCAATGCCGTAAGCCTCCCGTTGTAAGGATATGAAACGCTACGTTTCTAGGTAAATACTAAATAAAGGACGCACATGGCGAAAGTCGAGCCAGTAACACTTTCCACCTTTGACGGTCCCCGTACCTTTCTAAATGCAGCAAAAACTTAATTCCTGCCAATATATTGCTGAATAACAGGTCCTTCCAAATATATCTAGATGTGAAGAATAGTCTCCCCCTGCAATTATTGTGTTGGAAAGCTGCAATAGGATTCGTTCTACAGCCCTGCCGTATGCTCTTCCTTTTTTCTGTCTTTCCCATTTGCAAGTGCTGCAACTGAGCAATGCTGAAGACATGCCCACATGAGGAGCTTTTCATCCGTCAGCAGGCGCCACAGCGAAGTTGAGGAGCGGCTCTCCGGTGCCCACTCTACCAATTTTATCATCCCTTTTGTTAACTACTACGTGTGGTTATTGGGCATACTGACACCGGCCTGACGCGTGAAAAACTCTGCACGGGGCTTTACAGGGAACATGTAAAGCAGTTTAGTGGTGTGGTTTGCTGGACCAGATGGTTCATGGTGAACGTGTAGGAGGCTCCAGCAAGTATGGACGTGAGCACAAGTAAAAGGAACGGACAGGACAATGTGTGTTTGTAAAACGGTGGCGTCACTCGGCGGGGGGAGGGGAAGGGGCTATGCGCGGACCACTGCGGGTGCAGCGCGAGCTGTTCGGCGGCTGTCGCCATTGGAGCCTTTGTTTTCGTCGTAGCCGCTAAACGTTCGCGCCGGGAGCTGCAGCTGAATGGGCCGATGCAGACTGAAGCAAAGAAGTAGCTCGCGGAACCGCGTGCGTGGTGTCAGCTTTGCAGATGTGGCGCGAGAGGTAATGGCGCCAGCAGCGTCATATGACAAGTTCTCTATGTGATCATGTTACATTAAGCACTCCTCTGGACTATAAGCATTGTTTGGATGTGCAGGGTATTGCTTACTTTATGTCACTTTAATGTATAGCATTTTACCTGCTAAGTGTGGCCTCACTTTGCGGTGTCTAGAGGCACACTTACGAGAAAGCTTACAAAAGAAATGTGACATGTCCAATTGCCGCTATATTGTCCTTTTTTTTTTACAGAATGCCGAATTACAGGAACAAATAGGAGCGTGCCCTTTTAATTTATTTCACATTCACTGTACAAAATGTGCGTTAAGACACTGGAGGGCAGTGGACGCGCACAGCAGCCGCACCCGGGACGCCGAGTGATGCTCACTGGTTGTGAATGCCCAGCAAAGGGCTGGAAACGCGCTGCTTCAGAGTGTAAATAAACGAACGGCGGCAGTGACGCTGCCATCGCAAGGAGAGCTTCGTATAGCAAAACATTTTGACCCGAAAGTTGATGGGCGATGCCCTCACTGTGGGGAAGTCTCCGATAACTTTCACATGGTGTGGGCGTGTCAGATGAATCCGTCCCTTCCCCCCAATCCTTCGCCCACTAGAGAGGCATGGGAGGCAGCCCTACTCAATTGCTCGGCGCTGTAGTCCCAAAGGGCTCTAGTCCAACGGGTGCGGGTAGCAGCTTCGTCCAGTGGGGTCCCAGACTAAGGACTCCACCTATGTAAAGGGCCATTTTTGGCCTGCAAACTCTTATCTATTCAATAAACGTTTTTCATCATCATCATCGCCGCGCATAGGACTTTGGCGTTACAAACAATTGCCCTTTCAAGCGCTTGCACGGTACACCACAAGCACATACAGTGAATTCATAGAGCACCCGTCCATACCGAATGGCTCAGAAATACAGCTGCGCGTCTTCTAGGGTGCGAAACATATCGGAGCCTAAATAATTCGTTTTTCGTCGCTCGATTCGCGCACATACACGCCGCAGCTGTGTCGCCTCTACAGTGCTGGCTGTCTTTACGAGAACGCCTCACTAGGCGCCTATCACTTCCAGCGATTGTTAGTGCAGTGCACAGCGAGCGCTGCAGAAGCGTCGAGCCGAGTGACCGCCGCATCGTGCGGAACGTTAAAACGGCGCGAAATTAAAGGCGACTAAAATTTTGAGCCTTCCTGCGTATTCTTTTCGTTTGACGCCATTTTTGTGAAGTACGATTAGCATCAGAGCGAGTTGTCTTTAGCCGGCAGAACTTAGTCCAACTGTGGCTCTCACTGAACAATAACCTCATCGCATCACGCCTTGAGCAAATCCCATAACGGTCGTAGTTAGATATATTACAGCAGGTGCTTGTGGATATACGAGACAAGTTCAAACGCTCTTCGTAAGTCGTAAGCTTTTCGCGATTTGGTCGCTCGTTCGGCTACGTATCGCTGCATGTAAAATCACTGCTCCCTAAGCACGAGGTCGCGGGATCGAATCTCGGCCATGGCGGCCGCATTTCGATGGGAGCGAAATGCGAAAACACCAGTGTACTTAATTTAGGTGTACGTTAAAGAACCCAGATGGTCCAAATAATTTGGGAACCCCCCTACGGCGTGCCGCATAATCAACGCGTGGTTTTGGCACGTAAAACCCCATAATTTAATTTTTTTATTGCGATAGCAAGTTTATTTATTTATTTATTTATTTATTTATTTATTTATTTATTTATTTATTCCTCAGATGCCCCTGGTGCGTGGTTTTACATGAGGGGTGGGTATTACATTTGTGCCAGGCCTTCGATGAATGAAGTGGCTAGGATTGGAGTAGCGTGCAGCGTCGCTGGGCAGACGATTGCAGTCGTTGGCTGTTCGAATGAAAAATGATTTGAGATGCGCAGTAGTGCGCGCAGGTGATGGATACACAGCTTGAGAATTACTGTTGCGGAGCGAAAGGCGGCGAGCAGGTACGATAATCGAGCGAACAAGAGACGAGTGGCAAAAGTTATGGTAGAGGGACAGGCACGCTATTTGTCTGCATGATTCAAGACTGGGAAGATTAACTCCATGTTTTAGTTCAGTAACGCTAGAATAGTAAGAATAATCTGAGAAAGCAAATCTAATAGCGCGGTTTTGGATGGATTCAGGAGCTTTTTGTAGGCTGATCTGATGCGGGTCCTAAACTGCGCATGCGTATTCCAGCTTGGGACGAACGAATGTTTGGTACGTTAGCAGTTTTACGTGAGAAGGGCTGAGCTCAACGTTACGCCGGACATAGCCAAGGACGCGGTTAGCTCCGTTTGTCATATTTGCTATATGATGCGACCAGCTGAGATCATCAAATACTGTGATGCCCAGGTACTTATTAAATGATGAGGCTGAAGATAATTCGGAGCCAAAAAATTGGAGGACGCTTAAGCTTCGCCTTCAAGAGTGGGACGCGACAGCGTTCCCGTCGACCCGCCAAGGGGTATAAGACAATGCGCTACGGCACAGCAATCACTTACGATGCGCCCCGCATCGGACTTAGCGCCCACCTATCACGTGGTGAGCGTCGAGCAACGCAGCGTTCGGCGCGGCAACGAAACGTGCGCCTGAGCGAACGAAACGAACCAAAGAACTCGGTGTCTCGGAGGGGAAACGATCTACGCCAGCCAAACGTCGTGATCGGCACGGGCAGAGAGATAGATAGTAATCTAAACCGGGAGCACGGCGAAGCGTCGTCAGGGGAGAGGGAGTCCCGCGACGCGCCTGGCAGCGGTCCCAATGCGCGCGCGGCGCGCCTCCTGTCGGGGCAGCGCCGTACATTGAGAGGAGGGGGTCTTCTGTGTTTGCCGCAAGATGGCTCTGCGTGTGCGGAAAGCGCAGAAGAAATGCAGCGGAAACGCACTTCGCAACTCGTGTAATTGTGACTTCTGTACGTTACATGTTCATAATTACCGATATACACCGCAGTATAACTTTCCACGGCTCGTTTCGAAGGCAACACCGCATTCACTAGAGGCGCGTTTGCACCGCTTGAAAGCATCGAACTCGTGGCTGAGTGGTAGCGTCTCCGTCTCACACTCCGGAGTCCCGGGTTCGATTCCCACCGGGCCAATCTTGGAAGTTGCTTTTTATTTATGAAGCGCCTGCCGTGATTTATCGCTCACGGTCAACGCCGCCGACGCCGACACCCGACACCGACGCCGACGACACCGGCTTTTCTGCGACACGAGCTCCTTAACGCTATCGCGTTAAAACGACGTACTTATATGCTTCGTAGGAAGCTCGGTGGTGGAAGGAGATCTGCGAAGTTTTCTTGAGATTTAAAGACATTAACTAAGTTTTACACCGGTTTTCAACCATTTGTAAATCATTTTGAAGGGAAATGTTATCATGGGAACTATGGATAGGACGGTAGATGGCACAATCGTCTGAGAAAAGGCGAATACAGGAGGAGATGTTAGTCGGTAGGTCATTGTTGAAAATAAGAAAAAGTAATGGTCCGAGGACGGCGTCTTGAGGAACTCCGGATATAACAGGTGCTAACGAGGAAGTAGGCCCATTAGTGCAGACAAACTGTTTTCTGTTTGTGAGGAAGTCACACAACCAGTCGAAAAAAGAGGGGTTAATATTTAGGTGAGAGAGCTTAAGGAATAGCCGTTTGTGTGGCACCTTGTCAAAGGCTTTCTCGAAGTCCACGAACAGGGCATCTATGGGAATATTGTGATCGATGCTTGAAATGATGTCATGAATAAATTATACAAGTTGGGTCTCACAGGATAAACCTTTCTGAAATCCATGCTGCTGCGGTTGAAAGAAGCCAACCGAGGTTAGAAGCTTGGTTATATGGGAATAAATGACCTGTTCCATTAATTTTGAGGGCACACTCGTTAATGAAATGGGTCGATAGCTGTTACGTGATGAAGTAGTACGTTTCATTGTAACTGAGATAATCTTTCCCACCTTCCAGTCTTGTGGCACCATTTCTAATGACAAGCACTGTTGAAAAATATGAGAAAGGATGACGCTTGTATAATGTTTGGTATTCTTTAATACCTTAGAGTTAATACTATCGATGCCTGCAAAAGATGACAACTTAAGATTGCCAGTTAATTTGCTGATACTATGAGGGCTGAATAGTGTGCCGGGCATAGTAGGGTAAATAAATTCTGGAAACTCTGGAATTCTAGAAAATCGGGCAGTTCATCATTGAGTTCGAGGGTAAATACAGAAGAAAAAGTGTCATTGAGTACATCAGAGTCCTCTGTTTCAGGAAGAGGGTTATTGTGATGGTCGCATAATGAGACAGATTTATGAGGGCCTGGTTTTATTTTTTTCCAGAATTGCTTTGGATTACTCCGCGTAATTTTTATGATTTGAAATGTTTTTCTTTCTTTTTTCTTTTTTTTTCTCTCTTTCTTTTTTTTCCCATTGCACTTCTGTTTGCTGGCATACTGTCTAAGCCAACTTGTCATTGTTTCTTTTTTTTTCGCTTATGTATTTGTTTTTCCGGTTCTAAATCAGTGCCTGTGCCTTCTGCTGCTGCCCTCAGACCGGGTTTAAGGCCCGTCAAGTTGCTGCGAGCAACTTTTTCCTTAAATCCCCCATAAATTGTACGTTTATGGAAATAAAGGCATTTGTTTGTTTGTTTACATGGTAGGTAATGTCGTAGAGAGGAATAGTTGCTTAGCTTCCGATGCAAAGCGCTGAAACGTTTTCTCTGCCGTGTTGTATTTTAAGTTGAAGTCTAAGTTAATATCTATAAGTTAGAATCGCCGTATAAAACGATGGAAGCGTCACGACTTGTAGACGTTACAGAACAGAGCAATTCGAGTAGCGAAACAACGAAGGAAGGTTCAGCGTCAGGAGAGCGAGAACCCACACCGAATATGATAGTGGATATGAAGTTTTGCAAATAAGAAATAAGGCCTCGATTGGCGTAGCTATGTCGATTAATGAGCAGCTAAGACTCCGGTGGGTCGCCAGCATGACACCACCGCCACCCACGCCTACCGTCTCAGTCTCGCCGAAAAATATCAAAATCCGGAAAAAATGCAGAATACTTCACAATCATGAATGGACTGGTTTTGCCATGTTTCGGTTAGCGCAATTATTTTAGATTCAGTTGTTTCGAGAATGTACTAAAGTGAATCACTTTTCGGAAGAATGCTTCTAATGTTGGTCACCCGCCGCGGTTGCTCAGTGGCTATGGTGTTAGGCTGCTGAGCACGAGGTCGCGGGATCGAATCCCGGCCACGGCGGCCGCATTTCGATGGGGGCGAAATGCGAAAACACCCGTGTACTTAGATTTAGGTGCACGTTAAAGAACCCCAGGTGGTCAAAATTTCCGGAGTCCCCCACTACGGCGTGCCTCATAATCAGAAAGTGGTTTTGGCACGTAAAACGCCATATATTATTATTATTCTAATGTTGGTGTAAAGGAGTGGGAAATGCTTCCGGACCCACACGTGTTTCCGGAAGCATTGTGCGGTAGCTGTGCTTTAGATGGGATGACCCTATTGTTGGAGGGATCATATACGTATCTCCTGTTATCTATAATCAGCTTGTCGCAGCTACACCCAAGGCGCATTTCTGCCGTCGCCGTGAGGTTACGTATAAAGTTCAAGAACGGTAAAATCGTCGCCGAGCACCGTATGCTGTGGCACAATCTCGCGCACGCAAGAATTCAAGTAATTTTAATGCCAAAAGATTAACGAATATCTTGTCGGCGTGCCCTGCTCCATATGTCATTATCGGAGATTTTAATTCGCACCATATGGCATGGGGAAGCACAAGGACAAATGCAAAAGGGCAAAGACTTGCAAGCTTCGCCTGCAACCACGGCCTTTCACTCCTGAATGACGGCAGCCCAACGTTTACACGAGGCGTGAATTATGGCAGCTGTCTTGACCTATCTTTCGTCTACAGCATCTACAGCTACAGATGTGGTAAATGATTTTTGGATATCGAGACACACGGAAGTGATCACATTCCCACGTACCTTGTCATCAAAGGGATGTCCAGGTCCTTCCCACGGAACACCATTCGATTATTCGACTGGATTAATTTTACTTCCACCACGGAAGATGCTTGTCGGGAGGGCTTGTCCTCTGGATTAGAGGAAACAATCAAGTCTGCAATATGAAACGCCACGCGCACGCGTACGGTCACGGTTTCGTCGAAGCACACGGAACTTGATATAGAGTTGGAGCGACTTCGTGCTCACCGTCGTCGTGCGGAGCGGCGTTACCGGCGTACAAAATCCGTCGAAGACCTCCGGACAGCCAGACGACTACAAAAGAAAATTCAACGTCGCATGGATAGGTTGGCATCTCGACGTTGGACAATGTTTTGCCAGTCACTAGACCCCCGAAAGCCACTTTCCTACATCTGGAGAACCATACGTGGTCTGCGTTCCCTCCCTGAACAACGCTTCCCATTCAAAGCGCTGGCGCTCTTCCAGAGGTGACTGGATGCTGATGTTGCCGAAGACTTTGTGCAAGGATCGCTGGCCAAGCAACCGGTCCAGGCTTTCCAGCCCCCAGTCACATCCCTGTTTCACGTGACGGCCGCATGGATCTTCCTTTCATAATGGAGGAACTAGAAGCGGCTCTTGCTCTATGCAGGCGTTCTTCATCCCCGGGGCCAGATGGAATAACCTACCACGCCTTGAACAACCTGAGTGATGGCGCACGGAGAGAACTGTTACATCTATACAACGTATCTTGGCAAGATGGCACCGTACCCGAAGAATGGAAGACAAGCGGCTTGGTCCCTCTCCTGAAGCAAGGCAAGTCCCCACTTGAACTCACCTCATACCACCCAATAGCGCTGGCTAGCTGTGTGGGAAAGATAATGGAAAATATTATCCTTGCCTGCTTGGAGTGGTACCTGGAACGCTACAATCTGTTACCAAATTGAATGGCTGGTTTTCGCCAAGATCGCTCATCGGTAGACAGTGTTATTGATCTCGCAACGTATGTCCAGCATCAAAAGTCACGCAAAAGATTATCTGCAGCTTTGTACTTGGATGTCAAGGGGGCTTACGATAACGTATCTCACGAGGCTATCCTCGATGCTCTTGAGATGGTTGGCCTAGGTGGTCGAGTTTTCCAGTGGATTTCTCATTACCTTTTTATGAGATCTTTCTTTGTGTGTACCGGCAATGATAAGACCGCACGACACTACACCTACCGAGGTGTTCCTCAAAGCGGTGTGCTAAGCCCTACCCTATTTAACCTCACACTCATTGGTCTCGTTGATCACCTGCCAGCAGCGATCAAGATATCAATGTACGCAGACGACATATGTATATGGACTTCAGGTGTGACACGTCCTCAGATACGTGCAAGACTTCAAAAAGCTGCTACTCTGACAGCTATATACCTCCGCAACCAAGGTCTTGAAATTTCGTCAGACAAATGTGCACTGATGGCATTCATTCGCAAACCAATGGCACCCTACGCCATCTCAATAAATGGCCAGATGATTTCTTACGAGAAGGCCTACAGATTTCCTGGAATAATCATTGGTAGAGATCTCTCATGGAGCCCACACGTGACCTACTTGAAACAGCGTCTGACAGGAATTTCCCAGCTTTTCAAGTTTCTGGGCGGAAAGACTTGGGGAATGTCAGTGCATGCAATGTTGGAATTGTACAGGGCTCTTTTTATGGGCTTCTTGAGATACAGTTTGCCCGTTCTGACCAACACTTGCCAGACAAATCTTCGTGCTCTACAGGCTATTCAAGCTCGGGCTCTCGGGGTTTGTCTTGGTTTGCCAAAATGCACATCGACAGTAGCGACTATTGCAATCGCCCGGGACCAACCCATACAAACACACATTGCGGTGGAAGTGTTGAGAGTGCACATTAGGCACGTTGCCCGTGCCCGTTCCCACCATCTGGCAACACTACCATCAGAAAGGCCGCAGGCATCATTTTGTACCACGATTTCGGATTATTACACCTTCCTTCCATCAGGCTTCAGCCCCACAACTAAGCCATCGATTCCTCCATGGTGTTTGGCTCGACCTGCAGTGCACCTCACCATACCAGGAATCAGGAAAAAATCTGAGCTGTCGTCACCTGCTCTTAAACAACTAACTCTGCTCCTTTTGCACGAGAGGTATGCCGACCACGTACATATTTATACTGATGGATCGGCTACTCTGCAGTGTTCCTCTGAAGCCATGGTTTTCCCTGCGAAAGCCACCACCATCAGTTTCAAGACCTGTCACCCAACGACACCGATAACGGTGTCGATGGGTGACAGGTGATAACGCTCTTTGGGCTGCACTTCGTCTCGTCAGCCAAGAACAACCTCGAAGATGGTCAATATTCAGTGACTCGAAGGCAGCACTGCAGTCTTTGCTATCAGCCCTGCGGCGTGGACCACACGAACAAGTGATATACGAGATTAGAGAACTAATCCATACCTTGACTGAGAAAGGACACCACGTGACATTTCAGCGGCTTCCAAGTCACTGCGGCGTCATAGGAAACGAACACGCCGATAACGCAGCTCGGTCGGCTCTTCAAGGCGACGAAGAGGAGCCGATACCATTATCAAGGACAGATGTCGCAAGAAAACTTCGAATGCTCAGCCGATATATCACGTTCACCTTGTGGAATGCAGGAAGTTTTCAGAACAACCGGCTGCACAACCTAGACTTTTCTCTACGCCTTTGCATTCCAGCTGGACTCTGCCGTCGCGAAGCTACCCTGCTTTGTCGAATATGGCTAGGGGTGGCGTTCACCAGTCTTTTGCTTTCCAAATGGAATGGGCCGACGACGCCTCGTGTGATAACTGTGGTAACGAGGAGACTCTTCAGCACCTTGTCTGTGACTGTCCTCGCTATAATTTACAGAGACGATCGCTCGCAAACGCGATAGGGCGCTTTGGCCGAAGACCTCTAACAGAGGAAGTTATATTAAAATGCCGCCATCACAAGCCATCGCAGCAGAAGGCGACGAGAGGACTGTTGCAGTATTTAAAGGCTACAGAATTGGACAAGCGGCTGTAGCATGAACATATGTTCATAGTGCTGCAAGTGCTACTGTGCTGTGCGGTGACAGTGTGCGGCGACAGTGACCAACTGTAATTGTATGTCTGTGCTCCTTTCTTTCTTTATCTCTACTTTGTTATCACTTTACCTCTCCCCTCTTTCCCCAGCGTAGGGTAGCAAACCGGATCTTCCCCTCTGGTTAACCTCCCTGTCTTTCCCCTTTCCTCTATCTCTTTCGCTCGCGCACGCAAGGGAGGAAAGTGGAGAGAAAGCGCGCCGTCTTCCGTCGCGCGCGAGGCTCCGGGGGTGGGTGGGCAGGCGTCTTCTACTCCGGGCTACCCGGGCGGCCGCTGTGTCTTGAAAGTCATCTCTGACGGCCACAGAGTCCGCCGCGCACTATGTTCAGCGGCTTAGTTCGCGCTGATGCGAAACGCAGCACAAAGGTCAATTCGCTCGCTGCTGCTGCCGCGCTTATTCAATCCAGCGTTTTGACGGCGAGTTTCCGCGGTCATCGAGTAATATCTGCTCATGTTTGCTTGTTAATTCTGTTAGTATGCCTATTACCAATTTACACGGGCGATAAAACTACTATCTTTACTTCGTATATCTGTCCACTAATTTGCTAGCGCAATCGATGCTTCGCCTTTTTTTGTACCTGTGCAAGTATTCTATCGAGCGCTTGACGTTACATGTATCTGGTACGTGTAACATCAGTAGTACTGCAGCCGGGTGGTGCAACTGTTTTGCGCAGGCATTGGGCAAGGCATGATGTACTTCTGCAACACGATCGTGATCAACCAGTACTTCAAGCGACACCGGGCGTCGGGCAACGGCATCTACTTCGCCGGCGGCACGCTCAGCTCCTTCTTCTTCCCCCCGATGCTGTTCAGCATCATCAACACGTACGGGCTGCGCACCACGCTACTCTTTCTGGGCGCTATCTCGCTGAACGCCGTCCCGGCATCGATGCTGCTCGAGTCGCCGTTCAGCCGCATGCGCCGTATCGACCGCCACAAGAAGTTGCGGCTCGTCGCCGTCGACAATGAGTGCACGCCCGAGAAGATAAAGCTGCCCGTGGAGCGAACTGCGGGCAGCAGCAACGTCGAGGAGAAGCTCGAGCGCTGGTTCCGCAGTCAGCTGGCCGTGTTCTCGTTCCTGCGGCGGCCCATCTTCTACGTCATAGTGTTCACGGGCATCACCTTCTCCTTCTCGTTCGTGGTGTTTCCGGTGACCATCGTGGACTTCGCCATCAGCCGCGGCGTGACCAGGAACCGCGCCGCGCTGCTACTGACTAGCTTCTCGACGGGCGACCTGGTTGGCCGCCTGTTCAGCGGCGTGCTCACCGACCGCAAGCTGCTGCGCAAGGACCACATGATGGTGCTCACGTACGCCGTGTGGAGCGCCGCCTTCTTCGCGCTGCCCGTGTGCCGCGCCTACGAGCTCACTTTCGCCGTCACCGTGGCGCTAGGCGTGGCCGTCGGCAGCGGAGGGATCTTCAACACGGTGCTGTTGGCAGACTACCTGGGCGTGCGGGTCATGCCGACCACGTTCGCCATGTACCGCATGGTTCTGGGCATCATTTCCCTTATCCGGCCTTTCTTCATCGGTAAGTCGATCGCTGTGTGTCGCTCCCGGGCATTGTTAAGACAGGCTTCATTGTTACCAGGTGCTGTCTTGCCAGATAGAGAGAAAAAAAAATGTCAGTCGGGGCACGAGTAACTACTGCGGTACATCATCCCATGTGAACAGGCACACACCATACGCAACGACAAACCGTATTGACCGGGGTCGAAAATGCAGAACAGCAGCTATCAGAGCTGCCAGGTGGTGTCCCCCCAATGGAGTGACCCAGACCAATACTGCTTAGTTTTGGTGATGTGACAAAAGCCGGGATGTTCAGCATGACATGGACCGTGTAGGAAAATAACGGGAGTCCTTCCCTACAGTTTCCCGGCGGTCTATACGGGCGCTGCTTTCTGTCGACTTGTTCTCGTACGACGTCCATTTTATCTGTGTGCGACATGTGCGCATAAGCTGCCACAAACGTGCCCTTATATACACACACAGGTCGGTTTGGTGCTCGGGCATTCAGGTTAGCCAAACATCATGCTTGTATCCATAACATATAGTCATGACCTATACTTCAACCTGATACTCTTACCCGATAACACATGCGACTGTAAGAAGAAAAAAATTAGGATGCCGTTTTTTTTTTAATCGTAGCACTAGCAGTGGCAGCCGTCCTCCGCTCCAAACCTATGTGTTCGCAAGGTTCGGCAGGGGATTGACGACGAACAGTCCTTCCAGAAAATGATTAACCCCGAATTAGGAAGTCGACGCCGAGCTAGCCGCGTAGAAACTTGCGCCCAATTTGCCGGTCGAAAACAGCTGGCAGCTGCACGATGTAGAAATTAAGGCCCGCGCAGCTGAAGCAAGCGGTCTACGACGAGACCATGACTTCGCTAAAAAATCCTGCATCTCTGCCAGGACGTGGTCCCTCCGCGTGTATCTGCCTCCTCCTTTATCGGGTGGACGAAGCCTTCCTCCGAAAACAGAGCCTTTGGCCAAACAACTGAACACCCTCGGAACTGTCCTCCGTTGCCCGCACCTGCAGCACACTCTCTCTGCATAAAGTGCACAGAGGCGCCAAGTTACGGAGAGGCGAACGCGAAAACGATGTTCGCTGGCTTCTTTTTATGTGTGCTGCACATTTCTGCTTTGTCCGAAAAGCGTTGTCCCAGTAAAGCTTGTCTATGCGATCGCAGACGCCCATTAAGATTAAAAGACTAAGGAGAGATAGCTTAAGAGGGAAAAGTGGAGTTGAGCAGATAACGGGCGCTATTGGTCTGTTCGAGTAAAGGAACAGGCGAAAACAGTCAAAAGGTGGCGGAGGTTTAGACGGTGTGATGAAATTAATCAGATTAGGAAATTTGAAGGCGCATATGTGTAGTCGGCTCGCACAAGACAGTGGTATTTAGAGATCGCTGGGAGAAGCCTTCGTCCTGCAGTGCGTATGAAATAGGCTGATGACGCCTTAACCGCCCACGCTCCCGTGACGCACTGACTGCCGCGGGCTGACGATAGTTCGGGATACTGGCATCGTTCATTGAAGCTGGGCTTCACTCCTTTGCATTACTCGCTCATCAAAGGCAACAATCGTCTGAAGGTCTTGCTGGTGTCAAGTGGGTATCGGCCATGTGGCGGGTGGCGGGGAGGGCCACGCTCGTCCGTGGCGTCGGCTACCGAGGTCAGTACGCAGTACCCGCCTGTGTGACGTCGGTCGCTGCTCTTGGAAGGGCGATGGCGAGCGTCTACGAGTAAGGCTCGATGCGATGCTCCCTTGGGTGTTGCCGCTGCTGACACTGGTCGCACGATTTCCTCGCGACGAAAGGCCGCTCTCGTCGATGCTGACTAGTTTGTAATTATATCAAAAGTGTTAATGAGAAAATTGTAGAGGAACATGAAAAACTCCCGATACAGCTTTCTGTTGCTCAATACGTGCTACATAAAGGTGTTTTTGCCAGAGTGAAAGAAGCTCGCAAATACGCGCAGCGTGCCTCTAGCGGCCAGTCGCGCGGCAATCTTGCGTGTATTCGCAGGCTTCTTTTACGCTCGGAAAAACACTTTTATGTAGCACGTATTGAGCACCAGAAAGCTGTATCGGGAGTTTCTCATGTTCCTCTACAATTTTCTCATTGACACTTTTCATTTAATTACAAGGGCTGATCAGAAGGCCTTTGTCCTTATGTTTTATTAGCCAAAATATTGTACACACAGTTAATTACAAATATACGTACTATTCTACGTACGTTGCACTAGTTTTCCACATAGTCTCCACACCGGTTGGGACATTTGTCCCAGCTCAGCACTAAATTTGAAATGCCGCTGTGGCAGAATTCGTACGGCTGACTGTGGAACCACTATCGGACCGCTGTCTTAGCTTCATCGTTGTACGTGAATTAGTGTCCTGCCAGGAACTTCTTCAGTGGACCGAAAACTTGGAAATCACTAAGGGCGAGGCCTGGACTGTATGTTCGGTGGTCCAGGCTCTTTCATTGAAATGACCAGAGCTTGTCGGCGGTTCTGATTGCCACATGTGGCCTCGAATTGTCGGGGAAGATAACCGCGCAGTCAACATCGAGAATCCCTCGGTGTTTTCGCCTGATGGCAGCCAGCAGACGCCACAGTGTGGAACAATAACTGTCGACATTGATGGTTGCGCCTTGTGGCATGAAATCCAACAGGAGGGGTCCTCGGCGATTCGAGAAGACCGTTAACATCCTTTTCCCAACAGATGGCACTAAACTGAATTTTTTAGTCACAGGCGAACCCGGATGTTTCCACACCATGCTCTGCTGCTTCGATTCCAATATCCACGTTTCACCGCTAGTATCAATGCGGTCTAGGAAACTTTAATTCTCCACGGCATACCGTTGCAGATGATTCAGTGAAGCACTCATTCGCTTGCCTTTCTCATCATGTCATCCAACTGCTTAGGTATCCACCAACAGGAAACCTTCCGGTACCCTAAGGACCCGTGAAAGTTGTCGTAAACACCCATACGAAATGCCAAGCTCCCGGGAAATGTCCTTTAGGTGCACGCGCCGGTCCGCTTTCACTATTGCATCCACACGGGAAATGTCAGTCAGTGACGCACGCAGATTCCCTGAACCTTCGTTGTCATACAAGTATCCACGGCCTTTTGCGAACTCAAAGCACCGCCCCTCACACTTCTCAAAGTGAGACACCTCTCCTCATACGTGGGCTGCATTCCCCTGTGGATTTCGATGGGCGTTCGTCCCTTGCTCCATAGAAAACGAATCACACTGGACGTGTGAAGCACAACCGCCATCTTCGACAACAATTGACAGCACCGCCGTGCCGCGGAGCTACCGGCAGATAAGGCCGGGCCGCTCCACGAAAGGTCCACCGCTGGGAACAAATATGTTGACTTCGCATTTACAGCCGTAATTTGGCTAAGAAAAGTAGAGGCAAAGACTTTCTGATTCGCCCTCGTAAAATATTTGAAAATCTGAATGAATAATTAAGACTAATTATGTAATTAGATGGAAGGAAAAATATAATCTGAGTATCTCTAAGAGACAGCAAGCAACACTACCTTTGTTCTGTCCAGTAATGTGGCATTTGCATACTTTTAAAGTTGGATAAAGCTACGTGGGACCCCTTGAATATAGAAAAGCCGAAAGGAATCGTTATAAACGTCTTGTTCCGTGTTTCTACGTTTGAAAATGGCAATGTAGGTCGAAACAATTGTCAAATTATTCGTTCGATTCACCTCATTACGCACGCGGGACCACGAGCCGTGGCTTATGGTTCAATCTCTTTGTGACGTAGACGGCTGACGTGTAGTGAAACTGCTTTCACGCTTCCCTCTTTTCACGATGGGAAGACGTGTGCTGTAGTTGGTTGTAAAAATAGTGACTGGTACATTAAGAAATGAAATGAATCTGCGTGACCAAGTTCGCGGACTGCTGCTGCATAAGCACTGCCTGTTTTGCCTGCATGCACGGCTTCACCCTCACCCGCCAGCGTTGTGTCGCTAACCTTCGAATAAGTTGCATCAATCTCGGCACGGTCGGCAAGAGGGAGTACCGCTCGTTACACAGTGACAAAGGAAGTAGCGCCGCTTCCTGGCATAGCAAGTTTCTCGTACCTTATCTGCACGCATATACACCAACCCACACACAAGTTTAAGCCCACTCCATCGCCAACGTATCAAGAATAACTGAATGGGCACACACTTGCTTGTGTCAACGCGCCGAAGCATGAGTGGCGGCGATTACACTGACAGCACACGAATGTTCGAAGCTGAACATTTCGTGACGGTCCACATAGTAAGTGAGTGACTAGCGATAATACGACCTTCCAACAAGTTTCTACAAAGCACACAACATCTGCGTTCCAAGTCTTGTGCGCAGCAAGAATAAATATATCGCAACTAAGCGCACCTACGAGCGGTTAGGCAGAATATAAACAATTAGATAATGACCGAACCGAGAAACATTATTGAATCAGAAGCATGACAGTCCGCTGCTTCACAGAGTTTGCAAATAAAGAACGAAGAGCAAAACACGCTGATACTGATTTAATTCATAAGCGGGAAGTTTGGACATCTTGGGCTACATCTGTAGCGCCGCTTTTAGTACAAGAACGTACGCGCTGCACGAACCGTTTGGACAAGCCGTAATGAGTTCAGAAAGTGCTTACATATCCTCCAAAGCTATGTGTCCGTCACTCAGTCACCGTCCACAATATCCACCGAAACAGAAGTTTGCTCAGCCGCACCGGGGCGTCATTAGTGACGATAATTAGTGTTAATTAATTTCTCGGTTATGTTTATTAGATGTATATTCTCAGTGATAAGATTGTAGCGCAACATTAGAAACTCCCGATGCAGTTTTCTGTGCAACACGTGCTCCATAGAAGTGTTTTTCTGAGCATGAAGAAGCCCGCGATTACACGCAATGTGACTCGAGCGGTCGGTCGCGCAGCAATGTGTGTGTGTGTGTGTGTGTGTGTGTGTGTGTGTGTGTGTGTGTGTGTGTGTGTGTGTGTGTGTGTGTGTGTGTGTTTGTTGCGTTCGTAGGCGATCCCACCGCTAGCAACCAGTTTGTTGCGATTGTAGGCGATCCCACCGCTAGCAACCAGTTTGTTGCCTTTGTAGGCGATCCCACAGCTTTCAACCAGTTTGTTGCGTACTCCAGGGTAGCGTACCGTACTGCTGCCGAGAAGTAGCGACGCCTGCCTATCGAAGCTCGACCGACATTTTCTTATTGGGTAGCGTGGCGTTGTGGGCGGGCTGCAGGCATACGGTAGACCATGGCGACCGAGCAAGGGCGAGACGATTTGCTAGTGCGAAACTTGCACTGTTTATTCGAAGGTAGTTGAAAGAAAATAAGAAGTGCATGAAGTATGAAGTATCTCAAAAGTACATTTTGGACCCCCTTAAATAGGCTCTCTACAAGTGTGGGCGGCATCTTGATTCCGTCGATGTCACGTGAGAGAGGGCCCCTCCTCCTGCATTACCGAGCACGGGAAGGAGAAAATCCTCTTTTCGACGAATCCTGGGAGAAGGTCGGGTGAATGACCTGTCGCCCGTGGGGTCCGGCCAAGTAGAAGGTAGGGGGATGACGTCTCTCTCGTGGTGTCCGGCCAAGTAGAAGGTAGGGGGATGACGTATCGCCCGTGGGGTCCGGCCAAGTAGAAGGTAGGTGGATGACGTATCGCCCGTGGCATCCGGCCATACCTAACAGTGTGTGTGTGTGTGTGTGTGTGTGTGTGTGTGTGTGTGTGTGTGTGTGCGTGTGTGTGCGTGTGTGTTTGTGTGTGTGTGTTTGTGCGTGCGCGTGCGTTTGTGTGTGTGTGTGTGTGTGTGTTTGTGTGTCTATAGACAGTCTAAAGACGAAGAATGAACAATAAATAGAGACTGTATCGACTTTTGTCTAAGGTGGTCTTAGAGGGGCAGTATACAAAAAAGAAACAAACACTTTATCGATTTTTTTCTATAGACCGTCTATGGACTGCGAATAGACAAAAATAAATAGAAATCTTATCAACGTTAGTCTATAGAAAGTCTATAGACAAATAATAGAGAAAAATAAATAGAGGCTGTATAGACTTTCGTTTATATGTAGTGCATAGAAAGGAAGTACACAAAAAAGAAACAAACACTGTATCAACTTTTTTATATAGACTTTCTATAGACTGCGCATAGACAAAAAGAAATAAAAATATAATCGACTTTTGTCTATAGAAAGTCTATAGCCAAATAGTAGAGAAAAATAAATAGAGGCAGTATCGACTTTTGTCTGTAGGTAGTGTATAGAGGGAAGTAGACAAAAAGAAACTAACACCTTATCGACTTTTTTCTGTTAACCGTCTATAGAATGCAAATGGACGAAGAGAAATAGAAATCTTATCGACTTTCATCTATAGAAAGTCTACAGACAAACAATAGACAAAAATAAATAGAGACTGTATCGACTGTCGTCTATGGTGTCTGTTGTGTGAAAGTAGACAAAAAAACGAACACCATATCGACTTTCTTCTATAGACTGTCTATAGACTGTGAATAAACAAAAAAGAAATAGAAATTTTATCGACTTTCGTCTACAGACAGTCTATAGACTTTGTATCAACAAAAGTCAAAATTTACAGAAAGCCAAGGTCGTCTATAAAAAGTCTATAGTCTTTCTATAGACAGTCTAAAGTCATCTTTAAGGGTATCCTGACTCTTCTGGGTATTGTACATGTCAGTATAGAATTCTTCCGCTTCCTTTACCATATCTTCGAGATTGCTGATGATATTACCCGGCTTATCTTTCAGTGCATAAATCTTGGTTTGACCCGCCGTGGTTGCTCAGTGGCTATGGTGTTAGGCTGCTGAGCACCAGGCCGTGGGATCGAATCCTGGCCATGGCGGCCGCATTTCGAAGGGGGCGAAATGCGAAAACACCCGTGTACTTAGATTTAGGTGCACGTTAAAGAACCCCAGGGGGTCGAAATTTCCGGAGTCCTCCACTACGGCGTGCCTCATAATCAGGAAGTGGTTTTGGCACGTCAAACCCCATAATTAATTTTTTATTCTTGGTTTGTCCTATGCCAAGTTTCTTTCTCACTGATTTCAGGCTGCGTCCATTTTTTACGGCTTCTTCAGTCTTTCTCACGTTATAGTGTCGAATATAATTTATTTTCGCCTTGTTGATCAGCTTTGATAGTTCCGCGAATTCTATCTTATCTCTTGAGTTGCATTCTTTGTCGTTTCTTTATTAGGTCCCCTGTTACTTGGGAGAGCTTTCCTACTGGTTGCATTGGTGCCTTCCTCCCACATCACTTGCTGCCTCTGAAGCCAGCCTAGTTACGGTTTCATTCATTAGGTCTATGTCATCATGTCTCTGTTCTAAGGCTGCATATTTGTTTGCAAGTACCAGCCTGAATTTGTCTGCTGCAATGAGTGACTAAATGACCGTCCGCTCCTGATCATCTACTACTCGGTTCTACAAAATGAAGTTATGGCAGCAGTCAGAGGTCTTATTCAGGAATCCGTTGAGGTGTCCTACCAGTCTCTATGTGGCGTAATGTTTTTATTCTTTATAGAGCTGCTAGAAAAGTACGCATCTTATGCGCTCCTTGAGGTTTATGACCAGAAAAAGTAGTAGTCCGCATCTGTTCAGACTTACCGCACAAGTACTCTATAACATTCTTTAAGCAAAGACAACAAGCTTTTAGCAAAATTAACCGATGAGCGCGTGCTTATGCTTAGATATGCTGATGACTTTTCATGCATTTTATATATTGTACTCAGTAACCTGCAGTGAATAACATTCTATACGTTTTTGAAGCGTTTTCGAGTGATCTGTTTTACATTTGAGTTATTTATCCATAACGCTACCCAATTCCTTTATGTGCTGCTAACCTTTACTATAAGGTCACGTATGTTGGTGAAATGTTACTATAGTGAAGGTCATGTTTGCTCGTCGCTCTTGTAAGTGGTGCTGTTGCAGTGTGGAGCCTGCAAAAGCTATACGCGTCACAACAGCACAATGAATATTTAGTCTGGCAAACTGCTGCATGCGGAAATAAAGAGCCCAAGAGAGAAATTGCTAAGAACATCAACTTTCGACGGGTATTTTAACTATGCATTGAATGACATGAACTGCAGATGTAAATAAGAAAGCGATGTTGGGGAATCTTACAACTGCTTGCAGCAAGCGCACACTAATGTGAAAACTGATATGAAAGGTAAAAATGATCTGTACAAGAGAAATGAGTGGATTTGATTACTTTCTGTGCAGGCTACTTCCGGGACCGGATAGGCACCTACGACGGTCTGTATTTCCTGTTGGGAGCCTACAGCTTTCTCATCACCCTCATCTGGATCGTCATATCCATTGTGCAGTACTGCAGAGGCACCAAAAAGTACAACCTCAAGTGAAGCTGCCCAAGCCGTACCCACATAGTTCCGAAGCCCCCACCACCACCAACTGTCATCATCATCATCATAATCATCATCATGTCACTGCATAACTACAAACCATTTTGTGCATACTTCTCATTGCATACAAAGAAACATTACAACTTGTGAAAGCCATTCACGTTGTCCTCGTCTCTGATAAGTATGACAAGTGCTTCTGTCATCAGGCTCAAGCAGATGACATCGATCTGCTAGCTCAGTCTGCAAGCAAACAATTTGAGATACGCCAAACAAAATCACTAAATCAGTAAAGACTGAAATTTGTTTACACTTCTGACTGAAAAAAATGTTGACTGTTAAGGAAGAAAATTAACGCCAAATTCTCACGTCTTGAATTTTGCGCAAAACACGTAGCCAATGACGCTAGTATTTCTATTTATTTATTTTTTCTGCTCTTTCTGGCTCATTAAACTTCCACACAAGGTAAGACTACTACTAGCAAATAAAATATCGCGATCCATCAATGTAGCTTTTGACTGACGTCAAGACCCGTCATGGTGTCTTAACGGCTATGGCGTTTCGCTGCTGAGCACGAGGACACGGGATCAAATCCCAGTCGCGGCGGCTGCATTTCAATGAGGGCGAAATAAAAAAAAAAACACGACCGACGATTACGACACTCCCTGATGCGAAATTTAAGCGCAGCATTATACTTGTTTTCATTCCGACATATGCTGAGGCAAAGAATTTGAGACCGAAATCACCACACCCACTGGCAGTAGGCCAGTGCCGCCAGCGCCTTGGCAGAGGGAGGGGCAGTTTGGCAACGCTAGCATGATGAGTGGCATCGGAGGCAGCTGTGAAAGAAGACGACGAAGAAGCGAGCAGTGCACGAACTTGAGGGGCAGTATGGGAACGCTGGCATGGTGAGCGGCATCGGAGCCAGCTGTGGAAGCGGCGTGCGTCTAAACGTCGTACAAAAATCCCTCACGTGACCTGATCATAGGTGCCCAGGGACAGGATCATTTAGGGACTTTTTAGAAGGCGCGATGGTGATGGTGGCGCCAAGTGACGCCGTGGCGCCTTGAATCTTCGGCCCAGGCCGACCGCTCTCCGCAGTGGGTTCAGCGGTTCAGTATTTGTTGGCAAAAAGTCGTGCAGTATAGTAGTGATGTGGCATATCGGCTTTTGGTCTCGGTGCACTACTGCGGCCGGGAAGTCGTCTTAGTTTAGGTTAGGATAAGACGAGATCCGGATTTAAGTCTAGACTTAGAGGCTCGCGTTTGTGCATTTCAGTGGTGCTGACGATCGAAATATTCAAGTGGCGTAGCGCCTCGGCAATGCAATTTGCGAACCGGCGCTGTGCAGCTGCGTCGCCGTTTTCGCCCTTTTACACGGCGTCATCACATCGCAGATGCACATGCATCGCACATGCACCAGGCCACGATTTACTATTATCGTGGCCTTTACGACAATTATCGCGTAGTGCTGTGAACAAAACGGAGCTTTAGTGACATCACATGGTCGGCCAGAATTCCACGAACTAAAATGCAGAGTAGATGTTTAATATTATTGGTACTAAGGGCGCGACAAACACAGTGAGGTGGAGCTTGATACTGTGCCCTGTGATGTTCAGCTGCATCTCTGCCCGTTTTTCGCGCTCATATAGATTTAGCAATGGGACACAAGGTTCTGTGCAATGTTGGGACGAATAAATGTGTATATTCGTCTGCAATAACTTCACCGCAACAGATTTGTGTAAGGCGATAAAGCAAAGTGTATTGCTATGATAGGATGTATGGAAGCCCTAGTTCCAGCTTTGATGTCCCCGTTACCCTGAAGATACTGCCCCGCCCGCTTTACTATACTCTCAGGTGCTCTTGAACTCTCTATTTGCCGGTATTTTTATGTTCACATGCTGAATGGTTCCACCGCAATACATATATGTAGTGAGGTGAAGCTTATTAAAGTTACCAAATGCTTTGACAGTGTCAGACCTAAAAGTTTTAGAATGACATGGCCAATACAACAGCCCAGACCTTCACTTCAACAATTTTATTAGGACTGTCAAACTAACCTTACAGCACAGAAAAACAATGTAAACGCCTCAAGAGTTGATTAGCAAGTAATACTGGAAAGCACAAGTCTAGTAGGGGCCAAGGGTGTGAAGTGCTTTAAACATTCAACCCACACACACTAAGTGCTTAAAAATTTCTAGCATATTGATGCAGGTTGATCAGACTTACTGCGATATTGGTTGCTTTACAATAGAAATAACAGTATTAGATAAGATGATGCAAGCGACTCGTGTGCTGCTTGGTTATGCAAACCACATGGGTCCCAGAAATACCCAAACAGGGTTCTTTTTTGCGCATGCTGCTTGCATCCACTAATCTAAAGCTCCCTAATGTTGCAGTATAAAGAAAGGCTGTAAAAATAGGGCCTTGAACTTCACAACTCCAATTTTGTTTCTTCTATACTCATACAACCTAAACACTACGCTGTCGTGACAGCATCTGCCTAGCTCATTGCCACATTTCGCTACAAAAGCAGTGATCACTCAGTTAGAGTTGCCTGTCCTAATATTCCTCCAAGAATTCTTCAAACAGTTCATTTTTTAAGCACAAAGCATGTCATGCCCGACAAGAAAATTAACCAAGCAATAAGCTACTAGAAGTAGCTAAACAATCGGCAGCCTTCTGAAGTCAGCTTGATTTGCAGCTCCTAAAATTGGCTATTATTGAATTAGGGCAAGGAAAGAACAGCTTGAATAAACATATGTCTCATCAGAAAGTTGTGGTGGTGTGGTGCAGGCTAAGGCAGTGAAAGGAAGCCGTTTTGGCATTGGTCTACCTCTGTCCCAAAACCAGGCACCGCAGCCGAGGCGACTTCACTTGGCTTTGACATCTTCAAGTTCACGTTTCCGAGCACGGAATACTTACTCGAGGTGTGCTGAATGCACATCACCCACATTGGGGATGCAAAAACGTACGGCCAAGAGGATGCCACCTTGACGAAGCAGACACCACATACCTCAAATTACCAAATGACGCCAACTATCTCAACTGCCACACCCTCCATTAAAACCAGAGTGGCAGTACACTTACCTAACATGGGCAACTGGGGCCTTCATCCAGAGTGTCAGTGCGACTCTGCCCCAAGAGGCAGCGACTATTATTTGATATAATACTTGATGTAGGGGTGCAAATGTGACACATTCACAAAATCAGGCTTTCAGGCTGGGACCGTTTCCGGGATGCAATTGAGTCTGCAGAATGTGAAGGTGTTGAAGACTCGCTAGCAACACGCTTCCTTTACGCACTGCAAAGAGAGACATGCGAACTAGAGCTTGCTGGGGCAACATCCAGCTCTGACAAGCTCCTACTGCAACTTTGGGGTGAGCAAACCAAGCTGCATACTGCATACTTAAATTGTGGCTGCACGCAACAAACCCTGATCAATGTTCTGCACAAGACTGAGCAGGCAAGATGTCATGCTAAGAAACTTGCCAGAGGCTAGTGGATAAATCACTACGCGTCATTTGAACGTATAGGTCTCAGTAAGATGCGACAAATTCTCGGCTATAACAGCATGAACCAAATACTGTAATACTATTGAAAACACGCTGCTCGATCTCCAGTGCACATCTAAGTAATATTAGAAAGAAGCTGTAGATGCATTCCCCGACCACCTCACAGTGACTGACCGTCACCTTAGTTGTATGCACCTCAATGACCACTTGCCAAGGAAGGAATGGAAAGCCTCTTTACGATGGCAGAACCTGTTGTTGCTCTCGAGCATGTCGACACTTAAAGCGCACGTGGCAAAGATGGAGTCATTTTGTAGATGTTGAGGAATCTTGCCAAAACGAGGAAGCAAGCATCATTGCTTGAAATCAATGAAATCTGGGATATTGGAATTCCCCACAGAGTGGAAACAGCTTGGTCATGATGCCACTACCGAAACCAGGCGAGAAACCTGACACCATAGTGAACCTTTGATCACTCCAACTCACATTGACAGTGTGCAAATTGACCGAAGGAATGTGCCTCGTGAGGCTGAACTACCATCTGGGAAACACAAGACTATTTCCACCTGTACCAGATTGGTTTCTGGCGTAAGGTTGACACGTGTGACAATAGCCTCTTTCTCCATCAAAGCATCACCAATACCAGCCGCTTCGGAGGAAAGATACATGGTTTCTCAGTCACAGTCGTACCAAGAAGGATGCTGAGCACAGTCTGCAACGAGGAGGTACTGGTGGCCTTTCGTGAAGCCTGCCCAGGCCTTAGGGTGACCAGTATTGCCAAAGCCTCTTATGCAACCAAATGTTTGAAATATGAAGTTACAGTGAACAGCCAAAGATTTCTACCAACTGCACAGGTGGAAATGTAGGTAAAACCCGGACCAGCACACTTGGTTACAATAGTGATTCGGTGATGAGGTAAGAAGGTGACTTAACAGTTGGCGATAAGGTATACCGAATGCAGGTATGTGCAGTATGTATAAATACTGTTAGGCCGAAACAGATAAATTTTCTCTAAAGCAATAAAGCAATATCAAAAGCTCTGTTTTTTTTTTCAGGATGCCACTCGTGCTTTAGGTAAGTGTGCACAGGGTTATCTAAAGTTGCATAGGCAAAATGACAACTAGATACAGCTGTTAAGCGTAATACTTTTTCTGTGCTAAATTCTTGCTCCTTAAACTCATTCGACATCATTAATTGTAGCATCAAAGTAGTGGACCACTACCAGAACTAAGGCATGTAGTGTGCCCATCTCAATTCTTGTGCTTATGCCAGTCTTCTTTTTTACAGCAATAGCTGCTATGGGCTAACTCCGCTGGTTGTTCTGATGTCTACTGGTTTTGTCACTGGAATTCCCAAATTTCTTGCTGGAATATAGCAAATAATGTTCTCATTGTGCTGTAAGAATGCAAACGTACAATCAAAATATTGGCAGCCCACAATTCTACATTTCAGCCACTCTGCTGAAGGTACAGTCGTCGTGAATACTGACCCTGGAGAGCGCGATCTAGCCAACAGGTGCCATCACTGGCTAACACCTGCTCAATTTCTGCATACTGTATATATAGCTGATGTCCACACCTTCAAGTTCTTACACATCACATTCCCACTTGTGAAGGCAGTCCTATGTTAAATTTTCTTCTTAAATGTAATGACAGTGATTGGGTGCATGAGCTTCATTAATATTCTTCTAGCGCTTGGCTTCTCAGATTTACTGGATGGGGCTATTGGTGTCGTGTTTTCCTCAAGCACAGCGCGAGACCTAGCAATGGGTAGGCCAAATATAGATTTGAGAAAACCGAAACGAATTCAGCAGTAAGAAGCTAAAGGGTTGTTTTGCTGGAAACCAGTGGTCAAGTCCGGATATGAAAGAAGAGGAAGAAAAGTCGAGTCTTTCCACTTCAACACTGGGAGGCACAACTCCCACAAATAAATATGACTCGTACTTATTTTACGTCTTTAAAGGAGATTACTGACTTGCATTGGCAAATTGTCACTTCAACAAACGCTGCATGAAGCAAGCTTCCTGTGCATATTTCACCAGCTACTGCTTTATTGTTTCGCATTATGAGTGAAACTGCAATTTTCTTGCCACAACTTGCCTAATATTGTGTTTTGCAGAAGGATGTTAGCAGTGCTATTAAGGCACTTAAATACTCGAGGATAGTAATAGAGCAAAAAAAGTAAAAAAAGCAGTGGCTTGTCGTGCGTAGACTATGCATACACCTGGTGCTCTCATGGTCACTTTTCCCTATCTGTAAACCATTCTAAATAAGAAAAGCTTATACACAATTATTGTGCAAGGTCAGACCGAAACTAAACCAGAGGTATCCTTGGTAAGCAAGGTATATTTATTTGGTGACACTTTCTGCGGGACTGCTATTGGACTTTCTTTCCTGTTATGTTATGCAGGTTCATAAAGAAGTGGCGAGACAGAGTGATCATTTTAATCATTGAAAGACTTAGCGAAACCTTTCTTGGGTTGTTTTTTCTTGGTTTTAGACTGCACATTGCATTTTCAGGAATGTTTTCCTTGTTTTTGCTTTTGTTTCAATTAGTTTATGGGGAGGGCATGTAAACATCTTTTACACCATGTCAAGTATGTGGTGCCATAGTGTTCTTGGATGGAGTCTTGCCCTTTCATTCTGTACAATTATTGTCCTTTTTTACGTGTCCAAGGTCATTTTACATTTCAGTACGAGTGTAGCACTTTGCTAAGTTTTACCTCTGTCACCCAAGCTTGAAAGGTTGCTGCCCACTGCTGGTGGCATACTCGCAAATGACATTTTTTTCTATAAAAGGAAGTTGCCACTTATCCTGTGCACTGGTTGTCTTTGTCTTTTTGAATTACTATTTGTTGCCTATTTTTGTTCTTTTGTTGCGTTTCAGATTAGGTATGGCTATCATAGTTGACATCATTTAACCATATTGCACACAATGTGGATATGTACTTGCATTATATGGCCACCATAAACGAAATAAATAAAAGTTAATAATTCACGAATAGTGCCTTTGCATGGTGCCACAACCATGAATTGTGGCTATAAGGCACCAGCGCTGCAGGTAGCGCTGCTTGTGCAGAATATTGTTCAACTCTGAAAACACTGCTTTCAAACATAATTTTTTCTTATTTGCATTTGTATAGCTCCAGTTCTTGTGAACAACACACATCTGGTGGAAGGGTAGCTTGCACCTGCAGTTGGGGCCAATGAATAGCTAAATTTCTGCCCATTTTCATGTTATTAGCATGTTAGTAAAGGCAGTCATTTTTATAGTGACCTGTTTGCCCAGTGTAGAAGCTGCTGCGGGGTGTCAGGATCTTGTACACGTCTTCAGCTTTACACGGGACACAGCAGCTATCATATAGTTTGTCACAGGCCGTGTGTTCGGGGCAAATTGAGCTGACCCATTTGCAAAGGGAGGACCAAGCTTGTTGGATATAAGTAAACCGCCTGCACACTCAGTGGTCTTCTTCATTTTGTGTGACATATGTGGTTATAGCGACCCTTGTTCTATGCATTTCTTGTCCAGCAGCGGTGTTTTGCTTTTGAAACACTCAGGATAGCTTTCAGCAAGCTGGACACGAATAACACTGAAAAACCAGCAGATGTTAATCATTGCACTTATCATGCAAAGCTTCGTACAGTACGGTGATGACATAAATAAATGAGGGTGTTCCTCAAGGCCTTGTAGCACATGTCATGAGTTTGGAGCAACGTGATGTACAGCACTTTTTTGATCGCATACTATAGGTTCAGCAGGTGTGGCCATGGTTGAAGTGCAGCGCAAGGTCAAGAAAATAGATATCTATGAGCAGCACCCTGGTAAAGGAGAGGCTGGGAAAACTAGTGGGAAGCTTGTTAGACATCGGGCTGACCCTGTTGCTGGCTTCATCGGGCAAAGTGTGAAACAAGAGAAGGAAGTCATCAACACATTAGAAGTTTTTTACATATATTTACATATATTACATCTATTTTACATTACCTGGTTGATCCTGCCAGAAATCATATGCTTGTCTCAAAGATTAAGCCATGCATGTCTAAGTACATGCCGAAATAAGGCGAAACCGCGAATGGATCATTAAATCAGTTATGGTTCCTTAGATCGTTTCTTCCTACTTGGATAACTGGCATTTCTAGAGCTAATACATGCAGTGAGCCTGAAGCCCTGTGGGCGACGGGTGATTTTATTAGACCAAGATCGATCGGGTTTCGGCCGTATTGTGTGGTGACTCTGGATAACTTTGTGCTGATCGAATGGCCACGAGCCGGCGACGTTTCTTTTAAGTGTCTGCCCTATCAACTTTCGATGATGGGTTACTTGCTTACCATGGTTGTTACGGGTAACGGAGAATCACTGTTCGATTCCGGAAAGGGAGCCTGAGAAACGGCTACCACATCCAATGAAGGCAGCAGGCGCGCAAGTTACCCACTCCCGGCACGGGGAGGTAGTGACGAAAAATAACAATACGGGACTCTTTTGAGGCTCCGTAATTGAAATGAGTACACTCTAAATCCTTAAACGAGGATCAATTGGAGGGCAAGTCTGGTGCCAGCAGCCGCGGTAATTCCAGCTCCAATAGCGTATACTAAAGCTGCTGCGGTTAAAAAGCTCGTAGTTGGATCTCAGTTCCAGACGAGTAGTGCATCTACCCGATGCGACGGCTCGGACTGAACATCATGCCGCTCCTTTCTTGGTGCAATTCATTGTGTGCCTCGAGAAGGCCGGTGCTTTTACTTTGAAAAAATTGTGCTCAACGCAGGCGAGTCACCTGAATAAACTTGCATAGAACAATACAACAAGACCTCGTTTCTGTTCCGTTGGTTTTTGGAATACGAGGTAATGATTAAGAGGGACAGACGGGGGCATTCGGGGAGGGGGAGGGAGGGGGGAGGGAGGGGTATTGCGGCGCTAGAGAACATAGAGAACACATTTCACGCAAGCAATTGCAAACTAGAGCACCAAATTATATCAAAAGACACTTCGAAGTCTGGGCAGTACCGACACCACGGTCAAACTATGGGAAACAGTGTCTGAGGTATACATTACCCACACTCCTAAACTATTACAATTCGGTTCGTTTCAATCTTTTCTCTTCGTCTCTCAATGAGCTCCGGCGGATGTATGTGATTGCTTTGTAATACTTGTATGACCATTGTATGTGTATTTTTTCATTGATGCTATTCGTGAGTTTTTGAGTCATGTATATGATGTGCAATGTTATGTATATACGGTATACATGTGTATATTTTGAATGAATGAAAGAATGTGGTACTGCCTCTGCCCAAATGAGGGATGGTGGACTTGTCAAGCTGTCCAATGGACAGCTTTTTTTCCGCCACGCCCCCATCTGTACCTTACAAGATCTGTACCTTACAAGATGGAAAATAAACTTTCATTTCATGCACTGTGTTAAGGTTCTCAGGCAGGTCTCTGTCATAACACGTCAAGTCAGTCCGCAGGCTATACACGACCAACTACATATGCCTTCTGTTCGGCCAAAGAACTACTCATTGTAACTGACGAGGTAGGAGTGGGCAAAAAACAAATACAGCAGCTCCATTAATCTGGTTTCACTGGTATCAGCAGTGTTTTGTAAGTGTGCATCGCCATACTCCCCACTGCCTTCTTGTGCGACATCAGCAAGGACCAGCTTGAGGCAAGGGGTAATGGACCTACTTAAAAGCTAAAAATGCATGCGTGCATGGAGAGCACATTGTGTCCAAAATGTAGGCACTTCACAGGGGCAATGGAGAAGGAACAGATTATTGACAGCGGGCAAAGACAGGCTTCTATGCTACTAAACACCCAACACTGTTGCCATGTAACACCTCTGAAACAATCCCTCTCAGAGAGGAAATCATCCTTGTGCATCCATAAAGCGGGCAGACAGGCAAAGCCCCTTCAGCAATGCTACCAGCTTCAAAAGGCCCACATGGCACATTCTGAATGCTTCCTTCCAAGACTGCTGGGTGCAAGCATTCTGCTGTCCAAAAGTTGTCGTTGAGAGCACAGTTGGTATGGTGGTAATACAGTTCAGAAGCGATTGCAACAAACCTTTCTTCCTAGGTGGTCTGGAGGCTCACGGTGCTCATGGAGTGACACCATGAGACAAGCAAGGTGACTGGATGCCTCTGAGCCCTTGTTCATTTATTGCATTGTACTGTTAGTAACAACCATGAGACCTCAAAACCAACAAGTTCAAGTTCGGCACTCGCGTGGTTACTGTGGAGGATCCATAATGAAAAGCACAAAAACAGAAAACTCAAGGGAAAGGATAAAGCACCATTTAACACTTAGTATTGCTGCAGCCCACCCTTTTTTTATTTTGTGTGGTCGTGCTATATGTTTTTTTTTTTTTACTATAGATAGGCATGAACTTCTCGTGTGCTCAGCTTAGTGCACAGAGCATATGTGATGTTCCCAAGCTCAATCAGTGTCTGATTTTTGTACACACCATGTGCTGGCTCAAAGAGGCTCGAAACACTTTAATGGAAGCTTCTAGTAGAAAAAAGTGTCCGGTATAAAAAAAAAAGATGCTGTGCTGCAACTGTCCTGGCAATATCTTGTCCCCTTAATTAAAATTGTGCTTTCATATCAACTTCAACACTCCAGTTTAGAGTAAAGTACCAGTGCACTTATGAACAACGACTTAATTCTCAAAGAGCATGTGCAGTCCAGCCAAAAGCAGGGGCAAGAATCTGCACCGTGCTCCTGCATTGAAGGTGAATAATGCGTTCCATAATAGTGAATGTGCTTTGGTAAGCTTTCTTGCAATTGAATTTGTAATGTACGAAGAATTGTCAATGAAGCTTACCACGAGAACAGATGCACTTGCAAATTATATCACAATTGAAAATAATGAGCACAGTGTAAGCCTATGTGCCCTCCACTCTTAGTATGCTTTACTGCACGATACTTATTTCCCCCCCCCCCAGTATTGCGGTGTAAAAAGCCACAAAAGAAACGTTGCATAATTGGGCTTTTTAAAATTATCTTTCTCGCAATACGACGATGTTTCGCGGTGAAGCATACTAAAAGTGGAAATGGGCCGCTGTCACTGGACATACTGGACATAGTAAGAGTTCTTTAATTATACACTCGCGCACCCGCCGCCTCTCGGGTCGCCTAAGTGGACATACTATGCTGGCTGTTAGCGGCCCCCTCCCACTTTTAGTATGCTTCACCGCGACACTAAAACGTACTGTGGCGAAGAAGCTGTACATTTGTATCGAGTGAATGAACAAATGGTTTTTACAACAGTACAGAAATAAACGCGCACCATGCATCAGTCTACCACACGGAACAGCGTCGCAACAAAAAGTAGCTGACTCTGTAGCCCACTTATCAGTCGTAAAAGTTATTACGGGTAATTCAAATTTTCAAACGCACAGAAATGTGTTTATATGTTTACGTTGGTACTCCTCGCGTAATAAGACTGCCAGAACTTCCACAATAGAAAGTAATTTACTACGGACCAACACAAAGAACACAGACATATGCGTCGTTTTCAACTCGCTCATCATGCAAATGACATATAGCATGGAAAAATGTGAACATGGTGTGTGTTAGCATCGTAAACTTCATACTAGGCAAGGTGCACACCACAAACCCGCGACAGCCGCTAATGAGACCAAAACGGGAGCACATGTCTGTGAACGCGCTAATGCAGCACCTAAGCCACTCTGCTCCTCCACCACCCTCGCTGCACGACTGGACCACCCGTTTCAAGCACAGCACACCAAACACACATTCTGCACTGAACAGTGGGCGGTCGACGCAGTCGCATTTACGTGACTTGTAGCGGGCAGCACATCCCTCGATGTCCGTTAAGCAAAGTCGGACACGGCGACGCCACATCGCGGTTCGCGGAACTTCGCTGCCGAGGCGCTAGGCCACTTCGACATTTCAATTGTCACCACCACCGGGTCATCAAGGAAGCACGGGTCACACAACGCAGATTCTGTACTGCAAGAGCTCACCAAGGCCAAAGCGGCACTGCCGCATCACCACTACTCACGGTTTTCCGCCGAGTAACACAGAACCTACAACCAACACACAAGCAACGCAAGCACAATCACATGAGTTCAACAACGCGCTGTCCACAGAAGGATCACGCGAGGACGAACACGCCACGGCGTCGCTCGGCGCCACTATCGCGCCTTCTCAAAAATATCTAAGCGAACCTTCCCCTAGGCACTTAGGATCAGGTCATGCGAGGGATTTTTGTAAGACATTTAGACGCACGCGTGGAAGCGGACGACGACGAAGGCGCGTGCAGTGCACGAGCGCGAGGGGCAGTATGGGAACGCTGTCATGGTGAGCAGCATCGGAGCCAGCTGTGGAAGCGGACGACGACGAAGGTGCGTGCAGTGCACTTCCACAGCTGGCTCCGATGCTGCTCACCATGACAGCGTTCCCATACTGCCCCTCGCGCTCGTGCACTGCACGTACCTTCGTCGTCGTCCACTTCCACAGCTGGCTCGTCGTCCACTCCACAGTAATCAAAACGCGCCAGCTTGAGTCAAGCGTGGCAACCCTTGTCTACGAGGCCCCTCTCCGCTCCGTGTGGTCAGTGAAACAAAAGGGCGGAAGTGGGTGTGTGAGCCCTTGCCTTCAAAGGCGGGTCCACTGACGACTTCGAACGCTTGATTGGACGAAGGCTGGATGGCAGGGAGGAAAGAGGGGGTTTTAAGCAACCGTTTTCGGCTGATCGGTGTGCTTCGTTTCAGTGTTGCTAGACTTGTTAAATGTAATGTTCTCCAGCCTTCATGTAAATATTGTAAATAAATTCCGTAGTCCTAGTTCTCAGTGAGAAAAGGTTCCTCCCTTCAACCACGTCCTTAGTGTGGATGAGTCGGACGACGGCATGGGCCAGCTACCACTTTTTACATGCCCGACTCCAACTCGTACAGCCGTCCTCTTCCCTTTTGCGCTTACTCTCTCTTTTCTACTTCATTCGAGTCTGTGATTAGCGCAATGCTTGAACGTGATGTGCTAAACGGCTAGAGGTGATATATTGCAAAAGGTTCAAAACTACTGCGCATGCGCCAATAATCTGGTCGGATTTTTGCCGCAAGGCGTATACACTGTAAAAACAGTTGCACCCTTTGGGGTGTATATCTGTCACAAAACAATAATCGTATTCTGTCTTGCTTGCGTTTCCTTTGTTGAAAGCGCTGCACTCACTACTTTCCTGCCGAGAATGCTCCGTCATGCTGAAAACTCGCATGCCGTTCGTGACTTGGAAATACCGCGCTCGCCGCGTTAAGGAAGGGAAATGCGAGCAAGACAGATGACTGTTATTGTTGAGACGCAAATATACACCCCAAAGTGTACAACCATGTTTAGAGTGTAGTCATAGCCAAGACACACTCTAAAAAGTTTACACCCTTTGTTATTTATTTTATTTATGCATACTGCAGCGCAATTTGCGCTATTAGCCCCGAGAACGAACACGAGCGGCGCTGCGAGCGCCGCTCGCGTGACGTCAGGGCACGGACTCGCGCCTGTCGTCTGCTACAGTTCGTGCGTTGTACGGGCGCTTTCTGCGGTGTTTTCGTTTGTTCGCCCTCGTTCTCTCTGCTTGTATACTTATGGTGGTCGTCTCAAATATATTTTTACAACGTCTTCCTTTGCGAACATTTATTCAAAGAGCTAATTTCGCAGACAACAATGCAGCTCTCGAAGGCAACGCTACAGTGCCAGCCGAAGCGACGCAGACCAGCCCATTGCGGGTTTTTCATGCGCGGATAGACAATCGCAAAAGCATAGCCTATAGGAATCCAGTTATGATACCATACCTGCCGCGGTGCAACAAGTATGTCACAAAGCTGGCTACATATGACTTCTACAGCAGTTACGTTGATTTTATTCCGCTAAAATAGGTTTGCTCGACGAGTAGTTCATGGTATAATATCGAATTTTTGCATTTCCTCACAGAAACGCTCGGCAGTAGCACGGGGACTTAACTAATACTGGAGCTTAGATTCTACACGCCTCACTTGCTTCTTTAACTGCTTGTCAACATTAGGCGGTTCTTCACGAGTTTATTTTTTTTAAGCTGCGGAAATTTGAAGCAAAGTTAATGAAGGCTTACAGCTATTTACAGAGTACAAATAGGAATGTACCAATATATATTCCTTTTTCCGTGCTACACGTTCAACTCACCTCTTTAGAGCGCGTTTGTTAATGATTAATAATGCATGTTATGTTCCTCTTTTTTTGTCTATGTTACCAAGTGTATATCATTTATTTATTTCAATGCCGCAGTGTGTTTTGCATTGTTATCGTGGAAATATTTCACTGTGCTTTCATATATTGTATAACTGCAATGTTTTATGGCCACTATATAAATGTAATTTATATGGCGCTTGATGTGTTACCCCACGCAGCCATATTGTACTTAAGAGGGTGAGATTACCTCAAGCCGCGTCTGCGCGGCTTTTTTCCCTCATCCACCTCCATTTACCACTCCTCTGTACATGTGTGTGTGTAAATGGAAATTGATAAATCAAATCAAATCAAACTCACTTGAGAAATTTACTGGTGCTTGTTGCTTGAGGAATATACATGACGAATCTTTTTGGCAAACTGACACAGGCTGCTCGGCCCAATTTTTTTAGTGAAGTATGCCTGCTGGACCACATTGCTGCAGCCAGAAAGCAGTCGAAGCGTCAATGACTAGTAGTATGGGACATATTGAAGATATCGAAATTCCCCCTGTGGAGGGTCAGAAATCAAGTGAAAGTATATTCAAGGCTTGTGGTGCTTTCTTTATGAATGTTTGCGATTGGATTGGTGCAAACTTAAATTAGCCTGCAAGGTTCTCTTTTAAGTACCGACGAAGCGAATAGTTATCCGTTTGTATAATTAAATGACGCTGGATCGAGACATGGTGAGACAAAAGGTGCTTGAATTTTCCTTTTGTAGGCAATCTAAGCTGCGTAGTAGTAGCTCGAGAATACTTTAGCCATTCCAGTTGGCGCTGTAAAAAATGCTTTATGGTTTTAATTCGAAATTGAAGTGAACTGATGGGTTTCGCGGACATAGCGTGCCTCGCCATACGGACAGTCGATTGCTACCGTTACGTGATCAGGGGTGTGCCATATTGTCGATAAAGGCTACTGAGGGCCACTATGATACATTTCATCGCTTTCAGTTGAGTGGCTGTCGATCTAAACAACGATGATTGCTACTATGGTGTTTGTGAATTAACTATGTAAATACTCTACATGACACGCCGTCGTGTTAGCAGCCATGAGCAATTCGTTTTTTAGAGGCCTGTTTCAGAGGGGGATGAAAGTAGCAGCAAATATTTTCATAAGAAATGCGCGCCTAACTATTTTTTTACGCATTAATGAATGGACATATTTGAATAGAACAACACACCAGAGTAATAGGAATCATGATGACAGCTTCGCTGGGCAGTGTCTTTCTAACATCGGATAACATGTTGACGCCAAATACCAAATTTTTCTTCCACGTAAAATGCAATACCTCTCATAGCTAAATACTAAAGGAATGTTAAGTGTTTAGCGAAGCATCATACACAACTTCGCGCGTTGAATTTGCAGATATTCTTCTTTTAGTCAAAAGTTACCGATAGACACAGCGCATATATGCATTGCAAAAACTTGTAGACCCCTTTAACGCTACTTAGCTTGCGATATCCAAGTCGCAAAGTTTCTCGACTCACACGCTTTTGAAGAAGAAACTGTGGTTAAGGTATTGTAGCTGAAAGAAGCCGACTTATTCTTCAATATGTACGGCTCGAGCCACCTATAGACAAGAACGGCACCGAGAGCGGCGCTGCTGCGCCGGCGTTGAGAGCGCCGCATGCGAAGCAAAATTATATTAGCGGGTGGTACTCCTCTCCCATCTCTCGTTCGCGCCGCCTCGACTGCGTGGAGCCCCCTCTCCCCTTTGCGGCGACTGCGGCGCGATCGAGACACTCCAGCACCTGCTGTGTGGTGTCCCAACTTTTCGCTCGCGCGCGCGTCCCTTGCCCGTGTCTACCGTGGGCACGGCCTGCCGTGCGACACCGTGACTGAACTCCTGCACCCCTCGGGCTGCCCTTCACGACACAGGACACTTCTACGTGCGCTCCTGACATTCGCCGAGGCTGTCGGCCTCGCCGACCGCCTTTAGCTCCCTCACATTTCCGCGGCGTGCTGTTTCTGGTGCTCTTTCTCTCCCCCTACTTTCATTCCCTTCCCCTTGTGCAGCGCGGTTGAGGTGTCCTCTGCTGAGAGACAGTTACTGCGCTGCACTTTACCCCAACCTTTCCTTCCTATCAAGAATCTCCTTCTCTCTCCTGCACTGCGCGTGTTTGGGCACGTTTCGTGCCGCGCGCGGTGTGTACCTTCGTGTGTGCGCGTGGACATTTCCTTCGAAGGGCGTTGTACAGTCTGTTTCACATTTAGGGGAAAACTCGAAGCGCATTGCATCGCCATGCGGCGAGCGCTTGAGTCAGGCGGCGGCAGCAGCTCGCGCAGATGCTCGAGGGGCGGGATCTTGAACGGCGTCGTCTGCTACGGCGGCGCGCGCTGGCCGCATTGTCAGGAAACGTTCTACTGTCAGGTGCAAGGCGCCGATCACATCGTTACTGCGTGAAATGAGCCGGTATTCTTTGCTAAGCGTTGCGCGACGCCCACTGATACGCCTCGAATGTAAGTTCATCGCTGCAGGGCAGTCATAGACGACGTATTGATTCCATACATTCTTGACGGCCCGTTTCTGGAAGGCCACTATATATTCTAACGCGATAGGACGCCGATCCACAGTGCTCGTGCGCGCCGCCGTAGCAGACGACGCAGATCACGACACCGCCCCTCAAGCGTGTGCGCCTGCTTGAGCTGCTGCCGCCGCACGACTCCATTGCTTGCCGCATCGCGATGCAATACGTTCCGAGTTTTCCCCTTAGTGTGAAACAAACTGCACACGTTATATTTGTCTTTAAGAAGATCGGTACGCTTGACAATTATTTTTGTGGCTGCAATGCGGCGAAAGGGCAGCGTCTGCTTAACCATGTAAGGGACGCTGAGCAGGTAATTGGAAACGGCATCGTATGTGCCGCCGGAAAAATCGTCAGCACATACGATGCGGCACATACATACGGCACCTACGAGCTAAAGTCATTTTTGCAGTTTCTCACATTATGTTTGCTACAAATCCGTGTTGTCTCTGATGGCGACAACGGACTTCTATCGACACTGTGCGGAAATAAACAAGATATATCGCTGCATAGCACAAGTACGACAATATGGAATAGAGGCAGCAATGTAGACAGCTTGGCCATTTTTTAACAGTGCTCAAGACACGGGAGTTGAAAGTATTATTAATCATTCCTGCTTCAGCAATGCCGGCGCGACCAAGACGCGGCTGTGTATCGTCCAGTAACCCGATCGATCGGTGCAGTGGTGAAGCGGGAATGAACTCCTGTCATGTTCAATGCATCATGCACATATTCAATTTCACGGCACGCGTGAACTTCGGCCACTGCTAGCGCATACAACAGACGTGGTTTCCATTCTTGGGCAGCGCACACACAAACGAAACACGAGAACGAAGACAGGACAAGCGCTCGTTGAACTTAAAGTGTTTATATGATTAAAGGATTATGTACCGAGTAATTATTAATTTCACGTGGGTTACATATAGAAACCGTCATACACTCAGGAGTGATCAATGAACGAGCTCACTGCGTTTGCCAGATGTTTACTTCGCTCGGCGCACCGCAGTAATTCTGTCGTCTGCTTCTTTCGTACCATTTTCTTGTGAATCGGCAGAATTTCACTGGTGGCATCAACCTTTTCATGTTTACATTGCTGTCATGACAGTTAACAACACAATAATAATTTCCGGTCATCCGAAGAGGCGCCGTCGCAAACAAGAGACGTTTCGCGCGCAGCGCGAACTGAACGCGGGCGCGACCGCGAAGGGAAGCGGCGGCGGAAACCTACACCCGTTGGAGATGAAATCGCTCCGCCAGGGGAGAAACGAGCGCTGGCGTCTAGGATGAAACTTGGCGTACACGAAGGGAACGAGCGCGCGCGGCAGCCGAGCGAGCCGGAGCGAGCGGCGTCCTGGCCGTGACGTCACTCGCGAGAGGGCGCCATTCCTCTTTCTCGGGGCTAATAGCAGGTGCGGGTTGAGAAAAGGTACAGAAAATGCATTGGAGTATACAGCGGTAAACAGAAGTGAACACTTTTACAAAAGAGCATTGATGAAAGGAAAATACACAGGAAGTTATACAAATGCTACCGGGCATGGGTGAGCACGATTATGCATCTAGGATGGCGGTTGCAAAAATTCGGGATGGGCATGAGCGAATGGACCCAGATAATGAATTCCAGTCTTCGATTGAGCGGGGGAAAAAGCTGACTATGAACATGTTAGTACGTGCGTAGTAGGGTATCAAGTTTAGGTCATGATGTCTTCTCGTTGATGATCCTGGCGTGAAGTTAATGTAATTATCATTTGAGAGCCTAACCAAAGAATTGACAATGCAATGCAATAATTTTAATGATTCGACATGGCGACGAGAAGAGAGCGTGTTTAGGTTCAAGGAAGAAAGTGCTGAAAAGGGCGAAAAGTCGCGATCGTAACGATGACATATAAATCGCACAGCTTTTTTTCTGTATTGCTTCTAGCTTATTATTCTATATAACTGCTTATGCGGGCTGCAAACTACAGATGCATAATCAAGAACAAGGCGAATTAGAGATTTATACATTAGTAACTTTGTGTCTTTAGGAGACCAGGTTAGCGTTCGCCTCAAGTAACCTAATTTTTTTTAGTGCTTTACAGCATATGTAATCAATGTGTGTAGACCATGACATGTTATGCGTAAAAATGTGGTGTATATGTATGTATGTATGTATGTATATATATATATATATATATATATATATATATATATATATATATATATATATATATATATATATATATATATATATATATATATATATATGTAATGAGATGTATATCTGCCGCACAATAATAATCGTCATCTGCCTTGCTTGCGTTTCCTTTCTTGTAAACGCCGCGCCCACTACTTTCCTGTTTGTAATGCTATGTCATGCTGATAACGCGCATGCCGTTCGTTACTGGGAAGTACCGGGCTCGCAGTGTTAAAGAAAGGAAATACGTATAAGGCAGATTACGTTTATTGTTGTGTGACAAGATACGACTCAGAAAGTGTAAACGTTTCTTACACTCTTCACTCTTTAAACGGTTGCACCGTCTGGGGTGTATATTTGTCCCACAACAATAATCGTCATCTGCCTTGCTTGCGTTTCCTTTCTTGAAAACGCCGCGCCCGCTACTTTGCTGTAGGGAATGCTATGTCATGCTGATAACGCGCATGCCGTTTGTTACTGGGACAAGAGGAAGGCCGCAAATATATATCAGTCATGAAAGTGTGGCGGTAGACCAGACGCGTCGACTATCATCAGAAACGATGAAAACTCAGACAACCTGGCAGCTTCAAGAAACAGCGGCGTAGGACTCCATATTTGAGTCCTAGCCTACGCACGGATCTTCTGGCATTTACTGCCTCAAACGCTCATGCTAGCGTGCGGGACGTGGCCGCCCAGGTGTCAATTTCCAAGTCATCAGTTTGGAGGATTCTTAACGACGGCCTTTCACCCTTACCACCTTAACCAGCACCAATACTTGGAAGATGTAAACCTGTATAATCGTCTAGATTTCTCGTATTGGGTCCTCACAAAAGCCGATGAGTCACCGGACTTTTTGAGCAACATCACGTGCACAAATGAAGTCAATTTTCACAGAGATGCCCGGGTAAATTTTCATAATGCACACTATTGAACTGACTACTACAATGCATACTGGGTATTACTGGGTATAGCGCAATCGACACTACTACCAGTGGTTGCTCAACATGTGGTGCGGAATTTACGCCGGTGCTATAATCTGTCCCATCTTCTTCGATCAGAAACTCACTGGATAGTGTCACATGGACGAAATCATTGAAGGAGTGGTGGTACGCTGTCACATCTTCCACTTCTGTGGTATCAGCAAGGTGGAGCACCAGCTCACAGCAGCAGCCGAGCAGGAAACTGGCTGGATGCGACTTTTCATACGCAATAGATTGGGAGGCATGGACCAGTAAATTGGCCGGTTAGGTCACCTGACATCTCCCCACTCGATTTCTTTCTTTGGGGTTATGTGAAAGATCGTGCTTACATAACCAAGACGGATGTCAGATTAGGATAACGGATCTCTGCCGTAGAATTAGAGCGTCGGTCCTCAAGAAAGCCACTGAACATGTGATAAAGCGGACTCGGTACTGCGTAGCTGACGAAGGAGACCTAGTGGAACACGTCCTCTACGCAGCAGCTGGTGTCTAACGACGCTTACGAATTCACAGGTAATAAGGGCACACTGAAATCTTTTTTTTTTTTTTTGCAGGACGGCCAATTCGGCTCATTAGGTAGTGGTTATTGACTTTCTTGACAGTATCAGTTTTGCCCTTTCTCAACACGTGGGTCGCTTCCCAATCTGTTTATTTCGCTTTTATTTTATGCCATGAACCTGTTTTTGCAGCACGTATTACGAACGACCTGCAAGGGTATCGACCTACAAAATGTTCCCAGCCATCTGCAGCTGCGGAGGTGGCGAGCTTCCGAGAAGCGACCGTGGAACACTTCCCCACTGTCAGGATCGGCCTGCAGCTATTTCAGCCCGCTGCAGGTGCGTCGATCAATCCGGGGTGGCGGCGCCCTTCGGAGAACGAGCGAGCACGACGACGCTAACCTACCATGCGCCGCGTTTGGAGGATCGGTGACGACAGCAGGGCTGGCCACGTTTGGCGCCCTGTGGATTGTTGGTTAATTTGCCAGGTCGCCATGGTCTCTCTGCGGCACGGGGAGCTGCCTTGGCAAAAGGGTGCTTTGCGGTACGGGGGCCACAGGATTCGCCCCAGTCTGCCGACACACGAGGCGACCAAGGGGAAAGGCAGCTCTGGAATGTAGAGGCGCCCGAAGGGTTCGGACGTGACCGCCCGACTACGGGGACGCAGGACAATGTATAACACGACGGCCGCGCTGCAAAGGTCATCTGCCTTCGGAGGGGGCACTGAAACTTGTGTGTGCGTGTGTGTAAACCGTCCCGCGAAGAGGCGGCTGGTCTACGGTGACGTCGAACGATGACGTATGACGTCGAACGGAGTGCTTATAAGCAGCGATTGTCGGCTGCTAGAGGCGCTCGTCGTCGTGCTCTGTGCTCGAAATGTACTCGTGAGCTGTGTGCTTGTTTACTGTATGCGTCGTCTTGCGTGCTCCATTTGGGAGTCACACATAGACTGTGTAAATGTACCCAATGTTTAAAATGTAAATCCTGTAAATAAACCCTGTCGCCCCAAGTTCCTCCGATCGTCCTACAAGCCTGTCTCCAAATCTAATACCACCTTCTACGGCGATCGTACTGTAGGGGCGACGATGTGCCGCATCAACACCCCCTCGGCGCCGCTATGACTAAACGCACTCGGCGGACCAAGTATTGTTAGTGGATTAGCCGTCACCATCCCGGCTTTTAGAAGCGGTGGAACAGAAGATAGCTTGCAGTCGTCTCACAGGGCTTAGAAGTCATGGACAGACACAGCGGCCATGGTCTGCGGGGTCAAAACTGGGATGAAGAGGCGCCTGCTCGGGCCAAGCACCGTGTCTGTGAGAACCCACTCACCTCGGCATGGTCAGTGAAACCTGTGCGGAAGTACCCTCCCCCTCAAAGGCAGGTCGGTTACGGAGACTCACGTAAATACTGTAAATAAACCCATATTCCTCGTTCTCGATGAGAAGCAGTCCTTCCCTTCAACAACGTCCTCGGCGTGGATAAGTTGGACGACGGCATGGGCCATCTATTTCATGCCGGACCCTAAACATAACAGTATACACTCTCATCAAAACTAAAGTAGTCAGTATAATTTGGCTTTGGTCCGAAGCAAGTTTCTGGCGCGAAATATTTTATTTATTTTTTATTTAGAAAACACCTTACAGGCCCTGTCGGGCATTGAGTAAGGGGGGCAATCTAACAAAGAACTGTTACGTACAATGTAAACGACTCAAAAATAAACCTAAGATAACTGTACAGTGGCTGAACTAAAAAACAAAGCAAAGCACATCATGATCAAGCATAGAAGATATATAAGAGGAATGAGATTATGTAAAAAGCACGCACAGGCGTTCACGAAATATTTTACGATCAGTTATCGTGACGACATCATCGGGAAGACCATTCCGCTGGGATATGGCACGAGGTACAGCAGATAAATTGAAAGCAGTGGTTTTACCGAAGATGCGCGTGAAGCTAAAATGATTATGTATCCTTGAGGATGTGCGGACGGGGGTTTCGAGGGGTAATATGGATGGCTTATGGGAATGAGGCAGTGGGGGAATATGGCATAGGCACTAGGAATAGCAGGGGAGAGTTATTAGTAGAGTTTGCGGAACAGAATAATATGCGGATAATGAATGCCTTCTTCCGCAAGCGGGATAGCCGAAAGTGGACGTGGAGGAGCCCGAACGACGAAACTAGAAATGAAATAGGCTTCATACTCTGCGCTAACCCTGGCATCATACAAGATGTGGACGTGCTCGGCAAGGTGCGCTGCAGTGACTACGTGATGGTAAGAACTCGAATTAGCCTAGACCTGAGGAGGGAACGGAAGAAACTGGTACATGAGAAGCCGATCAATGAGTTAGCGGTAAGAGGGAGAATAGAGGAATTCATGATCAAGCTACAGAACAGGCATTCGGCTTTAACTCAGGAAGAGGACCTTAGGGTTGGAGCAATGAGCGACAATCTTGTGGGCATCATTAAGGAGTGTGCAATGGAAGTCAGTGGCAGGCACGTACCCACGATTTTTTTTCGGGGGGGGGGGGGGCACCACCTCCATCATCATCATCATCATCATCATCATCATCATTATATTTTATGTCCACTGCAGAACGAAGGCCTCTCCCTGCGATCTCCAATCACCCCTGCCCTGCCGCCAACCGACTCCAACTAGCACGCGCGAATTTCCTAATTTCATCGCACCATCTATAGTTTTCTACCGTCTTCTACTGCGCTTCCCTTCTCTTCGTACCCATTCTGTAACCCTAATGGTCCAACGGTTATCTAACCGGCGCATTACATGACCTACCCAGCTACATTTTTTTCCTCTTGATGTCAATTAGAATATCGTCTATACCTGTTCGCTCTCTGATCCAAACCGCTCTCTTTCTCTCTCAACGTTATGCCTAGCAATCTTCGTTCGATCACTCTTTGCGCGGTTCTTAACTTGACCTCAAGTCTCTGCCCCATATGTCAGCACTGGCAAAATGCGCTGAGTGCACACCTTACTTTTCAATAATAATGGTAAGCTTCCAGTCAGGAGCTGGCAATGTCTGCCGTATGCGATCCAACCTATTTTTATTCTTCTGTGAATTTCCTTCTCATGATCAGGGTTCCCTGTGATTAATTGACCTAGGTAAACGAACTCCTTCACAGTCTCTAGTGGCCGACTGGCGATCCTGATGTCTTGTTCCTTTGCCCGACTATTTATCATTATCATCGCCTTCTGCACATTAATATTCAATCCCAGTCTAACACTCTCTCAGTTAAAGTCTCCAATCATTTGTTGTAACTCGTCTGCATTGTTGTTGAATAGAACAATGTCATCGGCAAACCGAAGGTTGCTGAGATATTTGCCGTCGATCTTTACTCCTAAGCCTTCCCAGTTTAATAGCTTGAATACTTCTAAGCACGCATTGAATAGCATTGACTCCCTGTCTGATCCCTTTCTCTATAGGTATCTCCCTGCTTTTCTTGTGTAGAATTAAGGTAGCTGTAGAACCTCTGTAGATATTCTTACGCGAAGGACGAGTCAGTAAGACGAGAAACTATTTACAGATTATATTTACAACAGCGGCTGCAGCGCTGACCGGTTAGATTCACAGCGCGAGCCCAGTTCGTTCTTCCTCCTCTTTTCTGAAGTGATAGCGCCCACGCGCCTTGTTCAAACAAATACCACACGCATGTAGCAATATTTTCCAAGCTTTTTACGTGAGCGTTCTGTACTCCTTGATTGCGTAGTGCCTCTATAGACTGCTGGTATCTCTACTGAATCAAATGCCTTTTCGTAATCTATATAGGCCACGTAGAGAGGCTTATTGTACTCTGCGGATTTCGCGATAACCTGAGTGATGACATGGATGTGATCCATTGTAAAGTATCTCTTCCTGAAGCCAGCCTGTTCCCTTGGTTGAAAAAATCCAGTGTTGCCCTTATTCTATCGGAGATTATTTTGGTAAATATTTTATACAATACTGGGAGCAAGCTAATGGTCCTATAATTTTTCAATTCGTTAACGTCTCCTTTTTTGTGGATTTGTATAATATCTGCATTCTTCCAGTTTTCTGGGACCCTTGCAGTCGATAGACACTTCGTATAAAGAGCCGCCAGTTTTCCAAGCATTATGTCTCCTCCATCTTTGATTAAATCGACTGTTATTCCACCTTCTCCTCCCGCTCTTCATCGTTTCATTTCTTGCAGGGCCCTTCTGACCTCATCGCTAGTTATAGGAGAGTTTCTGTATCCTGTTCATTACTGTTTCTAAGTGAGGTATCACGTCTCCTCTGAGTACTGTATACAGGTCAGCTTAGAATTTTTCCGCTGCTTTTATTATATCTTCGAGATTGCTGATGGTATTATCTTTTAGTGTATACATCATGGTTTGTCCCAAGCCAGGTTTCTTTTTTACCGATTTCAGGCTGCGTTTATTTTTTACAGCTTCTTCAGTCTTTCTCGTGTTATAGTTTCGAATATCAGTTATTTTCGCCTTGTTGATCAGTTTTGACAGTTCCGCGAATTGCGTAATGCTGTGCGGCCGCCAGTCCCACACAACCATGTAGAGCGCAGGACTCTGCGATTCTAGATATACTGCGCTCACCGCGAAAGGTTAGATAAACACCCACATAAGCACAGCAGAGAAGTGGCTACGTGAGGCGGTTCGACCGATAACTGTAGAAGCGTCATTCAAAGCAAGTAATTGTTCTCCACTTCCGGCAGCGTTTTCTCTACTTCCTTTTTAAATAAAAAGATGTTGATCCATAAATATTCTCATAAACAACGGTTATTTTTTATTATTCGATTTTCCTTGCAGTTTGGTTGTTGCCTTGGCTCTCTCCCTTAGTAGATCGCTTAATTTCTCAACTCCTTGCGATTTTTGTTTCCAGTTGCCAGTTTTGCACGAAAAGTGCTATACAATTAGGGAAAAACAGACGAGGTAACGGGTGACAGTCATCTTGCTTATGGGTTTAAGGGTTATTGCAGGGTTTCATGATGGACGCACTTTCACATTATTTTATTTCCCACCTTATCTAACCCATATCACGTGTATATGGTTGCGGGCATCTGCCAGCCTCGCGGCGAGCAGCAGCTCAAGGAAATAATGAAGCAAAGGGAAAAGTTAAACGCAATTGGCGTTTTCTCCGGCCGCAACTCGTTCCACGAGAGTACAGACCAGCTCAGTAACAGCCGCATCGCTTTCCTGGTCCCAGGATCAGCCTAAACAAAGAAGGTTGAACTAACAAAAGCAACAGCTATGCGCGTGACGGTTGAATAGATGGTGACAACTGAACGCATATCGAGTTAATCGCACGGGTGCGGAATCTATGAGAAAACTGTCCTTCACATTACAAGAGATGCCGAGAACTACCGCCATCTAAAAGGAGTGAAAAAGGCAGCATAATGCTGACGATTAATAGCTGCCAAGTCTCAACATTGACCTGGCGGCGCTTTAGGAATGTGTGAGGAGTGGTGGCGCGGGTGGGGAGGGGGGGGGAGGGTATGCCACTTGATATCAGGGGGGGGGCCCGGGCCCCCCCGGGCCCCCCCCCTGGGTACGTGCCTGGTCAGTGGTAACTCCGTTAGGTAGGATACCAGTAAACTATCGCAGGAGACGAAAGATCTGATCAAGAAACGCCAATGTATGAAAGCCTCTAACCCTACAGCTACAATAGAATTGCCAGAACTTTCGAAGTTAATCAACAAGCGTAAGACAGCTGACATAAGAAAGTATAATGAGGACAGAATTGAACATGCTCTCAGGAATGGAGGAAGCCTAAAAGTAGTGATGAAGAAACTAGGAATTGGCAAGAATCAGATGTATGCGTTAAGATAGAAAGCCGGCAATATCATTACTAATATGGATGAGATAGTTCAAGTGGCTGAGGAGTTCTATAGAGATTTATACAGCACCAGTGGCACCCACGACGATAATGGAAGAGATTCAGTAGTAGTCCAGTAGTCCAGTAGTAATCCAGTAGTCTAGAGGAATTCGAAATCCCACAGGTAACGCCGGAAGAAGTAAAGAAAGCCTTGGGAGATATGCAAAGGGGGAAGGCAGCTGGGGAGGATCAGGTAACAGCAGATTTGTTGAAGGATGGTGGACAGATTGTTCTAGAGAAACTGGCCACCGTGTATACGCATGTCTCATGACCTCGAGTGTACCGAAATCTTGGAAGAACGCTAACATATGCCTAATCTATAAGAAAGGGGACGCCAAAGACTTGAAAAATTATAGACCGATCAGCTTACAGTCAGTTGCCTACAAACTATTTACTACAATTTACAAAGGACCAGGCAAGATTCCGTAAAGGCTACTCAACAATAGACCATATTCACACTATCAAGCAGGTGAGAGAGAAATGTGCGGAATATAACCAACCCTTATATATAGCTTTCATTGATTATGAGAAAGCGTTTGATTCTGTCGAAATCTCAGCAGTCATGGAGGCATTACGGAACCAGGGTGTAGACGAGCCATATGTAAAAATACTGAACGATATCTATAGCCGCTCCACAGCCACCGTAGTCCTCCATAAAGAAAGCAACAAAATCCCAATAAAGAAAGGAGTCAGGCAGGGAGACCACAATTAGTACAGGACCGGGGTAGTTGGAGAAATATGGGAGAGGCCTTTGCCCTGCAGTGGGCGTAACCAGGCTGATGATGATGATGACTATAGGTCCCTAGATTTTTTAACGCAATCGCGTTAGAGCTCATATTCGAAGAAAAACTCGTCCGTGTCAAAATTAAAAAGAAATCACCGTTTTTTGCTAATTTATTTCAGGAATAACTTCGTTAAATAGGGTTTAGTGGCCAAGTTAGTTTTGATAATTTAGGTTGATGACAATATTGAACCCTATGGGTACCTGCCGGGGAATGGAAATTTCTTCGTTAGATCAGGACCTTCGTGAAAATGGGTTTCATTAGATCGAGTTTTAACTGTATATAGAATGGTAGGGAGTTGTGGGAGAAGAGGTAGACAATGTGAAGAACTGACACAGCCTTGGCACTCTTCGCTCGCAACTCGCATACATGGGGGGAGAAGAGAGAGAAAGAAGTTTAATGATATGAAATGCCGAGAGGTCGGCCTGAGGTGTATTCCTCAGGCCAGCTACTCTGCATTGGGGGAAGGGGAAGATGGAAAGAAAGAGCGAAGAAAGAGGTGCATGATGGGTGACGATGACGGTACGAGGAAGATACAGAACGTATGGCATGCAATTTGCAATGCTCAAAGTCTGCAATCCAAGCCGGTAATTTTTAAAAAGTTCAGTAATGTCTTGATGGCCTTGAAACTTGACTGAGCATCTGGCCAAGGGCGACATCATGTCTAGGAAACACTACTACTAGACATGACACGACAGTGGTTGCAGACAAAGTGGATAAATTTATGTTTAACATATGGTATGGCAGATTTCTGCTATTTCTGAAAAATAAACAAGTGGACAACTTTAGCAGGGCGTGCAGAAGCAAAGCCGCATTAAACCGCACCTTAGAGTCTAGGCGACACTACAGAAGCGGTGGTCACATGCCAAATCAACACTTCTGTGTCCGCCTGGTAGCTTTCAACCCTGGCATTGCTTGAGGTCGCAGGTTTGACCCCAACCACGGCCATCCAATTTTGACGAGGGCGAAATAAAACACGCCCGTGCACTTTGATATAGGGACACGTTAAAGAACACCACAGTGTCAAAATTAATCCGGAGTCTGTCACTACAGCATGCCTCAAGATATGATTGTCGTTTTGACATGCACAGCCCCATAATTCAATTAAAGTTTAATACTTCTGCCACGATGCCATGTGTGGCAATGATAATGTTCAACCCTCTTAGAGATTATAAACAATGGCACACAACACCTGAAACAAACACCTCTCCTTGTGTGTCCTGTGTACTACGCACACAAACAGCAGTGGTGCATGCAAGGCAATGTTTAACATGAACTCACCACTCTCGCGTTGGACTAAAGGTTGAAGAAATTAAAAATTCGCCATCAACCTCACTGCTAATTACTGCCAATCAAAGGAAATGGCATGAAAAGCGTCCCTTACATCGATTCCCACAGTGCATGAGATCCTAAATCTTTTTTTCTTTTTCATTCCCTTGCCTCTGACTTTCATTATGTTAATAAACTTGCGAAGAGCTTGCTATTAGGCCAATTTATACACGCTGTTAAAAAAAAAGGCAGGGCAAAAAAACAGGACAAGAAAGAAAAACCTACAGAATGCTGATTTTCGCACGGCAACATCAAGGATGGCGTGCTAGGCCAGGGAAGCTAAGAAACCGCTACAACGATCAGGTGGAAGGGCGTGTAGGAGAATGGCCTCAAAGTTCATGCAGAAACAGAAATATAGGAATGTTAGGGGCTGCCGCGTCGTTCAACAACACGGTGAACGCTGAAGAATGTGACAGTGGCTAATGAAAAATAATTTTAAGAAGTGGAGGGGGTAATAAATATGAGGGAAGGGACGTGCATAAAAGGCGTCAAGAAAGAAGTTGGCAGATAATTATGGACTTATGGAGAGCATCTCGTCCGTGCCCGATCACTTAACACCAGACAGCCATGACCAGTCGCCTAGCTGAGGCTTCCCTACTCCTTCACATCACATACTGCGGAGAGCCCATCCTAACTAAACGTGTCAAGTTTCAGAATTGGCGTCAATAGACACGACGCTTTCAAATCTCTTGGTGATACTGGGCCTTATGTTACTGCAAACTATAGATGTCGTAATTTTCACAAAGGTATCTACACAGGAAGCAGCTTTGCTTCGAACAGTCTGCCTCATCAATTCTTCAGTGTGATCAAATAGCAATATGCGTATGCCTAAAATACCATGATTGCAAGTTACTTACAAACATCTCTCCAAACAAGTTGGACAGCAGGTCATCAAAAGTGAGTGAAACTTGCATATTATGATACTATCAAAATTCTAGCATGAAGCTTCATTCCTGTATTTTATTTTTAAATCTAGAATAATATAGTATGCCCACAACACTGAAAGCATGATTGAGTGATAGGCGGTTTGCAAAATAGCGCCCGCCCTCTTCTGTACATAACCATGGCCGTACCCCTCCCCCGTTACCAGGGATGCAACAAGCTGGCCTGCAAACAAGATGCATAATAATGTGCTGTCTTGTTTTCGACTGGCAGTCATTTACCAGCTAGGTGATCGATATACATTATATAAGTGCATTTATTTGTAAACGAAATGTTAGTTTTTTTTAATATCATCATTTTTAAATATTGCATGGGGATGATAGCATAATTTGATGTGAAGTGGCTGCACACCTTATCAACGTTAAGCAAATTGTTGTTTCAGCAACACAAAAATGTGCATCCTCTTTGTTAAAGCATTCTTGTCCGAGGAGTGCTAGGAATATAGAGAGAGAGAGAGGTGAAGGAGTGGTAGTTGTCAGCGGAAGACCCCCCTCCCCCCTGATATGTATTTCTGGCTAAGCTACTACTGTAGCACCGTGTCTTCAGACATCTTAATCTGGCGTTGAACAGTAGTGTACTGCCAACTATTGAGTGCAATCATCCCAACTGAGTTGCCTCTGGAAGAATGACGACGTGCACGGTTTTCATAATTGGCAGCACAGCATCCCACACTTCCAAGAAACATTCACTAGGAAAAACGCCGTCGTTATCATAAGACATGGAGTGTTGTGAAGACTACAGCAGTTTATCTACCAGGCCTGCTTGGGCTGACATGTCAGCTACACTCGGCCCACCAATGCGTCGACGTGCTATTTTTCTTGGTTGGCTTATGCAATGTGACAATGTTTCCACAGTCCACAGTTCTAAATCCACTACAGGATACATGATGTACTATTGCTGTAATAGTGCTTCAAAAATGGTAAAAAACAAACCTTTCCATACACTGGCTACAATTTACTTAAATTTTGCCAAAATGTAGCTGGTTTACAGCACTGGCACAGAAGTCACATTACCTAATTGCTATTTTATTCATAACACTGATCAAGACATTAGGTAACTAAAACTAGAAACAATGTGACAATATTACTAATCATACAAGAAATACAAAAGAAAGCATCCTCAGAGGCTAAACAAAATGAATTTTTAATCAGGATCAGCCATACCCTAGCTTCTTCCAGATCCTTAGGCAAAACAAAATGTATTATTCAGGCCAATTTCTAGTATCAATTTGGACAGACACAGCATGAAACACAAAGCTTGATGTCATTTGATAAGTGCACTAAATACCCAAAAGTGAATCTGCAGTACACTTGCACCTGAATATAACGGTATGACCTCATCTCATTTAAGGTGGGCTAGGTGGCTGATGGAGTAACATACTGTAAATTCCAGCAGTAAAAAAAGTTTTCAAGAAGAAATCAGAATGACAGGACCAGCATCTTTCCTGCCTAATTTCTTCTGTAAACATTTTTACCATTAAAAACCATAGGCGCTTTTTCTTGTAGTATGAATTGCTGCATAACAACATCGAAGACATAAATACAGACTGCAAGGCACAGAATAAGTTGCAGCCAAGGAGGGAGAAGAAATAGTCACTGCTACACACTGTTTGCAATGAAATCACCTAAGCCTATTTTTTTTCAAGAAAGGTAGGCATGCAATTTTGACAAGTCTACTGCTTCAGTACGTACACTATTCACAGATGGCGCATACAGCCCAAAACCAAGCATGCTGTGTGAAGGCTCATGATACACCATGCCAACCACAGGAGATCATATGCCACTATATATAGAGCAGTGCACGCTTTATGTAATGAATGTATCAATGTGCATTTTAATACTGTGATTCCACAGCCATTTATATGCTAATTAAAGAAAAACACTATTCACTGGTATGATCGTCATACTTCTTATCACACCACATGCTAACTTACACAGTGACAGGCCAGTAAAGTTAGCAGCCCAAATGCTGCTGTGCAATATGAGAGGTGTTCAATATGTTCCAGCCCACGCATGTTAGAACAAGCTGAAAGTACTGCAATTTTACATTAGTACAGCACTACACTCCTTTCAGCCTATTCAACGTCACACCTCACTGAGAGCAACTAGATGGCAATAAAGCTGTGTCAAGGTACAGCATAAATCATCATCATGCCATTACTAAATTTCTCATGAAGGACAGCACAGCACTAGCATATATACAGGGTGTCCAACATAACTTGAGCCAAACATTAAAAATATGCAAATGCCACGCAGCTGGAGAGAACCAAGGTAATGTTGTTTGCATCACTTGGGGAAACTCAGATTATTCTTTTTTTTAATAGCACCTAATTAGAGAATTAGCCTTATTTAATTAATCAACTTCTCAAATATGATAATTAGATGAAAAGCATGAATACTTTGTTTAGCGCAAAACGACAGACACAAGAAAGACGACAGGACAAGGTGCTACTCTCAACTGACATCATTTTATTGCGTCACTCCTTTATAGACCGCTCAAACTGTTGTCCTGTTGTCTTTCTTGTGTCTGTCGTTTTGCGCTAAACAAAGTATTCATGGATACGCACCAACTAGCCCGCCAACGCATTGAGATGAAAAGCATCAATGAAAAAATTGTAGAGCAACACGAAAGACTCCTGATACAACAGCTTTCTGTTGCTCAATACGTGCTACATAAAAGTGTTTTTCCGAGCATGAAAGAAGCCCGCGAATGCATGCAAAGTGCCCCGAGCGGCCAGTCGTGCGGCAATTTTGCGTGTGTTTGCGGATTGCTTTCACGCTCGGAAAAATATTTTTATGTAGCACATATTGAGCAATAGAAAGCTGTATTGGGAGTTTTTCAGGTGGCTCTACAATCTTTTCTGTAATACTTTTCATAGAATTATAATATTTGAGAATTTACTTAAATTGGTAAATAATTAAGACTGTCTAATTAGGCAGAATGAAAAAGATCTTAGTATCTCCAAGCAACGGCAAATAACATTACCTTGGTTATGTCCAGCTACATGGCATTGGCATATTTTTATGCTTGGCTCAAGTTACTTGGGACACCCTGTATATTCATGAGCACACAAACACTTTCTGCATGGGCTGTTCACTGTCATGCATGATGATAAAAAGGCATTTTTTAACTACAGCAAGAAGCCTCTGGAAGATGTCCCATTGGCCAGTCCCCAGCTGAAGTAGTCACTCAAGATATGCTGGAAATTAATTGTTATGAGTAACAGGCAGGTGGCAGCTGCCCATGTTGCTACAGAGCCTGACGTTGGTACTGTATTCTTAGAAGCAATCATGCACAAACATCTGTGCATGCAAAAGATCTGCTCACACTCAGTGCCCAAAATGCTGCTTGAAATTACCAAAAGAGTGGAATGTTCTGGGGAATTGTTATCCATAATGAATGCTGTAGCTTGCAGCATGTAAGTTTTCAAAAAAATGGAGCCAATAAATGGCAACATCGAGTGCCAATGGCATCAAAGAAGAGTGCTCAACCCTGACAAGAATAACAAGCAGTTGGCGAAAAGAGGAAGACTGGCTCTACTATCGGGACGCCTCCAGCAAGCAAGAAAGCTTGGCCTGCAAGTACAAATTTTTTCTAGCCATAAAATTTAAGATAGCCTCTAGAAAAGTCACGGCAACATTTTTGAAGAGACAAGGGTGGTGTTCTTCAATTGATTACCTACCATCCAAATGTGTGACAACAGGTGCCTGTTGCGCCCAAATGCTGCACAGAGCAAGACAATTTTTGTTTCTTCATAACAGTGCCCTAGGTTGCAGAAGAATCTACAGGGCAACACATGTTCAATACCACCAAATACTGAGCCTATTAGCCGAATTTTGCCGCAAGTGACTTTTTTCAGACAATTGAAGGACTACCTTCTAAAAACGATGATTTCACAAAGTTGGTGAACTCAAAGAGCACAACTTCCATGGGCGTAGCACAAAAATTTTTTGGCAGGAATGAGCTCGGAAAGCAATGTCTAAAGTGCAACGTTCCAAGTGGGAAGTCTGGGTTGAATAAATAAAAGAATGCACTTGTTCACAAAGTTCTTGCTTGGGCTTGGAACTTACTGAGTGCCCCTTGTATTTAGCACAAAAACTCACACAGATATGTACACATGCATAAGTCACTATCCACACACCTTGTCCCCAATGCAAATCAAAGTGCTCTACTAAGCAATAACTTCAAGACACTGCAGCACTTGTGCCAGCAATCACTTCTTCTTTCGCTCACTGGAACATTTTGGGCAGAACCACTTTCCCTTGGGCTTGCTTGTGAGTCCAACACAAGTGAAGTGGAACCACTCAATTGGACACTAGAAGAAATAAAATGAACATGAATATGACAGCAAGTTAAAAAGCCAAAGTTATACAAGTGTGTGTTTCCGCACATAATATATTCAAAGTGCTGCAGAACAATGTGACATGCTTTGTCATCACTTCTGACACTTAATACATTTGGTCAAAGTAAACGGACTCTGCACATCAAATGACATACGCACCATTCCCCATGAGGCACACTTTTTCTGAGCACATTCATGGCTGCTGGACTGATTGAAATCAGTTGCCCCGCACAGGGTGTCAAATCATAACCAAAGCTGAACTGTAACTGTAACTGAACTACTTATTCCTGTTGAACTGCAACTGAACCCAAGTTGATACGTCTGTCACTATTTTGCAGATGACACTCAATCGGAACAAAGACTACAATCATTCCAAGCTGGTCTGCAAACAAGTCTGGGACAGTTCGAAACAAAATAAAGCAACCGTCCTGAACTGGTTTGATAGGCATTTTTGAATGTTTCACAGTCACTTATATTTTTTCCAGGCTATGTTTACTCACTTTTAACAGTTCCCCTATCCTTGCTGTTTAAAAAAATTACATTATTTTACTGACCTGTAGTTACCGCTGCTGAAATTCCCTGCTATACTGAGCATTTCATTGGCCACTGCGACAGTAGTGAGATGCTTGTGCGGCCAAGTGGTACTTCTTTCGATGAAAATTTTCATGATAATGTTCTAAAAACAATCTATGAACTTCACTTCCAAGGCATCCAATAATTAGTCTTTGAAATCAAGTGCAACACCTGCACACTAAAAAGCACTGACAAGTCGTGGTTAAATTGTTATTCATTAGATTTAGACAATATCTAAATTGAATGTGTTGTTTTCGGTAAAACATATAAAAAAAACATTCTTGAGTCCAGGAGATGTGCCATTCTCCACACAATTATGTGAGAGAAACATGGCACCAGCCAAGGCCAGTGATGCTCTATGGCGATATTTTACCGCTTCATTGACTACCCTCCTCACTCACCATTCGCCTGGCCAGATTGTACAGGCCACAATGCACCCGAGGTCAGCATGCCTTTTTCAAATGCAAGTGGTAATTGAACTCACTCACAACAGAATTTCACGTAGTGAACAACAGGTAATTACTTGTAATCAATTACATATTCAGGTGGTTTAGTAATTGACCTATTACTTTTTGTCTTTACTTGCTAACGCTCTCTAATTCAATTACTATTTCAGGAACTGTCACAAACGGCTGACATCCCTATGTGCCTTCCATCCCACGATGGAGATGTTCGGGTCAAGAACCTGCCCTACGGCCTCTTAGCATATCGGCACAGAATACCTTTCTACCCCCATCTGCAACACTGGCGCTATCAAGGCATTTCTCTTTTCTTGCACCTAGAGAATACAATGGGGTGCTGGTGGCTGAAGTCAGTACGGAAGAGTGAAGGAACTTTTTGGTTGTGCCGGCAGTAAACTTCTAGCCCTCAATCAGTGTGGTCATTGAAGGACTACGCATGTTTGTGGTGGCGACAGGAGCGGGTTGGTATCCGTAAGGAGGGCAATCACCCATTTTGTAGGCTTATCATCGTCACTGACCCAAGTCACCAGTCCACCTTCAACATCGAGTCAGCCACTGTACACAAGAACCAGTGGATGGAAAATTTGTTGGTCCATACAGAACTTCTTCCTTCAATTTTTCATGTATAATTTCAACTAGAATAGCATGCGCTGAATCGCACCATGTGTAGGCCTATTCTGGCTTCCCCATATGGTTATTGGACTTCCATAGGGCCACGTTTTTTCTTTGTCATACATGCAATTTATTGTCTTCAATCTCGTAGGATATTTTGTCTTCTTTCTTTCTTTCTTTCTTTCTTTCTTTCTCGTGCAGTGTGTGCAATGTGTGCACTGGATTTGTGCTAAGTGGACGTAACCTTAAGTGCAGAACTCGGCAACTGCAACAGATACCTTAGAGCAAACTAAATTCGAATAAAGTTTAATTACTGAGTTCATTCATAATTACTGCATAATGTTTTATGTCCATTGGTAGATTGGTGCAAAATAGCATGATTGGAATAGCATGCTTATGCCTTTTTTCAATATACAGCTGGAATATTCTTTTTCCTCTATCATGCAAGACATGGAAGCTTTTGGTAACAAAGAAGCAGGATCTCGATGACACTGCTACTGAATGAACCCAACATCCACCATGACCTATGAATATTGACCATCTGCAAAGCCAGGTAAAGACCAAGTATGCTTAACTTCGAAATAACCAGTAGACATCAAGCAGCGTCAACTGACAGCTGCAATAGCAAGTGAACCACAGGTAAAACACTTCTGCTCCCTGCCACTTCTTTTGACATCAAGGCCTGTCAGTCAAAGTCATTCTAAAATACAGCAAATGATACCCTTTTTTTTTTAACTTGTGATGACAGATGGCAGAATAGACCCTAAGGTCTAGGTAATTTGTCATTCTATGTCACGTATTATTGCAATTACACATAACCTGAACATAACTTATCTCCCGCGATGCTGTTTGTGCTGGCCAAGTTAATTAGCGCCAGCCTGCCACCTCCTCGACCCCCCTTTCACGCTTTTGCTCACAACTTTTGGTGTAGAAACGAAGTAGAATAGTATGGAGGCTGCTATATATATAAATCGTCAGGAAGCATGTACTAGTTAAGTATTATGCTTTATGCATAATATGCATTATGTGCAATAAAGGCACCAGGGGTTTTGCGATCTCATGCTTCTAAGCAAAATGAAATGTCCGGCTAACTTCAATCCATTAAACCAACAGCACATCTGGAACGAGCTCAGCAAAATGCATAAGGAAGAACAGACAGAGATGCACAACTTACATCAGGATTGTCACACCCAATCATCTCGCCATAGGAGACCTGATGGCAAAGGCAATAGGTAGGCTCATTTGGGTCCACAGGCATGTCAAGCACGTCAGATGGATGTGATATACTGATGGATTGCAGCAGAGGAACGTCTGTTGGCCTGCAAGCATTGCACCAAAACATTGTCAGGTTTACTTTGCAGGGTTCTTTGAAGCTTTCAAAACAGAAAAGTTTATCTGACTATGCTAGCCGAGTGTATATTAATAAGTAACTTCATGACACGATTTTGATTTAACGAAGCTTTTGGCTATTTCACGCATATACACTTGGAGCCCATATGGTTAGTAGATCTTGCAAGGAAACTATAAGAATGCTCGCCGAAGAAAATGTTATTTCAAGCGACTTTCTGGATGTAAAGTTTGAATGGCAAAACTGCCGGGATGTGAAAGGAAGGAAATACCGCTGTGCCCTTTGTAGCGTCGGTAAACAACTTGCAGAGGCTGCGGGATGCGCCGCAGCTCACAGCGCTCAAAAAAACATGAAAGCTACAATTCCTTCTACACAAGGGAATGGGGTGGGACGGGAAAGTCGAGTCCTCAAGCATGCATCTATCTGCCATCTTCTCCTTTTGTGCATCCATGCCCTGGCCATACGTCAGATTATGGAGGTAATCTCCCCGCGGCAAGTGCAAAGCCCAAGCCGAAATCGTTGGTGCCTTCCCGCGCATTGTGTTGTTCCCATGCGTCTAGTAGTGTTGGTGGTCGCGTCACCTCAAGTTTCCAAGACAGTGCGAAATGCTCACTCGAATTTTGACTGCGAGTTCATGGTCATCCAGTGAGATCTGTTAATGTTTGGTTGAGCATGTGTGACACCAATAAAACTATGAATGTTACTTCGTGCAGTTATCTCTTTGCTATCGCCATCAATTCTCTGCCTTTCTGGCAAAACTGCAACCTTTCTGGGATTTTTTTTTCTTTTTCTGCTCAGGACAAATATTCACACCTTCTTAAGCTGTTTTTTATTTGTGGGTGCCGGCTGTGGGCCTCTAAGCATGGTCAGCTATGGCGTCCGAGATTTATGGTACTACACAATGCAACACACACCAATCTCGAATGCTGCAAGTCACATCGATGCATTGCTCTAAGCGCAATCAACACTGCATGTGCTGGCGCTCATAACGATGCTATTATGGTTCGACCCAACATTACTAGACTAGCTTCAGTTTTCAAACTCTGCGCCGTTGCACGGAACCGCCACCCGCCCGCGCCTTCGAGGTACTGCAGTTGGGCCCAGCTTCACTTCCTCACTAGCCGGCTACACGGGTGGGCCGGACTAAGCACGCGGTGCAGCATTGGTGTACTCTGTGGTCGTTGTTGACGGCGAATTTCAGCAAGCATGTCATCGACGAAACTGTAGCCTTCATCGAGTTTGTTAAGGATATCAGCAGACAATGACGACGTGCTGTGTACCTGGCTGCTAGGCGGCTATTGGAATGTCAACAGTTCGGCGCGCCACTTTTTCTGCGCTTCGCTCGGCGTGGAACAAAGCGATTCCTCGTGCCGACTGGGAACTCTCTGCGAAATCAACGGCACCCTCTCGTACCACTGCTCCCGCGTTCATCGTCATCTTCCACAGCTAGCTGCGTTGCCGTTCATCATTCCAGCGTAGAATTTCACTTCTCTTCTGTCATCGTAATGGGGAGGCCGTGTTTACGGGAGTATGAGCCACTCATTGTCTTACGTAACGGACAGATTTGATTTGGAAGAAATTTAATTTCGAAGAATCACAAGCGGCACATGGCGGGCGAAGGCTGCTAACCACGCCGCCGAGATAACTCGATACATCGAACGCAAGTGACAACGGTGGACTGCGGGCATACCGTCAGTGACGTCGTTCTCTCCGTCGCAGCCGAATGTATGTGTAACCGAATAATTGAGAAATAATTTAATAAACCCTCGGGATTAGCCCAGTGATAAACACAGGGGCCGCAGGTTTCAGCTTCGCTGGTTAACCATCTTCACGAAGTGAAAGAGCCGTTGGTCTTATTTTTTTTTTTTTTTGCTTGTGTGTTTAAAGACTGACCGCCACCTTACTTCTTGTAGCCCTTCTTTGGCGTGGTGAGAAGCCTCGGTGGGGATGAAGATGATCCTACAATCACGCACTTTGGCCAGATCTTCAGGCTCCTGAGCCTAAACTGTGCGAAACGTTAAGGCGACAGGAAGAAACAAGCAACATTTAGAAACGCAGCTTCTGCGCTTCGCTGTATGCGTTTCTTCCTTTCGTGCAGTTTACCCGTCTTGCAGTATGAACCAACTGGCCCGACAAATCTTATAGCTGTAGGTGGATACCGCTTTCTCATGGTATCACAAATTCGGACAAAAGAGAACGCCAGCGAGCGTGAAACACCCGCAAACTGCCGGTTTGCAGGAGCTCAAGGCTGCGGCGAGGCATCTGCAGTACAGCTCAATGGAACGGCGCTGCCACCTGGCGGCTGTCACAGAAGTGGCGACAGCGGCTGTAAGCGCATGGGTGGAGAGTTTTACAACTGAAGCTAGTCTAGTAACGTTGGTCCGACCTTCTTCCAATTTGTTTATAACTGCTAACTAACATGATACTATCCACCAGGAATGCTCTGGGGAGTTGTCACATTGTTTTTAATGTTTAAACTTTAAAACATTGAATTAATTTGCAATTTTACGAAGTTCTGCACTGCAAGTACAACTGTAGGTTCTGTAAGGTTCAACTGTAGTGTCCCATTCCATTCAGTGTTTGAATGGAATATGTAGTCACTATTCGTAAATGCCAATATTTTTCATACACTTTTCAGATATTTATAAATGTCAACTGCGCCGAAATAAATGTAACATTTGAGCAAAAGTACGGTAAATTTTCACTCCCAGGGACATAGTAGTATAGAATTAAACATGAGAACCTGCGTAGCCATACTTTACAGGCCGTACAGCAATCATTCACACTCCCTGAAGAGCCCTGTGCAGTGTGCATACAAAGAAACTACCATTTGTGCTTTTAATAAACAATGCTTCATAACGTACTATCTAATGACAGAAATTGGCTAACTTTAAGAATACTGGAATGTGAACATCGTTTTATATTAGCTGTGATAATGGCTATTCATTATTCGATTCGTATTTTATTTGGTCTCAAAAATCACTATTCGCATACTCCTACTACATAATGACCCTGTACCGCACAACAGTTGTACCTTGTAACAATTAGGTTGCATCAGACAGGAAAATAACTTTGCCATATTTCACGCAGTCGGCTTCCGATAATTCGAACTTGACAGTATTTACAGAACCGATCAAATTAGCTGGTGAGCTGAATTAAAAGAGGAGGTGTAAAAGAACATCCATGCGCCGCTGCTTCATTTAGCAGCCTTTGCCCAATTCGAGAACACCCCCAAATCAAATGCATGCCCAGTTTTTATAGGTTAATAGCACAAACAATGCACACCCAAATCATATCGTATTTCATATCAAATTTCATACCATACCATGCCATACCATGCCTGTCATGCTGCCTTTTTGAAACTTGTCAAGTTTAACTTGACAAAATAGATACTTATTTACACTTGATGTCCATTATATTCAATCTCAAAAAGCTTTTTAATACTGTACATGAACTGCAATATGTTTTCCATGTGGTCCACTGTGCTCAACAATCCACAATTTCTGAACAACTCTGCAACCATCATGAACAGGATGGTGGCTTACATCTAGACTAACCACTTCACCAGTTCGTCATGCGACGTTCGAAAGTCTCGGCGATGTCAAAAACATGTGGCTTTGTTGCTGCTAGCTTAGTATGTAAAATAACTTATCTTTTGAATAAGCCTTTGTAATTAAAGCCAACAAGCGGCACATCGTCTACTAGTTCTACCATCTTGTGATGACAATAACGATGACACTGGCTCTAAATGTAGGCTGCTGCATTCTGCGAATGCAGTTTCATATGTGATTGTCACACATAGACAATTTATGGACTACATTTCTTGAAAAAAAAAAAGCACACATTAGAGTCGGATAATAACAGGTAATAATTCATTGTGAGCGCTGCCATTTTTACATTGAAATCTGCCATAAACAGGCTGAAAATCACCATTTCCGACATGAGAACGTGTCTTCAATGCATTCACTGTCCCCCAAGCACCACTAAAACTGATGCTGAAGCTATCAGGGTCTAGATTAAGGTCACCATTTGGGTAAGCCGCTTGCATGCAGACAAGTCCAAATTATCTGGCGATGGCCATTTTTAGGATAAAAATAATGAAAGTTTTGGGCCATAGAAATGTATAAGTGCCAGTCTAGAGTCCGTTGAGATCGTGTTAAGTGAAAAATTGAATTAGCCGCAGTCGAATGAACAGAGGTCTGTTGTACCCACTATAAGTGTACAAGATGAGATATTTGCAAAAGAAATTTGCTGTCAGGTTTTCGTGGTTTCTTGTTGAACTGCTTTGGACACATGCAAGCCAACCCAATCACCTTTCATCCTAGACAAGTTTTTGAAAACAAAACAACATTTTTGCTACAGTGAACTGTACTTTTATATGTGATACGCAGTTCAGTGGTTTCGATTCAGAAGCATGTCGTCTTCTGAAAACCTGAGCGAGCTGGAAGAATTTTAGCCTGAAAGTGGCAATTAGAACTTGCATCCACAAAAATTAGCGTTCCAAGAGCGCACAATGTGTGCTGCCATGTAAAGAGGGATGCCACAGTTGTGCTGCACCACTCCCCATGGAGGCAGCGTTGCTTATAGACTGCGAACTCTCTTATATCATAATATGTATAGCATAAAGTGCAACTGCCTGAAGAATATAAAGAATGCAATTTGAAACAATACATGTGGTGCCCTTAATAACAGTCAACTTACATACAGTGACCTATGGTCAAGTGGTGGGAATCCAGCCCTAGTACCGAAGTGTCACCGCAAAGCATTGCGACATTTGCGTTGCGACACCAATTGAAAGTATTACCTATTTAAACAGCAGACAGCATGTTCAACTGTATAGCAATTGTGGGGGTTCCACTCTACGTGCAGCTAGGGCTGAAGGCGAGCTCCGGATATAGCCCCACGCAGTCGCTTTGTGGAACTCCCAACCCGTAGCACGGGAATTGCGGCAACGTCGGGTTCGAACGAATAAGGCAACCAGTGGCGTCAACTGTAAGAACGTTTATGGCTACCGGCAATAAAGAACGCTTGCAAAGGGACGTCCTCTCTGTAATAGTAATAAATAGGCTGGCCTCGTTGCCTGGGATAGTCAGGCAAACGTGGTCACTCACGGGTTGCAGCAGATACTCCAGTCCGGCAGGTTAAGGGTCCGGCCTCACATAAGAGGGTCTCCCCCGGTTGTGCTATTTTGTACCTTTTTACCTGGGCGAGGGGAATGTCC